>NC_086129.1:8745638-9054513 GCF_963921235.1 Mobula hypostoma | reverse complement strand
GAGGCAGCCGGAACGGAACACAAGATTCCAAATAAATTAAGTATTTTGTAATACTCCTTTAAAGCACTTTCAATGAATCACCTATTTAGTTTTGTGAAAAGGTAATGTTATACAACCCAGCTCTGATTAACTTATGCATCTTTCCATCTGGTGTCAGCTGTGGGATTTGGCTGTGTGCACATGTTCAAATTTTTTGACTTGGCTTTGATATAAATTGGCATCAATGCACTGAGGAACCATCCCAGGGTGATATGTACAAAGTTATATGCTGCTCAAAGTTGTACATAGTTCTACAGGGTTTTTGACTATAGGCAAGTTGACTACTGCCGAAACAGGTCTATGGTGGACACCATTTCCCTGGCCCTACATTCATCACTGGAGGGTCTGGACAGTAAAGACACATACATTAGACTATTGTTTAATGAATACAACTCAAAACTATTATTTCAAATAAACTCATCATTAAATTCTGGACCCTGTGGGTAGTTGTCTCCCACTGCAAATGGATCTTTTACTTCTTAAACAAAAGACCACAATTAGTAAGGATAGGCAGCAACAGATCTACCACAATTATTCTAAACTCTGGTACTCCACAAGGTTTTGTCTTCAGCCTCCTACTGTACTCCTTGTACACTCATGACTGTGTGGCCAGATTTTGTTCTAACTCCAGTTTGCAGATGATACCACCATAGTGAGCCTTAACTCAAATAACAATGAGTCAGAGTACAGGAAGGAGATTGACAGTTTAGTGACAAGCTGTCAGCTCCAGCCTACCAAACAACCTTAACCCACTGGAATTTGCCCTCTGCCAAAATTCCCTTAATGTCAACAAAGCAAAAGGGCTGGTCATTGACTTCAGAAAGGGGGTGGTGCACATGCTCCTGTGGTGAGCTTGAGAAGGCCAAGATGCATAATGGCTTGGTATGGCAACTGACCTGCATGTGACCGCAAGAAACTGCAGAGCTGGGGACGCAGCTCAGCACAGAACAGGTCAAGCTTCTCCTCTGTGAACTCTGTCTAGACTTCAGTTAAATCAAAGTCTACATCCAGCCGGATGTTCTCTCTTCTCCCCTCTCTCATCAGGTAGAAGATACAAGACTTGAAAGTATGTACCGCTAGGTTCAAGGGCAGCTTCTGTCCCAATGTTATCAGATTCTTCAACAAACCTCTTGTACAATAAGATGGACTCTTGATCCCACAACCTACACTGTTATGACTTGTACTTTATCATTTACCCTTGCACTTCATTCTGCATTGTTATTGTTTGACCTTATTCTCGCTCAATGCATGGTGTAATGATCTGATCTGTATGAACAGTATCAAGACAAGCTTCTCACTGTATCTCTGTACATGTGACAACACCTGCCAGACACCACCTGACTGTGCGGGTGATGCCTCCCTCCCAGATGCATTGAACAACTTCTACGCTCGTTCTGAGGTGGAAAATGACATGGCGGCAAGGAAATCCACCCCTCCTCCAAATGACCAGGTGCTGTGTATTACTATGGCCGATATGAGGAGAACCCTGTGCAGGGTCAGCCCACGGAAGGCTGCTGGACCAGACAATATTCCTGGCAGAGTGCTCAGAGGATGTACAGACCAGCTAGCAGATATTCCCACTGACATCTTCAACATCTTCCCAAGCAGCGCCATCGTTCCTACGTGCTTCAAGACCGCCACCATCGTCCCCGTGCCGAAGAAACCTTCAGTGTCCTGCCTCAACGACTACCGTCCCGTCGCACTCACATCCATCATCGTGAAGTGTTTGAAGAGGCTCGTCATGAGGCACATCAAGACCCTGCTGCCCCCGTCACTGGACCCCCTGCAGTTCGCGTACCGTCCCAACCGTTCAACAGATGACGCCATTGCCATCACCCTCCACCTGGCCTTAACCCACCTGGACAAAAAAGACACGTACGTTTGAATGCTGTTCATAGACTTCAGTTCAGTATTCAACACAATCATACCTCAGAAACTGACTGGAAAGCTGAGCCTACTGGGCCTGAACACCTCCCTCTGCAACCGGATCCTAGACCTCCTAATTGGGAGACCTCTGTCAGTCTGGATTGGAAGCAGCATCTCCAACACCATCACACTGAGCATGGGGTCACCCAGGGCTGTGTGCTCAGTCCACTGCTGTTCACTCTGCTGACCCATGACTGTGCTGCAACACACAGCTTGAACCAAGTTCGCCGATAACACGACTGTGGTGGGTCTCATCAGCAAGAACGATGAGTCAGCATACAGAGAGGAGGTGCAGCGGCTAACAGACTGGTGCAGAGCCAACAACCTGTCTCTGAATGTGAACAAAGCAAAAGAGATGGTTGTTGACGTCAGGAGGACAAGGAGCGACCACTCTCCACTGAACACCGACGACTCCTCCATAGAGATAGTTAAGAGCGCCGAATTTCTTGGTGCTCACCTGGCGGAGAATCTCACCTGGTCCCTCAACACCAGCTCCATAGCCAAGAAAGCCCAGCAGCATCTCTACTTTCGGTGAAGGCTGAGAAAAGTCCGTCTCCCACCCACCATCCTCACCATATTCTACCGAGGTTGTATTGAGAGCATCCTGAGCAGATGCATCACTGCCTGGTTCGGAAATTGTACCATCTCGGATCGCAAGACCCTGCAGTGGATAGTGAGGTCAGCTGAGATCATTGGGGTCTCTCTTCCCGCCAGTACAGACATTTACACCACACATTGCATCTGTAAAGCAAACAGCATAATGAAGGACCCCACGCACCCCTCACACAAACTCTTCTCCCTCCTGCCATCTGGCAAAAGGCACCAAAACATTCGGGCTGTCACGACCAGACTATGTAACAGTTTCTTCCCCCAAGCCATCAGACTCCTCAATACCCAGAGCCTGGACTGACACCAACCTACTGCCCTCTACTATGCCTATTGTCTTGTTTATTATTTATTGTAATGCCTGCACTGTTTTGTGCACTTTATCCAGTCCTAGGCAGGTCTGTAGTCCAGTGTAGTTTTTGTGTTGTTTTACATAGTCCAGTGTAGTTCTGTATTGTTTCATGTAGCATCATGGTCCAGAAAAACGTTGTCTAGTTTTTACTGTGTACTGTACCAGCAGTTATTGTTGAAATGACAATAAAAAATGACTTAACTTGATAATAAACCAATACCAATAACAATACAAAGGAATATATATACAACAAATTTAGGTTTCGACTCCTGCAACATTTAGAAAGTCTCATTTCTGGTTAGGTTTGGCAGAATTCCCTTCAACTAACTGAATCACATAATTATTGTTGAATACAGAGAGGCCAGTCAGACTGTATGAGATATAACCATATAACCACATAACAATTACAGCACGGAAACAGGCCATCTCGGCCCTTCTAGTCCATGCCGAACGCTACTCTCACCTAGTCCCACCAACCTGCAGTCAGCCCATAACCCTCCATTCCTTTCCTGTCCCACATAGCTATCCAATTTTACTTTAAGTGACAATATTGAACCTGCCTCTACCACTTCTGCTAGAAGCTCTTTTCACACAGCTACCACTCTTATGGTGGGGATCTGTACAGGAGCAATCTAATTCTCTCTCGCTCATTCTTGCTAACTCCCTTCTGGAATTTTTCCCGTCTCCAAGGTTAACTGGATTGGTCTTTATTTATTGAGATCCCCACACTCAAAACATTTGCAATCGTCCAGACCCTTGGAACCAAGCATGTGACACCAAAGATTTTGCAAATGCTGCAAATCTGGAGAATTGCCCACCAAATGATGGAAGAAGTCAATAGGTCTGACAGCACTTATGAACAGTTAATGTTTTGGGCCTTCATCAGGAATGGAATGATAGAGGGAAGAGTCACAGTAAAAAGATGGGGGGCTGGGGGGAACATGAACTGATGGGTGATAGGTATATCGGGTGAGAGGGTGAAGGTTGGAAGGTGGTGGCAGGTGGGAAAATTGACCTCTGAAGGTTTTATTGTTGCAAACAGTAATGCAGGGGTTCCCAACCTGGGGTCCATGGAGCCCCCAATTAATGGCAAGGTTCCGTGGCATAAAAAAGGTTGGGAACTTCCGATGTAATGTGATAACGCAGAGCCTTTGCTTTTTATTTGATGGGTAGAGGAGAGCAGCATGTGGATGTGGGGTATGAAAATGGAAGGAGATGGGGATGCCATGTCAAAATAGTGGATTCCCAGCTGAACTGAATGGCAGAATGTTGTTGGTAGGACCTTACAACAGCTGTCCAGGGTCTGCACAGGGGCTAAGATAGTACCAGGCAGGAGGAGGCTGCTATCAGTAAATCATGGTGATGGTCCTCAATCATTAACTCCCAGCATTATGGGAGAAAGGGGATAAAGCTGAAGTCAGCTGCTAATTTGCCAACAACTAACTTATGGAGCGCATTGGGACATACTCTATGTTAAAGACTTTTCTTCCAAAGCCCCTTGTCTTTTTTTGCTTTAAGAAAAGATTTAAGGCATTTGGCAGTGCTTAGTACATCATACTAATTATGCATTTCAATCCCAGTTTTTCTATGGAGCTTGAAAGCATTTAAGATCATGCTTTCTATCTTAATACAACAAAATAAATTCTGTTACTTATTGGCAGTGATTGCTGACAAAAATGCAAGGCAGAATGCCTTTCACAATCCTTAGATTGTCTGCACTTAATTGCGTGAATTTATATAATGCTGTGTGTATATGTGTATGTGTGAGTGTGTGTGTGTATGAGAGTGTGTATGTGTGAGTGTGTGTGCGTTTGTGAGAGTATGTGTATGTGTGAGTGTGTGTATGACTGAGTGTGCGTTTGAGTGTGTGTGTGAGTGTGTGTGTGACTGTGAGTGTATGTGTGAGTGTGCGTTTGTGAGTGTGTGTGTGTGTGTGAGTGTATGTGTGTGTGTGTGTGACCGAGTGTGTTTGAGTGTGTGTGAGTGTGTGTGTATGCATGAGTGTGCATTTGTGAGTATGTGTGTGTGAGTGTGAGTGTGAGTGTGTGTGTGTTTGAGTGTGTGTGTGTGTGTGTAGGGTTAGTAAACACTCAGGTTCCCACAGGACAGAATGTATTGATCCACAGGCCGATAGAGAGCACGGTGTAGGTTGATGGTAGAAAATGCAGAGACCATGCAAGTATTTGAGGAACTTGCACAAAATGCTGGAGGAATTCAGCAAGTCAGGCAACATTTATGGAAAAGGGTAACCAGTCAACATTTCAGACAGGACCTTCATTTATGGAAACAAGTAAACAGCCAAAATGTAGATTGCTTACTCTCCGTAGAGGTCGCCTGACTTGCTGAGTTCCTTCAGCATTTTGTGTGTGTTGCTCAAGGTTTCCAGCATCTGCAGAATCTCTTGTGTTCACAGGTATAAGTTCACACGCCAAAGGAGGCAAGCTGCTAAATCCTAAAGAAAATGCCTTGGCTAAATTGACACCCTGAAAAAATGGAAGTTTCACAGAAGTTCTTTGTATCTATACTTTGTTTAGGAAGTAATGATTGGTGAGCCCTACCTACCAATGATATTACAAAATGATCATCTTTTCGTGGTGGAGAAACTTGTGAGTTCCTGAGATTCCAACAGCAATGCCATCTGGAGCTTAGCTCCTGGTAGGGTCACCCATGGCGGTAAGGTTCCAGACATTGAACAATCCAACCAGGGCTCCACCAGTGATAATGACACAGCACAATGAGGATGAAAGTGGAGGAAGGCTGCAGGAGTGATGCGTCCACAGTCATCTTGCCTTCCATGCCACTGCACCTGACTCCGATCTGTCAAAACTGTGTGGTGGCTGCCATGCATCAGCCGCCCCACATTAAACAAAGTCACGCACAGGCGTTCTCCATTAAGGGAATAATCCCTCAGGAGAACAATCGTACTCGACTCAAGTGATCACACAAATTAGGCAATGCTTCACTGGCTGGCTGACTGATCCAGCTGCTTGCTTTACCGCTCCGTTAGAACCAGGTTCATATCACTAAACAATTCAGGTAACGTGATACAACCTTGCATGCAGCTCAAGTGCACCAGGGGAAAGACTGAAATAAATGACCATGTCCTTTCCCTTGAAGTGAAGGAAGCAAAAATTGCAATGCAGCTGTGAGAAGCGTTGGATTTGAATCCAGATAAATTGGATGATATTTTCTGTGCAACACATAACAGAATGGGGATTGTTAATGTCGTGCTGTAACTATTCTAGGGAAGTTGGCAGCAAAGCAAGAGTTAAAATGGCACACTAACAGAGTGCAGACACTTCCTGTGTGTGTAAGTCCAGTAAAGCAACTGTCAAGATGAGAGAGTGTGGAGACATAGTCCAGGCTGAACATGGCCCTTGAAAGCCTAAACTCCTTTGTACAACCTTTCAGTTCAAGCCTGGGAACAAGATCATCCGAGAGTATACCAAGACAGGATAAAGATGCAAACAAAGGATTCCACAGCAACACTTACTTTTATTAGTTATTTTACTGGTATTATTGGCTTTTAATATGTAGATTTAATTGGTTATTAATGCCTGAAATATGTATGTAATATGTTTGGTACTAAAATATGCACAATTTTGTGCAAATCCAAATAAATTAGTAATGGTGAGTGGAACTAATCCATCCTGCCTATACAATGCCCATGTCCTTCCATTTCCCTCTCATTCATGTGCCTCTCTAAATGCCTCTTAAAAGTCCCAAATGTATATGCCTCTACAACCACCCCAGGAAACTACAGCACCATACAGGCCCTTCGGCCCACAGAGTTGTGCCGAACATGTCCCTACCTTAGAAATTACTCGGCTTACCTATAGCCCTCTATTTTTCTAAGCTCAATGTACCTATCCAAAAGTCTCTTAAAAGACCCTATTGTATCCGCCTCCACCACCGTTGCCAGCAGCCCATTCCACGCACTCACCACTCTCTGAGTAAAAAACTTAACCCTGACATCTCCTCTGTACCTACTCCCCAGCACCTTAAACTTGTGTCCTCTTGTGGCAACCATTTCAACCCTGGGAAAAAGCCTCTGACTATCCACAAGATCAATGCCTCTCATCATCTTATACACCTCTCATCCTCTGTCGCTCCAAGGAGAAAAGGCCGAGTTCACTCAACCTATTCTCATAAGGCATGCTCCCCAATCCAGTCAACATCCTTGTAAATCTCCTCTCCACCCTTTCTATGGCTTCCACATCCTTCCTGTAGTGTGGCAACCAGAACCGAGCATAGTACTCCAAGTGAGGTCTGACCAGGGTCCTATAAAGCTGCAACATTACCTCTCGGCTCCTAAATTCAATTCCATGATTGATGAAGGCCAATACATCGTATGCCTTCTTAACCATAGAGTCAACAGAGTCAGCTGCTTTGAGTGTCCTATGGACTCAGACCCCAAGATCCCTCTGATCCTCCACACTGCCAAGATTCTTACCATTAATACTACATTCTGCCATCATATGTGACCTACCAAAATGAACCACCTCACACTTATCTGGGTTGAACTCTATCTGCCACTTTTCAGACCAGTTTTGCATCCTATCAATGTCCCGCTGTAATCTCCGACAGCCCTCCATACTATCCACAACACCTCCAAGCTTTGTGTCATCAGCAAACTTACTAACCCATCTCTCCACTTCCTCCTCCAGGTCATTCATAAAAATCACGAAGAGTAGGGGTCCCAGAACAGATCCCTGAGGCACTCCACTGGTCACCGACCTCCATGCAGAATATGACCCATCTACAACCACTCTTTGCCTTCTGTGGGCAAGCCAGTTCTGGATCCACAAAG
Source organism: Mobula hypostoma (assembly GCF_963921235.1). NCBI lineage: Eukaryota > Metazoa > Chordata > Chondrichthyes > Myliobatiformes > Myliobatidae > Mobula > Mobula hypostoma. The sequence goes on along the minus strand of NC_086129.1, from coordinate 9,046,780 downwards.
CATTGTCCCCTTGGATCCCATGCCTCCTTACTTTCTTAATAAGCCTTGCATGGGGTACCTTATCAAATACCTTGCTGAAATCCATATACACTACATCTACTGCTCTTCCTTCGTCAATGTGTTTAGTCACATCCTCAAAAAATTCAATCAGGCTTGTAAGGCACGACCAGTCCTTGACAAAGTCATGCTGACTACTCCTAATCATATTATACCTCTCCAAATGTTCATAAATCCTGCCTCTCAGGATCTTCTCCATCAATTTACCAACCACTGATGTAAGACTCACTGGTCTATAATTTCCTGGGATATCTCTACTTCCTTTATTGAATAAGGGAAGAACATCCTGCAATAACTCCTGCAAGAAGTGCATCCAGCTGCAGTTCCTAACAAACAGCATTAGGGAACTGGAGCAGGAGCTGGATGACCTGCGGATCATTTGGGAGAATAAGGAGATTATAGATAGTAGCTACAGGGAGATAGTTACGCCAAAGGAGTAGAGGACAGGAAATTGGGTCACTGTCAGGCAAGGGAAGGGGAAAGGGCAGGTAGAGCAGGGTTCCCCTGTGGCCATTCCCCTCAACAACAAGTATACCGCATTGGATACTGTTGGGGGGGATGACTTACCTGGGACAAGCTGCAGTAGCCGGATCTCTGGCACTGAGTCTGGTTCTGCAGTGCAGAAGGGAGGGTGGAAAAAGAGGAGCGCGGTAGTGATAGGGGACTCAATAGTTAGAGGTGCAGATAGGAGGTTCTGTGGTCATGACAGAGAATCCAGGATGGTTTGTTGCCTCCCGGGTGCCAGGGTCAAGGATGTCTCTTATCGCTTGCATGACATTCTGAAGTGGGAGGGTGATCAGCCAGATGTCATGGTGCACATCGGTACCAATGACATAGCAAGGAAGGGTGAGGAGGTCCTGGAGAGTGAGTATAGAGAGCTTGGTAGGAAGTTGAAAAGCAGGACCTCAAGGGTGGTAATCTCAGGATTGCTACCTGTTCTACGTGCCAGTGAGGGTAGGAATAGGATGCTCTGGAGGATGAACAAGTGGCTGAGGAACTGGTGTAGGGAGCAGGGTTTCAGATTTCAGGATCATTGGGACCTCTTCTGGGGCAGGTGGGACCTGTACAAGAGAGACGGGTTACACTTGAACTACAGGGGGACCAATACCCTTTCAGGGAGGTTTGTTAGTGCTGTTGGGGAGGCTTTAAACTAGATTTGCAGGGGAATGGGAACCAGAGTGCCAGAGCTGACAGTGTGGCTGGGGTGAAAATAAATGATGTTAAAAGTTCAAGCAAATCCGCTAATAGAAAGGTTGTGAGTGGTAGTAAAAATCTTCTGAGGTGTATATATTTCAATGCTAGGAGTATTGCGGGGAAGGCAGACGAGTTGAAGGCATGGAATTATGACGTGATAGCAATTAGTGAAACTTGGCTATATGAGGGGCAGGACTGGCAGCTTAATATTCCAGGGTTCCGATGTTTCAGGTGTGATAGAGGCAGAGGAGGGGTGGTTACATTGCTTGTCAGGGAAAATATTACAGCAGTGCTCAGGCAGGACAGATTAGAGGGCTTGTCTACTGAGTCCTTATGGGTGGAGCTGAGAAACAGGAAAGGTATGGCCACATTAGTGGGGTTGTATTATAGACCACCCAATAGTCAGCGAGAATTGGAAGAGCAAATCTGCAGAGAGATAGCAGGCAACTGCAGGAAACATAAAGTTGTGGTGGTAGGAGATTTTAATTTTCCACATATTGATTGGGACTCCCATACTGTTAGGGGTCTAGAAGGGTCAGAGTTTGTAAAATGTGTTCAGGAAAGTTTTCTAAATCAATATATAGAGGTACTGACTAGAGAGGATGCAATATTAGATCTTCTATTAGGAAATGAGCTAGGACAAGTGACAGAAGTGTGTGTAGGGGAACACTTTGGTTCCAGTGATCATAACACCATTAGTTTCAACTTGATCATGGATAAAGATAGATCTGGTCCTAGGGTTGAGGTTCTAAATTGGAAGAAGGCCAAATTTGAAGAAATGAGAAAGGATCTAAAAAGCCTGGATTGGGACAGATTGTTCTCTGGCAAGGATGTGATCGGTAACTGGGAAGCCTTCAAAGGAGAAATTTTGAGAGTGCAGAGCTTGTATGTTCCTGTCAGGATTAAAGGCAAAGTGAACAGGAATAAGGAACCTTGGTTCTCAAGGGATATTGCAACTCTGATAAAGAGAAGAGAGAGTTGTATGACATGTATAGGAAACAGGGAGTAAATAAGGTTCTTTAGTTGTATAAAATAGGTTTTTTGCATCTGTATTTACTAAGGAAACTGGCATGAAGTCTATGGAATTAAGGGAAACAAGTAGTGAGATCATGGAAACTGTACAGATTGAACAGGAGGAGGTGCTTGCTATCTTGAGGTAAATTAAAGTGGATAAATCCCCGGGACCTGACAGGGTGTTCCCTCGGACCTTGAAGGAGACTAGTGTTGAAATTGCGGGGGCCCTGGCAGATTTATTTAAAATGTGGTGTCTACGGGTGAGATGCCGGAGGACTGGAGAATGGCTCATGTTGTTCCATTGTTTAAAAAAAGATCGAAAAGTAATCCGGGAAATTATAGGCCGGTAAGTTTGACGTCGGTAGTGGGTAAGTTATTGGAGGGAGTACTAAGGGACAGAATCTACAAGTATTTGGATAGACAGGGACTTATTAGGGAGAGTCAACATGGCTTTGTGTGTGGTAGGTCATGTTTGACCAATCCATTGGAGTTTTTCGAGGAGGTTACCAGGAAAGTGGATGAAGGGAAGGCAGTGGATGTTGTCTACCTGGACTTCAGTAAGGCCTTTGACAAGGTCCTGCATGTGAGGTTAGTTAGGAAAATTTAGTCGCTAGTTATACATGGAGAGGTGGTAAATTGGATTAGACATTGGCTCAATGGAAGAAGCCAAAGAGTGGTAGTGGAGGATTGCTTCTCAGAGTGGAGGCCTGTGACTAGTGATGTGTCACAGGGATCTGTGCTGGGTCCATTGTTATTTGTCATCTATATCAATGATCTGGATGATAATGTGGTAAATTGGATCAGCAAGTTTGCTGATGATACAAAGATTGGAGGTGTAGTGAACAGTGAGGAAGGTTTTCAAAGCTTGCAGAGGGATTTGGACCAGCTGGAAAAATGGGCTGAAATATGGCAGATGGAGTTTCATACAGACATGTGTGAGGTATTGCACTTTGGAAGGACAAACCAAGGTAGAACATACAGGGTAAATGGTAAGGCACTGAGGAGTGCAGTAGAACAGAGGGATCTGGGAATACAGATACAAAATTCCCTAGAAGTGGTGTCACAGGTAGATAGAGTCGTAAAGAGAGCTTTTGGTACATTGGCCTATATTAATCAAAGTATTGAGTATAAGAGCTGGAATGTTATGGTGAGGTTGTACAAGGCATTGGTGAGGCCGAATCTGGAGTATTGTGTTCAGTTTTGGTCACCAAATTACAGGAAGATATAAATAAGGTTGAAAGAGTGCAGAGAAGGTTTACAAGGATGTTGCCGGGACTTGAGAAACTCAGTTATGGAGAAAGGTTGAATAGGTTAGGACTTTATTCCCTGGAGCGCAGAAGAATGAGGGGAGATTTGATGGAGGTATATAAAATTATGATGGGTGTAGATAGAGTGAATGCAAGCAAGCTTTTTCCACTGAGGCAAAGGGGAGAAAAAAACCAGAGGTCATGGGTTAAGGGTGAAGGGGGAAAAGTTTAAAGGGAACATTAGTGGGAGCTTCTTCACACAGAGAGTGGTGGGAGTGTGGAACGATCTGCCAAACGAGGTGGTAAATGTGGGTTTTTTTTAACATTTAAGAATAAATTGGACAGATATATGGATGGGAGGTGTATGGAGGGATATGGTCAGTGTGCAGGCCAGTGGGACTAGGCAGAAAATGGTACAGCCAAGAAGGGCTAAAAGGCTTGTTTCTGTGCTGTAGTTCCTCTATGGTTTCTATCCGCAACCCTCCAGTCGTCCGGAACCTCTCCCGTCTCCATTGATGGGTCAAAGATCATTGCCAGAGGCTCAGCAATCTCCTCCCTTACCTCCCACAGTAGCTTGGGGTACACCTCATCCGGTCCTGGCGACTTATTCAACTTGATGCTTTCCAAGAGCTCCAGCACATCCTCTTTCTTAATATCTACATGCTCAAGCTTTTCAGTCTGCTGCAAGTCATCACTACAATCACCAAGATCCTTTTCCATAGTGAATACTGAAGTATTTATTAAGTACCTCTGCTATTTCCTCCAGATCCACTGTCACACTTGATGGGTTCTATTCTTTCATGTCTTATCCTGTTGCTCTTCTCATACTTGTAGAAGGCCTTGGGGTTTTCCTTAATCCTGCCCACCAAGGTCTTCTCATGGCCCCTTCTGGCTCTCCTAATTTCCTTCTTTAGCTCTTTCCTATTAGCCTTATAATCTTCTAGATCTCTAACATTACCTAGCTCTCTGAACCTTATGTAAGCTTTTCTTTTCTTCTTGACTGGATTTTCAACAGCCTTTGTACAGCACAGTTCCTGTACCCTATCATAACTTCCCTGTCTCATTGGATCGTACCTCGGCAGAACTCCACAGAAAATATCCCCTGAATATTTGCCTCAATTCTTCCGTACTTTTCCCTGAGAACATCTGTTTCCAATTTAAGCCTCCAATTTCCTGCCTGATAGCCTCATAATTCCCCTTACTCCAATTAAATGCTTTTCTAACTTGTCTGTTCCTATCTCTCTCCAATGCTATTGTAAAGGAGATAGAATTATGATCATTATCTCCAAAATGCTCTCCTACTGAGAGATCTGACACCTGACCAGGTTCATTTCCTAATACCAGATCAAGTAGTCTCTCCTCTTGTAGGCTTATCTACATATTGTGTCAAGAAACCTTCCTGAACACACCTAACAAATTCTACCCCATCTAAACCCTTCGCTCTAGGGAGATGCCAATCGATATTTGGGAAATTTAAATCTCCCATCACGACAACTCTGTTATTATTACACCTTTCCAGGATCTGTTTCCCTGTCTGCTCCTCGATATCCCTGTCACTATTGGGCGGCCTATAAAAAACACCCAGTAAAGTTATTGAACCCTTCCTGTTCCTAACTTCCACCCACAGAGACTCCGTAGACAATCCCTCCATGACGTCCAGCTTTTCTGCAGCCGTGACACTGTCTCTGATCAACAGTGCCATGCCCCCACCTCTTTTGCCTCCCTCCCTGTCCTTTCTGAAACATCTAAAACCTGGCACTTGAAGTAAACATTCCTCTCCCTGAGCCATCCAAGTCTCTGTAATGGCCACCACATCACATCTCCAAGTAGTGATCCACGCTCTAAACTCATCCGCTTTGTTCACAACACTCCTTGCGTTAAAATAGACACATCTCAAACCTTCAGTCTGAGTGCATCCCTTCTCTATCACCTGCCTACCCTCCCTCTCGCACTGTCTACAAGCTTTCTCTATCTGTGAGCCAACCTTCTCTTCCCCAGTCTCATTAGTTCGGTTCCCACTCCCCCAATAATCCTAGTTTAAACTCTCCCCAGTAGCCTTAGCAATCCTCCCCGCCAGGATATTGGTCCCCCTGGGATTCAAGTGCAACCCATCCTTTTTATACAGGTCACTCCTGCCCCAAAAGAGGTCCCAATCATCCAGAAATCTGAATCCCTACCCCCTGCTCCAATCCCTCAGCCACGCATTTATCCTCCACCTCATTCTATTCCTATTCTCACTGTCGCGTGGCACAGGCAGTAATCCCGAGATGACTACCTTCGCAGTCCTGCTTCTCAACTTCCTTTCTGACTCCCTGTAGTCTTTTTTCAGGACCTCACATGGATCAAAATCTATATACAACAAGTGAATTCCTGTACAAGAATGGCATTTCTTTGCTCAGAGATCAGCACAGTTTGGTGACAGGGGACAGCCTGTTCTCCTTGTGCTCAAGTAAACAAAGTGTGACACTTGTGGGCTGCCCCAGCACATTCTTGGACTGTGTCACCACTCTTCCTTGCACACAATGACATATTTCACTGTATGGCTCAATGTTTCAATGTATATATGACAAATAAAGCTAATCTCTTGAAATCTTTACTAGCTGGAAATTTATTTCTCTGCATTAAAAGATTTCATCACAAATCCTCTTTGCAGCTTCATCCAAATCTGTGTCTCTGCACCTTGAATCATCAGCTAATTGGAACAGTGTCAGTCTGTTTACCCTCTCTGTGGTCGTCATGGTCTGTAACTCCACTTCATGCCAAGATTGCACTTAGAGCATTCTGTCACAGTCATTTTCTGTGCAAACGGCTGCCTTAGTTTCCTAAGGAATTTTGAAGTTTGTTTTAACAAGTTATGTGTTTGCCGGATGTACCTTGGTGTGACCTTTTGATCTCACAGCTTTTAATGTCAACAGTAATTGCAATGAATGTGGTAAATGACTTTTCTGCATCGGAGAGAGATGTTGTACATGAAACATGCATTAACCATTCAGTGAAAAGGAAAGATCTTGATAAGAAGTCATCCCATTTTCCCAGTGAAGCTTGGATTCTGCTCCTGTGTCTACTGAGAGAGCAGGGCTGTGAAAACTCCCCCAGATCCGGGAGATTTTGTTGAAATGGCAGCTAATTGCTAATTGCTAGAAAATGAAGTAGGCATCAGACAGATAAGTTGTATGAAATTATAACTGAGTAAGCGGGACCGTTAACAGTCTTCATAATATGGTTAGGATAGGTAGGTTTTTCGAGCAGGGATTGACTGCTATTGTTGGGGAGGGTGTTGGTGATAGAACTTCAGGGTTTCTGTGGCATGTCCCAGGAAAAGTGTCAGTTTTGAAGAATTCCACAATCCCAACTTCTGGATGCAAATTCATTTATTTATCATGAGACCATAAGACAAAGGAGCAGAAATCGGCCATTCGGCCCATCGAGTCTGCTCTGCCATTTTATCATGAGCTGATCCATTCTCCCATTTAGTCCCACTTCCCAGCCTTCTCACCATAACCCTTGATGCCCTGTCTACTCAGATACCTATCAATCTCTGCCTTAAATACACCCAATGACTTGGCCTCCACCGCTGCCCATGGCAACAAATTCCATAGATTCACCACCCTCTGACTAAAAAAATTTCTTCGCATTTCTGTTCCGAATGGGCACCCTTCAAACCTCAAGTCATGCCTTCTCGTATTAGACTCCCCCATCCTGGGAAACAACTTTGCCAGATCCACTCTGTCCATGCCTTTCAACATTCGAAATGTTTCTATGAGGTCTCCCCTCATTCTTCTAAACTCCAAGGAATAGATAGATAGATATACTTCATTGATCCCAAGGGAAATTGGGTTTTGTGACAGCCGCACCAACCAAGAATAGAGCATAAATATAGCAATACAAAAACCACAAACAATCAAACAACAAAATGCAAACTATGCCAGATGGAAAATAAGTGCAGAACCAGCCTATTAGCTCAGGGTGTCTAACCCTCCACGGGAGGAAGTGCAAGAACGACCTTCCGTGCTGCCCAGTGTTGTATCTCGGCGGAATATAGCCGAAGTTCAACAGCAAAAACTTCAATATCCGGTCTACCAGTCCAAGAGCGGACAAACGTTCCTCATGTTAACCCTCTCATTCCCGGAATCATTCTAGTGAATCTTCTCTGTACCCTCTCCAATGTCAGCACATCCTTTCTTAAATAAGGAGACCAAAACTGCCCACAGTACTCCAGGCGAGGTCTCACCAGCGCCTTATAGAGCCTCAACATCACATCCCTGCTCCTATACTCTATTCCTCTAGAAATGAATGCCAACATTGCATTTGCCTTCCTCACTACCGACTCACCCTGGAGGTTAACCTTAAGGGTATCCTGTACAAGGACTCCCAAGTCCCATTGCATCTCAGAACTTTGAATTCTTTCCCCATTTAAATAATAGTCTGCCCGTTTATTTTTTCTGCCAAAGTGCATAACCATACACTTTCCAACATTGTATTTCATTTGCCACTTCTTGACCATTCTGCCAATCTATCCAAGTCTCTCTGCAGACTCTCCGTTTTCTCAGCACTACCAACCCCTCCACCTATCTTCGTATTGTCAGCAAACTTAGCCACAAAGCCATCTATTCCATAATCCAAATCGTTGATGTACAATGTAAAAAGAAGTGGCCCCAACATGGACCCCTGTGGAACACCACTGGTAACCGGCAGCCAACCAGAATAGGATCCCTTTATTCCTACTCCCTGTTTCCTGCCAATCAGCCAACGCTGGATCCACGTATGTAATCACATGCACATCAAAACATATTGTGAAATGCAGTGCCAGTAGGTAAGAAAACCATAAGGCCATAAGACACAAGAGCCAAATTTGGCCACTCCGCCCATCAACACTGCTCCATCATACAACCATGACGGATTTATTTTCCCTCTCCTTCCATTCTCCTTCCTTCTCCCCATAATCTTTGATGCCCTTACTAATGAAGTAACTATCAAACTCTATTTTAATTATACCCAAAGACTTTTCTGAATGTGATGGGTGCAAAAAACGTTTAATTTATTACGCAGTCCAGTGCAACCTACTAAGCCTGGTGATAAGCCTAATGAGGATAAGTTAAAGTCCTAAAGGATCACTATTCACATGAATAACATCCGAGCCCCTGGGGAGAGCCACCGATGCGACCTGCATCTTGGCTACATAAAAAATGTGGCCTGGTGGAAGAAGCTAGAATAGTTTGTGGTTGGGGTGACTTGGGTTCCCAATGATCCTTCAGGCCCTTTTTACACACCTGTCTTTGTAAATGTCCTGAATAGTGGGAAGTTCACAACTACAGATGCGCTGGCTGTCCGCACCACTTTCTGCAGAGTCCTGCAATTGAGGGAAGTACAGTTCCCGTACCAGGCAGTGATGCAGCCAGTCAGGATGCTCTCAATTATGCCGCCGCAGAAGGTTCTTAGGATTTGGGGATCAAAGGACCAAACTTCCTCAACCACCCAAGGTGAAAAAGACGCTGTTGTGCCTTTTTCACCACACAGCTGGTGTGTACAGACCACGTGAGGTTCTCGGTGATGTGGATGCCGAGGAACTTGAAGCTGTTCACGCTCTCAACTCCAGATCCATTGATGTCAATAGGGGTTAGCCCATCTCCATTCCTCCTGTAGTCCACAACCAGCTCTTTGTTTTTGCGACACTGAGGGAAAGGTTGTTTTCTGACACCATTGTGTCAGGGTGATGACTTCTTCTCTGTAGGCTGCCTCATTATTATATGGCTTGCACGAGAAGGCCTTCTGAGGCCGAACATGTCCTTACCTTGAAAACTACCTAGGGTTTCTCCATAGGTCTGGACCCAGGGTTGAGGTTTTTAATTGGAGAAAGGCTAACTTTAAGGAGATGCGAAAGGATTTAAAAGGAGTGGATTGGGCCAATTTGTTTTATGGGAAGGATGTAACAGAGAAATGGTGGTCATTTAAAGGTGAAATTTTGAGGGTACAGAATCTTTATGTTCCTGTTAGGTTGAAAGGAAAGGTTAAAAGTTTGAGAGAGCCATGGTTTTCAAGAGATATTGGAAACTTGGTTTGGAAAAAGAGAGATATCTACAATAAATATAGTTAGCATGGAGTAAATGAGGTGCTGGAGGAATATAAAGAATGTAAAAAGAATCTTAAGAAAGAAATTAGAAAAGCTAAAAGATGATATGAGGTTGCTTTGGCAAGTAAGGTGAAAATAAATCCAAAGGGTTTCTACCGTTATATGAATAGCAAAAGGATAGTGAGAGATAAAATTGGTCCCTTAGAGCAGGGGTCCCCAACCTTTTTTGCACTGCGGACCGGTTTCATGTTGACAATATTCTTGCGGACCGGCTGACCGGGTGCGGGGGCAGGGGGAGGGGGGGCGCGGTTGGTTGCCAGCAGACAAGAGTAGCAGTCAAATACGTTGTGTTTACCAAGATAAAGACGACAATGACCATGAAGCCTTGCGCGGGCACCAGTGCGCATGTTTTGACTTGCACATGCGTGCACCTGCCGATTATTTTTCTACAAATCGATTTTGGCGATCCTGTTCGGGGGGGGCGGGCGGGGGGTTGTTAATCACGACCAGAATATAGGTGATAAGTGGCTAATACACTCAATTTCATTTCTAAAAGGGTTTATCTAATGAATTTAATATTAAACACACACCGCATATTTTCCTCGCACGAATATAGCGATAAGTCAATTATCAGGGGAGCTTGAAGTAAGTGTTGAACCAACTTCCAGTAGAAGTGTCAGAAACAGGTTTGATATTATCATTTAAAGAAAAATTGGATAGGTATATGGACAGGAAAGTAATGGAGGGTTATGGGCTGAGTGCAGGTCAGTAGGATGAGGTGAGAGTAGCGTTCGGCACGGACTAGAAGGGCAGAGATGGCCTGTTTCCGTGCTGTAATTGTTATATGGTTATATAAGTCAATAGCATCATAACATTTTAAGTAACGTTTGGGTATTAAACACACTGCGCATATTTTCCTCGTATGAACATATAAAATCATTGCAATGCACCAATATCGCTGAATCAGTGGGAGCCCTGGGCTTGTTTCCCTGCAATAAGACAGTGCCATCAAGGGGTGATGGGAGACAGCGATACGCGAAGGGGGTTCCTTATGTCCAGTCTATTCCGCAATTTAGTTTTCGTTGCATTCATTGCAGAGATATGTTGGAAATGGAAGCAATGTTTTCAGTGCTTTCGTGGCTATCTCAGGATATTTAGCCCTGACTTTGATCCGGAATGCCAGCAGAGATGTTATGTCAAACATACTTCCCAGCCCGCCGTCATTTGCAAGCTCGAGGAGTTGATCATCTTCTCGCGCTGACATGGATGATGCGCGGGTAATGACCTTGCGTGCATAATGGCTCAACAGTGGCCGTGACAGGGAATGAGGAAAGGTGCAGCTGACTCCTATCGCCAAATCATATCGTTTCCTCGCGGCCCGGTAGCGCATGCTCTGCGGCCCGGTTGTTGGGGACCGCTGCGAGAGAATCAGAGTGGACAGCTATGTGTGGAACCAAAAGAGATGGGGGAGATTCTGAACAGTTTCTTTTCTTCAGTATTCACAAAGGAGAAAGATATTGAATTGTGTAAGGTAAGGGAAACAGGTAGGGAAGTTATGGAAACTATGATGATTAAAGAAGTGGAAGTACTGGCAATTTTAAGGAATATAAAAGTGGGTACGTCTCCGGGTCCTGACAGGATATTCCCTAGGACCTTAAGCGAAGTTAGTGTGGAAATAGCAGGGGCTCTGAAAGAAGTATTTCAAACGTCATTAGAAACGGGGATGGTGCCGGAGGATTGGCGTATTGCTCATGTGGTTCCATTGTTTAAAAAGGGTTCTAAGAGTAAACCTAGCAATTATCGGCCTGTAAGTTTGACATCAGTGGTGGGTAAATTGATGGAAAGTATTCTCAGAGAAGGCACATATAATTATCTGGATAGACAGGGTCTGATTAGGAACAGTCAACATGGATTTGTGCATGGAAGGTCATGTTTGACAAATCTTACTGATTTTTTTTTTTTAAGAGGTTCCGAGGAAAGTTGACGAGGGTAAAGCGGTGGATGTTGTCTATATAGACTTCAGTAAGGCCTTTGACAAGGTTCCACATAGAAGGTTAGTTAGGAAGGTTCAATTGTTAGGTATTAATATTGAAGTAGTAAAATGGATTTTGCAGTGGCTGGATGGGAGACGCTAGAGAGTAGTGGTGGATAACTGTTTGTCAGATTGGAGGCTGGTGACTAGTGGTGTGCCTCAGGGATCTGTATTGGGTTCAATGTTGTTTGTCATGTACACTAATGATCTGGATGATGGGGTGGTAAATTGGATTAGTAAGTATGCAGATGATACTAAGATAGGTGCAGTTGTGGATAATGAAGTAGGTTTTAAAGCTTGCAGAGAGATTTAGGCCAGTCAGAAGAGTGGGCTGAAAGATGACAGATGGAGTTTAATGCTGATAAATGTGAGGTGCTACATTTTGGTAGGACTAATCAAAATAGGACATACATGGTAAATGGTAGGGCATTGAAGAATGCAGTAGAACAGAGGGATCTAAGAATAATGGTGCATAGTTCCCTGAAGGTGGAATCTCATGTGGATAGGGTGGTGAAGAAAGCTTTTGGTATACTGGCCTTTATTAATCAGAGCATTGAGTATAGGAGTTGGGATGTAATGTTGAAATTGTATAAGGCAGTGGTAAGGCCAAATTTGGAGTATTGTGTTTTGTTCTGGTCACTGAATTACAGGAAAGATGTCAACAAAATTGAGAGAGTACAGAGAAGATTTACTAGAATGTTACCTGGGTTTCATCACCTAAGTTACAGAGAAGGGTTGAACAAGTTGGGTCTTTATTCTTTGGAGCATAGAAGGTTGAGGAAGGACTTGATAGAGGTATTTAAAATTATGAGGGGGATAGATAGAGTTGACGTGGATAGGCTTTTTCCATTGAGAGTAGGGAAGATTCAAACAAGAAAACATGAGTTGAGAGTTAAAGGGCAAAAGTTTAGGGGTAACATGAGGGGGAACTTCTTTATTCAGAGAGTGGTAGCTGTGTGGAACGAGCTTCCAGCAGAAGTGGTTGAGGCAGGTTTGATGTTGTCATTTAAAGTTAAATTGGACAGCTGTATGGACAGGAAAGGAATGGAGGGTTATGGGCTGAGTGTAGGTCGGTGGGACTAGGTGAGAGTAAGAGTTCGGCACAGACTAGAAGGGCCGAGATGGCCTGTTTCTGTGTGTACAACCCTGAGAAAAAGCCTCTGACTATCCACACGATCAATGCCTCTCATTATCTTGTACAGCTCTATCAGGTCACCTCTCATCCTCTGTCTCTCCAAGGAGAAAAGGCCGAGTTCACTCAACCTATTCTCATAAGGCATGCTCCCTAATCCAGGCAACATTCTTGTAAATCTCCTCTGCACCCTTTCTATGGTTTACCACATCCTTCCTGAAGTGAGGCGACCAGAACTGAGCACAGTACTCCAAGTAGGGTCTGACCAGGGTCCTATATAGCTGCAACATTACCTCATGGCTCCAAAACTCATTCCCATGGTTGATAAAAGCAAGGTTGAGCATCCTATGGACTCAGACCCCAAGATCCCTCTGACCCTCCACACTGCCAAGCGTCTTTTCATTATATTTCCTATATTCTGCCATCATATGTGACCTACCAAAATGAACAACCTCACACTTATCTGGGTTGAACTCCATCTGCCCTTCTCAGCCCAGTTTTGCATCCTATCAATATCCCGCTGTAACCTCTGACAGGCCCAACCACACTATCCACAACACCCCCAACCTTGGTGTCATCAGCAAATTTACTAATCCACCGCTCCACTTCTTCATTCAGGTAGTTTATAAAAATCACGAAGAGTAGGGGTCCCAGAACAGATCCCCGAGGCACACCACTGGTCACTGGCCTCCATGCAGGATATGACCCATCTAAAACTACACTCTGCCTTCTGTGGGCAAGGTAGTTCTGAATCCACAAAGCCATGTCCCCTTGGATCCCATGACTCCTTACTTTCTCAATAAGCCTTGCATGGGGTACCTTATCAAATGCCTTGCAGAAATCCATATACCCTACATCTACTGCTCTACCTTCATCAATGTGTTTTGTCACATCCTCAAAAAATTCAATCAGGCTCGTAAGGCACGACCTGCCTTTGACAAAGCTATGCTGACTATTCCTAATCATATTATACCTCTTCAAATGTTCATAAATCCTGCCTCTCAGGATCTTCTCCATCAACTTACCAACCACTGAAGTAAGGCTCACTGGTCTATAATTTCCTGGGTTACCTCTACTCCCTTTCTTGAATAAGGGAACAACATCTGCAACCCTCCAATCCTCCAGAACCTCTCCCATCTCCACTGATGATGCAAAGATCATCGCCAGAGGCTCAGCAATCTCCTCCCTTGCCTCCCACAGTAGCCTAGGGTACGTCTTGTTCGTTCCTGGTGACTTATCCAACTTGATGCTTTCCAAAAGCTCCAGCACATCCTCTTCCTTAATATCTACATACTCAAGCTATTCAGTCTGCTGCAAGTCATCCCTATAATCGTCAAGATCCTTTTCTGTAGTGAAGACTGAAACAAAGCATTCATTAAGTACCTCTGCTATCTCCTCCAGTTCCATACACACTTTCCCATTGTCACACTTGATTGGTCCTATTCTTTCTTTTTCCAATATTTTTATTAAATTTATTAAATTTCATATACCTAAATACATAATTCATATGGATACTTATTATAAATAAGTTCCTTGAATTACTCTAATTAACTAGAGTAGGTAATGGAGGCAGCAGTTAGGGCAGTCGAGTGCTCCGTTTGCAGTATGCGGGAAGTCAGGGTGAGCACAATTGTCCCTGATGACTACACCTGTAAAAGGTGCGTCCAGCTGCAGCTCCTGACAAACGGATTTGGGGAACTGAAGCTGGATGAACTTCAGATCATCCGTGAGGCAGAGGTAGAAATAGACAGGAGTTACAGGGAGATAGTCACCCCTGAGAGTCAGGAGACAGGTAGCTGGGTGACTGTCAGGAGAGGGAAGGGGAATAGACAGAATGAGCAGAGTACCCCTGTGGCCGTTCCCATCAATAATAAGTACACTGTTTTGGATACTGTTGGTGGGGATGACCTACCAGGGACAAGTTGCAGTGGTTGCGTCTCTGGCACCGAGACTGGACCCTCAGCTCAGATGGGAAGGAGGGAAAAGAGGAGAACAGTAGTGATAGGGGATTCAATAGTTAGAGGGACAGATAGGAGGTTCTGCGGAAGAGATCGAGAAACCAGGATGGTCTGTTGCCTCCCTGGTGCCAGGGTCCGCGATATCTCGGATTGAGTTCTCAGTATTCTCAGGAGGGAGGGTGAGCAGCCAGATGTCGTGGTCCATGTAGGGACCAATGATGTGGGTAGAAAGAAGGAGGAGGTCCTGCAAAGAGAATTTAGGGAGTTAGGTGCAAAGTTGAAGGACAGGACCTCCAGGGTTGCAATCTCAGGATTGCTACACGTGCCACGTGCTAGTGAGGCTAGAAATAGGAAGATAATGCAGCTAAATACGTGGCTAAGGAGTTGGTGCAGGAGGGAGGGCTTCATGTTTCTGGACAATTGGGCCGTGATCCAGGGAAGGTGGGACCTGTTCTGACGGGACGAGTTGCACCTGAACTGGAGGGGGACTAACATCCTTGCGGGAAGGTTTGCAAGTGCTGTTCCGGGGGGTTTAAACTAGATTTTCAGTGGGAGGGGAACCAGAGTGTTAGAGCAGATAATGAGGTGGAGGAGGATAAAGGTCATACGGGAACTGCAAGTATAGTACATGGAGTAAAGCCAGATCTAACATACAGAGAGGCTTTGAGGAAAGAGAAGCAGAATAAAGGGTGTAAAGGCAGTAAGGTATAAGGGCTAAAGTGGGTGTACTTCAATGCAAGAAGCATCAGGAACAAAGGTGATGAACTGAGAGCTTGGATACGTACATGGAATTATGATGTAGTGGCCATTACAGAGACTTGGCTGGCACCAGGGCAGGAATGGATTCTCAATGTTCCTGAATTTCAGTGCTTTAAAAGGGATAGAGAGGGGGGGAAAGGGGAGAAGGGGTGGCATTAGTGGTCGGGGATACTATTACAGCTACAGAAAGGGTGGGTAATGTAGCAGGATCCTCTTTTCAGTCAGTATGGGTAGAAGTCAGGAACAGGAAGGGAGTAGTTACTCTATTGGGAGTATTCTATAGGCCCCCTGGTAGCAGCAGAGATACCGAGGAACAGATTGGGAGGCAGATTTTGGAAAGGTGCAAAAATAACAAGGTTGTTATCATGGGTGACTTTAACTTCCCTAATATTGATTGGCACCTGATTAGTTCCAATGGTTTAGATGGGACAGAGTTTGTTAAGTGCGTCCAGGATGGATTCCTGTCACAGTATGTTGACAGGCCGACTAGGGGGACTGCCATACGAAATCTAGTATTAGGTAACGAACCGGGTCAGGTCACAGATCTCTCAGTGGGTGAGCATCTGGGGGACAGTGACCACTGCTCCCTGGCCTTTAACATCATCATGGAAAAGGATAGAATCAGAGGATAGGAAAATTTTTAATTGGGGAAGGGCAAATTATGAGGCTATAAGGCTAGAACTTGCAGTTGTGAATTGGGATGATGTTTTTTCAGGGAAATGTACTGTGGACATGTAGTCGATGTTTAGGGATCTCTTGCAGGATGTTAGGGATAAATTTGTCCCGGTGAGGAAGATAAAGGATGGTAGGGTGAAGGAACCATGGGTGACAAATGAGGTAGAGAATCTAGTCAGGTGGAAGAAGGCAGCAGACATGAGGTTTAGGAAGCAAGGATCAGATGGGTCGATAGAGGAATATAGGGTAGCAAGAAAGGAGCTTAAGAAGGGGCTGAGGAGAGCAAGAAGGGGGCATGAGAAGGCCTTGGCGAGTAGGGTAAAGGAAAACCCCAAGGCATTCTTCAATTACGTGAAGAACAAAAGGATGACAGGAGTGAAGATAGGACCGATTAGATGTGCCTGGAGGCTGTGGAAGTGAGCAAGGTTCTCAATGAATACTTCTCTTCAGTATTCACCAATGAGAGGGAACTTGATGATGGTGAGGACAATATGAGTGAGGTTGATGTTCTGGAGCATGTTGATATTAAAGGAGAGGAGGTGTTGGAGTTGTTAAAATACATTAGGACAGATAAGTCCCGGGGCCTGACTGAATATTCCTCAGGCTGCTCCACGAGGCAAGGGAAGAGATTGCTGAGCCTCTGGCTAGGATCTTTATGTCCTCGTTGTCCATGGGAATGGTACCGGAGGATTGGAGGGAGGCGAATGTTGTTCCCTTGTTCAAAAAAGGTAGTAGGGATAGTCCGGGTAATTATAGACCAGTGAGCCTTACGTCTGTGGTGGGAAAGCTGTTGGAAAAGATTCTTAGAGATAGGATCTATGAGCATTTAGAGAATCATGGTCTGATCAGGGACAGTCAGCATGGCTTTGTGAAGGGCAGATCGTGTCTAACAAGCCTGACAGAGTTTTTTTGTGGAGGTGACCAGGCATATAGATGAGGGTAGCGCAGTGGATGTGATCTACATGGATTTTAGAAAGGCATCTGACAAGGTTCCACGTGGTAGGCTTATTCAGAAAGTCAGAAGGCATGGGATCCAGGGAAGCTTGGCCAGGTGGATTCAGAATTCACTTGCCTGCAGAAAGCAGAGGGTCATGGTGGAGGGAGTACATTCGGATTGGAGGGTTGTGACTGGTGGTGTCCCACACGGATCGGTTCTGGGACCTCTACTTTTCATAAATTTTATTAACAACCTGGATGTGGGGGTAGAAGGGTGGGTTGGTAAGTTTGCACACGACACAAAGGTTGGTGGTGTTGTGGATAGTGTAGAGGATTGTCGAAGATTGCAGAGAGACATTGATAGGATGCAGAAGTGGGCTGAGAAGTGGCAGATGGAGTTCAACCTGGAGAAGTGTGAGGTGGTACACTTTGGAAGGACAAACTCCAAGGCAGAGTACAAAGTAAATGGCAGGATACTTGGTAGTGTGGAGGAGCAGAGGAATCTCGGGGTACATGTCCACGGATCCATGAAAGTTGCCTCACAGGTGGATAGGGTAGTTAAGAAAGCTTATGGAGTGTTCATTTTCATAAGTTGAGGGATAGAGTTTAAGAGTCGCGGGGTAATGATGCAGCTATATAAAACTCTGGTTAGGCCACACTTGGAGTACTGTGTCCAGTTCTGGTCGCCTCACTATAGGAAGGATGTGGTAGCATTGGAAAGGGTACAGAGGAGATTTACCAGGATGCTGCCTGGTTTAGAGAGTATGCATTATGATCAGAGATTAAGGGAGTTAGGGCTTTACTCTCTGGAGAGAAGGAAGATGAGAGGAGACATGATAGAGGTAGACAAGATATTAAGAGGAATAGATAGAGTGGATAGCCAGCGCCTCTTCCCCAGGGCACCACTGCTCAATACAAGAGGACATGGGTTTAAGGTCAGGGGTGGGAAGTTCAAGGGGGATATTAGAGGAAGGTGTTTTACTCAGAGAGTGGTTCGTGCGTCGAATGCACTGCCTGAGTCAGTGGTGGAGGCAGATACACTGGTGAAATTTAAGAGACTACTAGACAGGTAGATGGAGGAATTTAAGGTGGGGGCTTATATGGGAGGCAGGGTTTAAGGGTTGGCACAACATTGTGGGTTGAAGGGCCTGTACTGTGCTGTACTATTCTATGTTCTATGTTCTATAATTCAGAATAAGGTGGCACATAATGCACTATATATAAATCACACTGATACAATCACAGTATCCCATATTTATGATCAATCAAATAAAATAAATTCTCTCTTGTCATATCCTCTTGCTCTTCACATACTTGTAGAATGCCTTGGGATTTTCCTTAATCCTGTTCGCCAAGGCCTTCTCATGGCCACTTCTGGCTCTCCTAATTTCATTCTTAAGCTCCTTCCTGCTCGCCTTATTATCGTCTTGCTCTCTATCATTCCCTAGTTTTTTTGAACCTTTCACAAGTTCTTCTTTTCTTCTTGACTAGATTTTCAACAGCCTTTGTACACCATGGTTCCTGTACCCTACCATAACTTCCCTGTCTCATTAGAACGTACCTTTGCAGAACTCCACGTAAATATCCCCTCAGCATTTGCCATATTTCTTCCGTACATTTCCCTGAGAACATCTTTTCCAATTTATGCTTACAAGTTCCTGCCTGATAACATCATCTTTCCCCTTACTCCAATTCCACACTTTCCTAACTTGTCTGTTCCTATCCCTCTCCAATGCTATGGTAAAGGAGATAGAGTTGTGATCACCATCTCCAAAATGCTCTCCCACTGAGAGATCTGACACCTGACCAGGTTCACCTCCCAATAACAGATCAAGTACACCCTCTCCTCTTGTAGGCTTATCTACATATTGTGTCAAGAAACCTTCCCAAACACACCGAACAAAGACCACCCCATCTAAACACCTCGCTCTAGGGACATGCCAATCAATATTTGGGAAATTAAAATCTCCCACCATGATAACCCTGTTATTATTACACCTTTCCAGAAGCTGTCTCCCCATCTGCTCCTCGATGTCCCTGTTACTATTGGATGTTCTATAATAAGCATCCAGTAGAGTTATTGACCCCTTCCTGTTCCTAACTTCCACCCACAGAGACTCCGTAGACCATCCCTCCATGTCTTTTTCCTTTTCTGCAGCTGTGGCACTATCTCTGATCAACAGTGCCACACCCCTTCCTCTTTTACCTCCCTCCCTGTCCTTTCTCAAACACCTAAAGCCTGGCACTCTAAGTAACCATTCCTGCCCGAGCCATCCAAGTCTCCGTAATGGCCACAACACCATAGCTCCAAGTACTGATCCACGCTCTAAGCTCATCCACTTTGTTCATGATACTCCTTGCATTAAAATAGGCACATCTCAAACCATTGGTCTGAGCATGTCCCTTCTCGATCACCTGCCTATCCTCCCTCTCGCACTGCCTACAAGCTTTCTATGTGAGCCAACCGCTTTGTCCTCTGTCTCTTCAGTTCGGTTCCCACCCTCCAGCAATCCTAGTTTAAACTCTCCCCAATAGCCTTAGCTAACCTCTCCGTCAGGATATTGGTCCCCCTGGGATTCAAGTGCAACCCGCCCTTTTTGTACTGGTCACACCTGCCCCAAAAAAGGTCCCTGTGATTCAGAAATCTGAAACCCTGTCCCCTGCTCCAATCCCTCAGCCACGCATTTATCCTCCACCTCACTCTATTCCTTTACTCACATTCTTCGGAGGATTTGTATTCTGTCAGTTATAATTAAGTCCTATTTTCCTTTCTTGCAAAAGTTCAGAGCCAGCTTCGCTCTACCAGATATTGACAAAGAATAATATCTCTGTGGGACTTGCTATAATTCTTGACTTTGTTGACATCTGAGAATTCCATCAGTCTGTAGGAGGGAACTGGACGAATCACTACAGTTTGAAATCAGGTTATTTCGGAAGTGTGTGTAAATCCTTAGCTGAAAAAATAATTCTGATACTTGCTTTATAGATTTTGTGAAGACAGCCTTCAAAAAGCACATCTAGCAATGAGATAACAAATTTATTTTTCCTATGCAATAATGGTAATTTTAATTCTCAATTGGGAAGCAATGACAAAGGTTTTAGGCCACTGGTGAGAGATTAAATGTCACTGTCATATAGAATATAGAACACAGAATATTACAGCACAGAAAAGGCCCTTCAGCCCATGACGTTGTGCTGACCTTTTAACTTACTCTAAGATCAATCTAACCCATCCCTCCTATGTAGTGCTTCATTTTTCTTTCAACCATGTGCCTATCTAAGGATCTCTTAAATACCTGTAATGTACACAGTGAACGATAGGGCACTGAGGAGTATGGTAGAATAAAGGGATCTGGGAATACAGGTACATAATTCATTGAAAGTGCCATCACAGGTAGATAGGGTTGTAAAGAAAGCTTTTGGTACATTGGCCTTCATAAATCAAAGTATTGAGTACAGGAGACGGGATGTTATGCTGAAGTTGTACAAGACGTTGGTGAGGCCTAATTTGGAGGATTGTGCGCAGTTTTGGGCACCTACCTATAGGAAAGATGTAAACAAGGTTAAAAGAGTACAGAGAAAATTTACAAGAATGTTGCTGGATCTGAAGGACCTGAATTATAAGGAAACATTGAATAGGTTAGGGCTTTATTCCTTGGAACGAAGAAGACTGAAGGGAAATTTGACTGAGGTATACAAAATTATGAGGGGTATAGACAGGTAAATGCAAGCAGGCTTTTTTCCACTGAGATTGGGTGGGACTACAACCAGAGGTCAGGGGTTAAGGATGAAAGCTGAGAAGTTTAGGGAGGACATGAAAGGAAACTTTTCACTGAGAGGGTCGTGAGAGTGTGGAACAAGCTGGCGGTGCAAGTAGAACATGTGAGCTCCATTTCAACGTTTAAGAGGGGTTTGGATAGGTTCATGGATGGTAGGGGTTTGGGGGGCTATGGTCCTGGTGCAGACCAGTGGGAGTAGGCAGTTTAAATGGCTCTGCATAGCCTAGATGGGCTGAAGGGCCTGTTTCTGTGCTGTACTTTTCTATGACTCCATGACTTGATCTGGCCTCTACCACGTTTTATAACTATGTATTTCATTGTTTTCTACAGAATAGTGATAGTCAGAGAAAGTGCACTGAAGGGACACAATAACAAGGTACAGTATATTATCAGGTCAAGAGTCCTCCTTATTATACCAAGGAACTATTCAATAGACTTTTAACAGAAGGATAAAAGCTGTCCTTGAACCTGGGATGCATGTTTTTCAGTCTTTTGTATCTTCTACCTTCTGTAAGTGGAGGAGAAGGGAGAATGTCCAAGGATGTGTGGGGACTTTGATTATGTTTGTTGTGTATTTAATATTTCAGTAATATTTGAGTAATATAAATCATTATGACTTGTATGTAAAAGTATGTGAATGGTATATGTCATTACGCAACCTCTCTAAAAGAGAAAACAAAAAAAATTATATTTGTCCCCGGTCCTGTGTTTTTCTTTGTGAGTTTCATGTTTTGGAATTACAAAATATAACAGTAACACTGAATAAGTTTTAAAACAAACCTGAGACAATGATCTACCTGTTGAAGCACAGCGAGAGGTTCGAGTTATATAAAGAATGCAGCAGAATGTTTGAGTTTTAAAAAAGCACAACACATTCGTTTCTTTGTATAGGGAAGAAACATTCAGTTGAGTTTAAGAAAAGGTGGAAAATGGATGAAATTCACAGGTTCATAAACAGTGAGTACCAGGAAGGCTAGCATAGTGGGGATGTAATTGGCTGAGAAAACTACAAGTAGATTGGAGATCCATCCACTACAAAGTTAACTGAAAGTAAATTAAGGACCATAAGACTATAAGCTATAGGAACAGAATTAGGCCATTTGGCCCATCAAGTCTCCTCCACAATTTCATCATGGCTGATCCATTTTTCCTCTTAGACCCAATCTCCTGCCATATCCCTTCATGTTCTGACAAATCAAGAATCTACCAATCTCTGGCTTAAATATACATAAACACTTGGTCTCCACAGCTGCCTGTGCCAATGAATTCCATGGATTCACCACTCTCTGGCTAAAGAAATTCTTCCTCATCTCCGTACTCTCTTCTGAAGCTGTGTTCTCTGGTCTTGGACTTTCTCCCACCATTGGAAACATCCTTTCCACATCCACTCTATCAAGGCCTTTCACCATTTGTAAACACAAAATACTCTGCAGATGCTGGGGTCAAAGAAACACTCACAACACGCTGGAGGAACTCAGCGGGTCAGGCAGCCTCCGTGGAAACGATCAGTCGACGTTTCGGGCTGGAACCCTTCATCAGGACTGAAGAGGGAAGGGGCAGAGGCCCTATAAAGAAGGTAGGTGGAGGGTGGGAAGGAGAAGGCTGGTAGGTTCCAGGTGAAAAACCAGTAAGGGGAAAGATAAAGGGGTCGGGGAGGGGAAGCAGGGAGGTGATAGGCAGGAAAGGTGAAGAAAGAATAGGGGAAAGCACAATGGGTAGTAGAAGGAGGCGGAACCATGAGGGAGGTGATAGGCAGCTGGGGGAGGGGGCAGAGTGAAATAGGGATAGAGGAAGGGAGAGGGAGGGAATGACTGGAAGTTGGAGAATTCTATGTTCATACCAAGGGGCTGGAGACTACCTCGATGGTATATGAGGTGTTGCTGCTCCAGCCTGAGTTTAGCCTCATCATGGCAGGAGAGGAGGCCATGTATGGACATATCTGAATGGGAGTGGGAAGCAGAGTTGAAGTGGCTGGCTACCGGGAGATGCTGTGTTTTGGCGGACGGAGCGGAGGTGCTAGACGAAGCAGTCCCCAATCTGCGTAGGGTTTCACAGATGTAGAGGAGGCCGCACCGGGAGCACCGGATGCAATAGATGACCCCAACAGACTCACAAGTGAAGTGTTGCCTCACCTGGAAGTACTGTTTGGAGCCCTGAATGGTGGCAAGAGAGGACGTGTAGGGACAGGTGCAGCACTTATGCTTACAGGGATAAGTGCCAGGTGGGAGATCCGTGGGGAGGGACATGTGGATAAGGAAGTCGCAAAGGGACCAATCCCTGTGGAAAGCAGAGAGGGGTGGAGAGGGAAAGATGTGCTTAATGGTGGGGTCCTGTTGAAGGTGGCGGAAGTTGCGGAGGATAATGTGCTGGATCCGGAGGCTGGTAGGGTGGCAGGTGAGGACAAGGGGAACTCTGTCCCTGTTGTAGTGGTGGGAGGATAAGGTGAGGGCCAAATTGCATTCGGTGCCCCCGTGTGGCCTCCTCTACATCGGTGAAACCCGATGCAGATTGGGGGACTGCTTCGTCGAGCACCTCCACTCCGTCTGCCACAACAGACAGGATCTCCCAGTAGCCACCCACTTCAACTCTGCTTCGGAGTTATTTTCTTGTGTATTTGTGGGTCACCCTAACTGCAACCGGGGTGTGTGATGGTCACCTCCCCCGTCTGTATAAGACTGGTTGGGTTCACTCTCCGGGTCATGGTGCCTGGTCTGTTTTGTGTCTATCAATAAAACAGTTGTTGAGTCAAAGAGCTTCCTCGTCTGTCATTATGGACCAAATGCTCACCACAATATATAGTATTTCTGTTTTTTGCACAAATTTTAATCTATTCAATATACATATACTGTAATTTATTTATTTATTTATTTATTATTTTTTCCCCTTTGTTTTTTTTCTTCTAGATTATGTATTGCATTGAACTGCTGCTGCTAAGTTAATAAATTTCACATCACATGCCGGTGATAATAAACCTGATTCTGAATTGTAGGTCATCCCTTGCATTCATGCTTGCATCTCCTCGAACCCAATCTCAGGAGGAGGATACAGGACAAACAGCTGAGACACATTGAGGGCTCATCAAACATGGAGGTCTGATGTTTCACTCCTGGACAAGCAGTCCTGGTGAGGGACTACAGAGGTGATCAAAAGTGGGTGCTGGGGAAGATCAAGACAGAACTGGACCACTCTCCTACACAGTGGAGATTGCGTCTGATATCATCTGGAGGTGACACATCGATCAGTTGAGGAGAGCAGAGTCAATTGTTACAGAAGAAAGGTGTCCAGAGCTGTCAGAACCACTTTCTATAGACCCAGATTCAACTCCTACAAGCTCCATGGAGGAGACCCCAGAAGCTGAGATTGTTTCACAGCCTCAAGTCTCACTTACCAGGAAAAAGGGAACCCCTCTTGTCAGGAAAGATGCTATCCTGCAAGAGTAAGAAATTCTCCACAGTGATTAAATCTTTATGCCTGAATGGGACAATTTAAAGTTTACTATGCTGTGGATGTCCATATAGGAATTGTACCAGAGAACAATATATATAGTTGAGATGTATTCTATATTGAGTTCAAGGTTATAGCTAAGCAGGGAGGAATGTTATGTATTTAATATTACAGTAGTATTTGAGAAATATTGTAAATGAATTGTTTGATTAAACATTCTTTGTTGTTTCTATAATTCATTAAGCATTTTAGGTAAAAGTACATACATAGTATACATCGTTATGCCACCACATCATTAGTGCACGACTCGGTAAAAGTAAAATTGACCCATACATGCTTTATCACAAACAAGAGAAAATCTGCAGATGCTGGAACTCCACTGGTACAATGGAACATGGCGAATGAGGCGAACCCAAGTGCAGGACACCGACACGTAGGTAATCATAGAAACCATAGAAAAACTACAGCACAGAAACAGGCCTTTTGGCCCACGGACCATATCCCTCCATACACCTCCCATCCATGTATCTGTCCAATTTATTCTTAAATGTTAAAAAAGAACCCGCATTTACCACCTCATCTGGCAGCTCATTCCATACTCCCACCAATCTCTGTGTGAAGAAGCCCCCTCCTAATGTTCCCTTTAAACTTTTCCCCCCTCACCCTTAACCCATGTCCTCTGGTTTTTTTCTCCCCTTGCCTCAGTGGAAAAAGCCTGCTTGCATACACTATCTATACCCATCATAATTTTATATACCTCTATCAAATCTCCCCTCATTCTTCTACGCTCTAGGGAATAAAGTCCTAACCTATTCAACCTTTCTCTGTAACCGAGTTTCTCAAGTCCTGGCAACATCCTTGTAAACCTTCTCTGCACTCTTTCAACCTTAATATCCTTCCTGTAATTTGGTGACCAAAACTGAACACAATACTCCAGATTCGGCCTCACCAATGCCTTATACAACCTCACCATAACATTCCAGCTCATACTCAATACTTTGATTAATAAAGGCCAATGTACCAAAAGCTCTCTTTACGACCCCATCTACCTGCGACGCCACTTTTAGGGAATTTTGTACCTGTATTCCCAGATCCCTCTGTTCCACTGCACTCCTCAGTGCCTTACCATTAACCCTGTATGTTCTAACTTGGTTTGTCCTTCCAACGTGCAATACTTCACAGTTGTCTGTATTAAGCTCCATCTGCCATTTTTCAGCCCATTTTTCCAGCTGGTCCAAGTCCCTCTGCAGGCTCTGAAAATCTTCCTCACTCTCTACTACACCTCCAATCTTTGTATCATCAGCAAATTTGCTGATCCAATTTACCACATTATCATCCAGATCATTGATATAAATGACAAATAACAATGGACCCAGCACTGATCCCTGTGGCACACCACTAGTCACAGGCCTCCACTCGGAGAAGCAATTCTCTACCACCACTCTTTGGCTTCTTCCATTGAGCCAACGTCTAATCCAATTTACCACCTCTCCATGTATACCTAGCAACTGAATCTTCCTCACTAACCTCCCATGCAGGACCTTGTCAAAGGCCTTACTGAAGTCCATGTAGACCACATCCACTGCCTTCCCTTCATCCACTTTCCTGGTAACCTCCTCGAAAAACTCCAATAGATTGGTTAAACATGACCTACCACACACAAAGCCATGTTGACTCTCCCTAATAAGTCCCTGTCTATCCAAATGCTTGTAGATTCTGTCTCTTAGTACTCCCTCCAATAACTTACCCACTACCGACATCAAACTTACTGGCCTATAATTTCCCGGATTACTTTCCGGTCCTTTTTAAACAATGGAACAACGTGAGCTACTCTCCAATCCTCCGGCACCTCACCCATAGACACCGACATTTTAAATATATCTGCCAGGGCCCCTGTAATTTCAACACTAGTCTCCTTCAAGATCTAGGGGAATACCCTGTCAGGTCCTGGGGATTTATCCACTTAAATTTGTCTCCAGGTAGCAAGCACCTCCTCCTTTTCAATCTGTACAGTTTCCATGATCTCACTACTCGTTTCCCTTAATTCCATAGACTTCATGCCAGTTTCCTTAGTAAATACAGACGCAAAAAACCCATTTAAGATCTCCCCCATATCCTTTGGTTCAGCACATAGCCGACCAGTCTGATCTTCAAGAGGACCAATTTTATCCCTATCAATCCTTTTACTCTTAATATACCTGTAAAAGCTCTTTGGATTATCCTTCACTTTGACTGCCAAGGCAACCTCATGTCTTCTTTTAGCCCTCATGATTTCTTTCTTAAATATTTTCTTGCACTTCTTATACTCAAGCACCTTATTTACTCTGTTTCCTATACATGTCATACAACTCCCTCTTCTTCTTTATCAGAGTTGCAATATCCCTTGAGAACCAAGGTTCCTTATTCCTATTCATTTTGCCTTTAATCCTGACAGGAACATACAAGCTCTGCACTCTCAAAATCTCTCCTTTGAAGGCTTCCCACTTACCGATCACATCCTTGCCAGAGAACAACCTGTCCCAATCCACGCTTTTTAGATCCTTTCTTATTTCTTCAAATTTGGCCTTCTTCCAGTTCAGAACCTCAACCCTAGGACCAGATCTATCCTTGTCCATGATCAAATTGAAACTAAAGGTGTTATGATCACTGGAACCAAAGTGCTCCCCTACACACACTTCCGTCACTTGTCCTAACTTGTTTCCCAACAGGAGATCCAAATTGCATCCCCTCTAGTTGGTACCTCTAAATATTGATTTAGAAAACTTTCCTGAACACATTTTACAAACTCTCAGCTATCTAGACCCCTAACAGTATGGGAGTCCCAATCAATATATGGAAAATTAAAATCCCCTACCACAACTTTGTTTCCTGCAGTTGCCTTTACATTAACAGACGTGTGTTCATTAATAGTTGCAAGGAAGGCCGGGGAGCGAGGATTAGGTCGAGAGGAGCCAAGGAGTGAGCGAAGCTGGACCGGGGATTGAACCCAGGTCACTACAGCAAAACTCAGGTGTTTAGTGGCATTTTTAGGCAGAGCAGAGATGTGGACCAGGTTATAAGCGTGGTCAGGAAAGAACAGTGCAGAATGCCCTACTCCTATTAACATGGTGGGGGTGGGGGTTGTGGAATTAACACAGGCAACCGGCGTGGGAATGGAACTTAGAATATAGAACACACAATTCGTATCTTGACTCGGAGTAGCGGCAAACGGCCGACAATACTCAGCTGGACACGAAACGACAAAACCAAACGACAGACAATTCGTATCTTGACACGGAGTAGCACGTGAAGCGGCAAATGGCCGGCAATCACTTAGATGGACACGAAGACGACAAAACCAAACAGCGACAGACAATTCATATCTTGACTCAGAGTAGCGGCAAATGGCCAGCATTTGGATTGTTTTCAGGATATAAATTAAAGCTGCATAAAAGTGAATTATTTCCTTTAAATGATTCTGCTTCTATACATGATGACATTCCTTTAAAAGTTACGGACTCTTAAATATTTAGGTATGATCATCACTAAAAATTATGGAGACCTTTGTAGAGCTAATTTAGTTCCCTTAGTGGATTTTATGAAGCAATTTTTTTTCTAGATGGAATCCACTTACACTTTCATTAGCAGGTCGAATTCATGCAGTTAAGATGATGATTTTACCAAAATTTTTATATGCATTTCAAAATATTCCTATTTTTCTAACTAAGAAGTTTTTTGATCAGGTTGAATCTATTGTTTCATCTTTTGTTTGGAATAATAAAAGACCGAGAATTGGAAAATGTCATTTACAAAAATTAAAGGATGGAGGTCTTACTTTGCCTAATTTAAGAATGTATTATTGGGTGGTTAATATACGTTACGCGTGTTCTTGGTTATATTGGACTGATAAAAAGGAACGACCATCTTGGGTTGATTTGGAATTGAAAATTGTGAAACAATTTCATTTAACTTTGTTATTAGGAGCTCCTTTACCTGTACAATTAGCCAAAATTTCTATTCTATATATAAATCCTATGATTAATCAATCATTACGAATCTGGTACCAGTTTCATAAGTTTTTTTAATCTTAAAAAATTTAACCTTTATAGTTTAATTTATTGAAACTATTTATTTAAACCTTCACTTACTGATCCAACCATAGAACCATAGAAACTACAGCACAGAAACAGGCCGTTTGGCCCTTCTTGGCTGTGCCGAACCATTTTCTGCCTAGTCCCACTGACCTGCACACAGACCATATCCCTCCATACACCTCCCATCCATGTATCTGTCCAATTTATTCTTAAATGTTCAAAAAGAACCCGCATTTACCACCTCATCTGGCAGCTCATTCCATACTCCCACCACTCTCTGTGTGAAGAAACTCCCCCTAATGTTCCCTTTAAACCTTTCTCCCCTCACCCTTAACCCATGTCCTCTGGTTTTTTTTTTCCCCTTGCCTCAGTGGAAAAAGCCTGCTTGCATTCACTCTATCTATACCCATCGTAATTTTATATACCTCTATCAAATCTCCCCTCATTCTTCTATGCTCCAGGGAATAAAGTCCTAACCTATTCAACCTTTCTCTGTAACTGAGTTTCTCAAGTCCTGGCAACATCCTTGTGAACCTTCTCTGCACTCTTTCAACCTTATTTATATCCTTCCTGTAATTTGGTGACCAAAACTGAACACAATACTCCAGATTCGGCCTCACCAATGCCTTATACAACCTCATCATAACATTCCAGCTTACACTCAATACTACGATTAATAAAGGCCAATGTACCAAAAGCTCTCTTTACGACCCTATCTACCTGTGACGACACTTTTAGGGAATTTTGTATCTGTATTCCCAGATCCCTCTGTTCCACTGCACTCCTCAGTGCCTTACCATTAACCCTGTATGTTCTACCTTGGTTTGTCCTTCCAACGTGCAATATCTTGTCAGTATTAAACTCCATCTGCCATTTTTCAGCCCATTTTTCCAGCTGGTCCAAGTCCCTCTGCAGGCTCTGAAAACCTTCCTCACTGTCTACTACACCTCCAATCTTTGTATCATCAGCAAACTTGCTGATCCAATTTACTACATTTACAACCTTTTCTCTTTGGAGGAATAAGGGAATTTTTTCCTTTATGGACTTGTTTCAAGAAAGCCAATTGATGTCCTTTGAGAAATTAGTAACTAAATACTCTCTCATATTCACATTTTTTGCAATATCTTCAGGTCAGACATTTCTTACAACAATGTTTAAGTAATTTTCCATATATACAAGACTCTGACCTGTTAGACATTATTTTAAAAATGAACCCTTTAGTGGAAGGTTTTATTGGGAAAATTTATAATTTACTATTACAACAGGATAACTATCCTTTACTTAAGATTAAGCAAGATTGGAAAAGAGCTCTACTGCACAGAGTCTTGTCATCTTCAGAAGTTTTCGGATGACTCTGCCATAGTTGGATGCATCAGCAAGGGAGATGAGGCTGAGTACAGGGCTACGGTAGGAAACTTTGTCACATGGTGTGAGCAGAATTATCTGCAGCTTAATGTGAAAAAGATTAAGGACCTGGTGGAAGACCTGAGGAGAGCCAAGGTACCGGTGACCCCTGTTTCCATCCAGGGTGTCAGTGTGGACATGGTGGAGGATTACAAATACCTGGGGATACGAATTGACAATAAACTGGACTGGTCAAAGAACACTGAGGCTGTCTACAAGAAGGGTCAGAGCCGTCTCTATTTCCTGAGGAGAATGAGGTCCTCTAACATCTGCTGGATGATGCTGAGGATGTTCTACGAGTCTGTGGTGGCCAGTGCTTTCATGTTTGCTGTTGTGGGCTGGGGCAGCAGGCTGAGGGTAGCAGACACCAACAGAATCAACAAACTCATTCATAAGGCCAGTGATGTTATGGGGATCGAACTGGACTCTCTGACGGTGGTGTCTGAAAAGAGGATGCTGTCTAAGTTGCATGCCATCTTGGTCAATGTCTCCCATCCACTACATAATGTACTGGGTGGGCACAGGAGTACATTCAGCCAGAGACTCATTCCACCGAGATGCAGCACAGAGCATCATAGGAAGTCATTCCTGCCTGTGGCCATCAAACATTACAACTCCTCCCTTGGAGGGTCAGGCACCCTGAGCCAATAGGATGGTCCTGGACTTATTTCATAATTTACATACTACGATTTAACTATTTATGGTTCTATTACTATTTATTATGGTGCAACTGTAACAAAAACCAATTTTTTCCCAGGATCAATAAAGTATGACTATGACTTTGGTAACAGAGGATTGGTTGCGAATTTTGAAGCTGGTTAACTACTTCTTCGATTTGAGCCAGTCATTCTCTAATTCAATTTAAAATTGTACATCGTTATTATTTGACAAAGGAGAGATGGTCTAAAATATTTCCTAATGTTAATAGTCAGTGTGATAGATGCAAAACTGAGATAGCTACATTGACACATATGTTTTGGTTGTGTTCTGTATTGAAACCATTTTGGAAATCTATTTTTTCTACAATTTCTAAAGCTTTAAAAATCAATTTACAACTTAATAAATTGACAGTTTTGTTTGGTATAATTCCTCAACATATTCATGGTATTTCTATATCGGACCGATACGTAATTGCATTTGTCACAGTATTGGCTAGAGGGGCTATTTTATTAAAATGGAAAGGTGCCTCTGCTCCCACTTTGATACAATGGTTCTCTCAGGTGATGTTATGTCTTAGTTTGGAAAAAATTAGAAGTCAAACTTTTGATCCTAGATTTGACTTCGAGAAAAGGTGGGGTTCTTTTGCCCGTTATTATCATTTGATTTGAGTTAATAAAGATGGTCCTTTTCTGATGCTTGGGTATATGGATTTGGTTGGCGGATTGAGGTCTTTTTTTTTTAATGGAAGCTTGTATGGTGTATAGCTCCCGGTTTGTGCTCCAAATGGGTTTTTTTTTCCTTTTTTTTTTGCTATCAGGGTTTTTTTTCTATTTTAGTTAGTAGGAGTTCTTTTTTCTTTCTTTCCTTTTTTCCATAAAAAAAGCTAACTTTTTTTGTTATTATTCATATACTGTTCAGCTTGGTTGATAGTTTAACTCTTATTCTACATTTAGATATGTTGTCTTGATTATTTTGATGTGTTTTTCTCTGTTGATTTTCAATAGTAATTAATAAAAAGATTTAAAAAGGAAAAAAGACAGACAGAATTCAATGGTGACAGTCCCTTAATCGTAGCTCAGAAGTATAATTTAGTTCATAACGACACATTGGCTTCTTCTAATTGTTGTAGTAATTGCACAATTTTCTCATTTGATACCTGGGAGCTGAGTCACTCTTTTCAAACCTACAAGATGCTCTCTGGGCAGGATTCCAGTAGGGGACTCTGGTTAGCGAGAGTTTGTAAGACAGTGTTTGTGTCCGCTGGGTCCGTGTTTGGCTGGACCGTTCTGTTACAATGGAACGTGGCAAATGAGGCGAACCCAAGTGCAGGACACCGACATATAGGTAACATTAACAGAAGTGTATTTATCAATAGTTGCAAGGAAGGCCGGGAGCGAGGCTTAGGCCAAGGGGAGCCAAGGAGTGAGCGAAGCTGGACCGGGGATTGAACCCAGGTCACTACAGCAAAACTCGGGTGTTTAGTGGCGTTTTTAGGCAGAGCAGGGATGTGGACCAGGTGATAAGCATGGTCGAGAAAGAACAGTGCGCAATGCCCTACTCCTATTAACACAGTGGGGATGGGGGGGTGGGGGGATTGTGGAATTAACACAGGCAACCGGCGTGGGAATGGAACTTGGAATATAGAATACACAATTTGTAACTTGATTCGGAGTAGCGGCAAACGGCTGGCAATACTCAGCTGGACATGAGACGACAAAACCAAACGACACACAATTCGTATCCTGACATGGAGTAGCACGTGAAGCGGCAAATGGCTGGCAATCACTTAGATGGACATGAAGGCGACAAAACCAAACAATGACAGACAATTCATACCTTGACTCGGAGTAGTGGCAAACTGCCAGCAATCACTTAGCTGGACACAAAGACGACAAAACTAAGCAACAACAGGCAATTCATATCTTGATGCAGAGTAGTGGCAGACAGCTGGCAATCACTTAGCTGGACACAAAGATGACAAAACCAAGCAACAACAGACAGTTTGTATCTTGACTCGGAGTAGCGGCAAATGGCCAGCAATCACTTAGCTGGACACGAAGAGACAGAATTCCCAAAGCAACCTCAGGCACCAAAGCAACTTAGAATCCACCATTCTCGACGGCCTGGAACGTGCATTGCAGCACTGGCTGAGGTAACGGTCCAGCACTGAGTAGATGTAAGCCAGAGTTTTTATGCTGCCGGTTCGGATGAAAAGGAGGAAATAGTTGACGTTTTGGCCTAGACCCTTCAGCAGGACCCTGCTGAATCTTGATGAAGGGTCTCATCCCAAAACATTAACTGTTCATTCCTTTCCACAGATACTGCTTGGCCTGCTGAGTTCCTCCAGTATTTTGTGTGGGTTGCCATACATGCTTATCTCTGGTCCCATGTTTTTCTTACAATTAGTTTTGTTTAGGAGTTATAAAACATATCAATGTTGGTTCCACCATCCCCCCCACAAAGGATAGAAGGTCAATGGAGAGGAGGCTGGTTTTCTGGATAGATTGAACTGTGCCAAAAATTCTCTGTAACTTCTTGTAATCTTGGGCATGCAATTTCCACAAAAAGCCGTGATTCATCTGAATAGGATACCTTCTGTGGTGTATCAATAAAAATTGGTGACACTGGGGGTATCGGAGTTCAGAGTTCAATTCTGCAGCCATCTGTAAGGAGTTTGCACATTCTCGCAGTGAACTGCATGGGTTTCCTCCGGGTGCTCCAGTTTCCTCCCACAGTCCAATGACAAACTGGCCAGTAGGGTAATTGGTCATTGTATATTGTCCTGTGATCAGACCAGTGTTAAATGGATGGGTTGCCTAGTGGTGTGACTCAATGGGCCAGAACAGCCTGTTACACTCTGTATCTCCAAATAAACAAAGATAAATAAAACAGTCAGGAATGTACAAGGGAGTAAATAAGGGGGCTAAGGATGCAGCTTGTGAGGTACCAAGCCTACACCAGGAAGTCCTTGCTCAGAGCCAGGGTAATCCAGACATTGAAATCTCTTCTCCACAATTCCCGCTCTTGGATCAATGCCCGAGACAACATATTCAGAATACTCTTCTCTGCTTGGCTTGATGAGTGGCTGTGTGCTGGTATAATTGAGACAGTATCACTAATTCTCACAGGTTAGTAACTGAAGGCTGAAAGTGATTATAACCTGTGGCAGCAGAAAGTATTCACAGATTGCCTTCCTTCCTGCAAATTAAAATGCATCTCTACTGATCTCACCAGAGACGCTCCAGCACAGAACTTGCAGCTACTTCCTAGTCTATCTCAATGCACAGTAAATTTAGGAAGCACGTTATAACTGATGTATAATATTGCAATAAGCCTCTTGTTTCCCAAAAATTTCAGATTGGTCAAAAGTATTTGAAGAATGAGACCGAGTCTGAGATGGTTTGAAGGACTTAATAAGGCCAGAAAAAAAACTGAAGGCAGCCAGCCAAATACAGAGCAAATATTTCTGTCATTGAGTCGGAATGTCAAAGGTTTCAAATCCCACTCTAAAATTTGATCATATATCCAGGTTCGAAGGTTCACTTATTATCTAAGTATGTATGCAGTATACAACTGAGATTTGTCTTCTCCAGTTAGCCAGGCGGCAAAAACAAAACATGAGTCGTTCAAAGAAAAACACCAAACCTACTCCTGTACAAAAAAAAAAATTGTGCAAACTGCAACATCAACCACCCCTCCACATAGAAAAACAAATTGTACAAATGGCAACATTCACCGCCCGCCC
Source organism: Mobula hypostoma (assembly GCF_963921235.1). Taxonomy (NCBI): domain Eukaryota; kingdom Metazoa; phylum Chordata; class Chondrichthyes; order Myliobatiformes; family Myliobatidae; genus Mobula; species Mobula hypostoma. The sequence continues at coordinate 9,012,601 of NC_086129.1, read as the reverse complement.
CCCCCGCACACACACAGAAAAGCAAATCGTACAAGTGGCAAGAACATCGAAACCCCAAACTACCCCTTGCATAAAAAAGCCTAACAAATCTAGCCAATCATAGAGACCTCAGATGACAGGCTCAGAGAGTGCTATTATTCAGTATACTGGCTAAGGTTTTCTCTCCAATATTGGGTCTATTCAATGTGGTCCATAACTTAATTCGTTCAGAAAAGTTTCTTTTTACATGGAGAGGTGGTGCCTAGAATGTACTGCCAGAGGTGATAGTGAAGATAAATATGACAGAAGCATTTAAAAGGCTCTTAGATAGGCATGTGAATGTGTAGAGAATGGACAGATATGCATATTATGTCAGAAGGGATTAGTTTAGTTGGTCTGGGACAACATCAAGGACTGATTGGGTCTGTTCCTGATTCATGTCCTAGGTTCTATATTTCTTACAATGGGAGGATGTGAAAAATATTCTGCTGCTCAGCACTGAAGCATCTCAAAAGCATTGCAAGCCACCGACACACAAGCATGTTCCCCCTTTTGTCAAGTGAGGTACTTCCTGCCCCCCGAGTGATCCTACCCCAATTTCAGGACATCTTGCCCTGCTCTTCATGTCCCATCAGTGGAAGTAATTTCCATGTAACTGTTGGGGTATAAAGCAAATATTACTTTCACCAACAACCTTTCTTTAGACCTGAACATGGATTGTAGATTGAATTTAAAATGCAGCCCAAAATTCTTGTGTCCCTGGAGCTGCAGACTGGAGTTGATTGCAAAACAGATAACACTGATTAACACTCATTTTGGTTGTCTGGAGTGTGGGTGCGAAGGAGGTGTTTGAAAATCATATGCAATTTAAAGGCATTGTAGATACATTGTAACAATGGAATTGTCCAGCACCCAGGGCATGCCCTTTTCTCACTGTTACCATCAGGTAGGAGATACAGAATCCTGAAGGCACACACTCAGTGATTCAGGAACAGCTTCTTCCCCTCTGCCATCTGATTCCTAAATGGACATTGAACTTGTGAACACTACCTCACTGCTTTTACATTTACAGTATTTTTGTTTTTGCACATTTTTTGAAATCTATTCAATATACATAATTGATTTGTTTATTATTGTTTTATTTTATTTAATTTTATTTATTTTTATTATTTTCTCTCTCTGCTATATTATGTGTTGCATTGAACTGCTGCTGCTAAGTTAACAAATTTCATGTCAAATGCTGGTGATAATAAACCTGATTCTAATTCTATTACTTTTGATCTTGAGCATATGAAAATGTCATGTAATATTGGGTCAGGTAGGCCTCTTCTTCCAAGAGTGTCTCAATATTATGCCCATTGCTCATTTTTGTTGAATGAATGGAGGCCTAGTCATGAGGCGTTACGGTCATAGTGAGCGTGGAATTGGTCTCCAAGAGTCTTTACCAGGAGTCTTGGTTTTAGTAGAGAATTCAGGAACGGTGCTAGGCTTAGAACTAATAGTCCCAAGAACCATGGAATGAGGTTACTCATACACAAGTCAACCAACAAACGGTCAGCCCCTAGTTGTGATCACATGGCCTTTATCCTGCAGTTTCTGATGGGAAGCAGGCATGTGTCGTTAGTGGAACTTGGGAATAATTGGAAATTAGTGGGGTGATGGAGGCCCAATTGCTGATATAAATGACAAGGTGGAGGATTGCCAGAAGGGACCAGGACAGTATCACCCCAGCTAAATGAGAGCCTCCAGGCAATCCTCCAGACCTGTCTGGATGGTCCCAATGAAAATCCTGGATGAGGGAAGGGTCTAGGATGTAGGAGCGGGGTACCCAGGAATGCTCTTCTGGACCATACCCTTCCCAGTCCACCAGGTATCGGAAACCCCTGCCCCGACGGCGCACATCTAGTAGTCGTCGGACGGTGTATGCCGGATGGTTGTCGATGATACGGGCAGGTGAGAGAGTCTCGGCAGGGGGACACAGCGGGCTGATGGAAACTGGCTTTAACTGAGACACATGAAAGATTGGGTGGATGCGCATGGATCTAGGCAGCTTTAGGCGGACCACTGTGGGACTGATTACCCTTTCCACCTTGAATGGTCCCAGGAAGCGAGGGGCGAGTTTTCTATGTTCGTTCTTGAGTGGGATGTCCTTGGAGACCAGCCACATTTCGATTTGTTGATTTGAGTAGGGCCGTGCGCGTCTCCTCCCAAATCTTAAGGCACCGATTCATATGGTCCTGAATGGACGGAACGGCAATCTCTTCTTCTTGTGCGGGAAACAGCGGGGGTTGGTACCCAAGGGAGTAGTCGAACAGAGACCTCCCAATGGCAGAGCTCATCAGAGAGTTGTGGGCGTACTCAACCCATGGGAGGTGGTCGCTCCAGGCCGATGGGTTGTTTGCCGTTACACAACGTAGCGTCGCCTCCAGGTCTGCCTGTTCGTCTGGGGGTGGAAGCCAGATGATAGACTGACCGATGTGCCCAAGGCTTGGCAGAAGGCCTTCCATACTTGCGGGACAAACTGGGGACCCCGATCGGAGACGATTTCCGCGGGGATTCCGTGGCGGATGAGAAGATCTGCGGTTTCCTGAGAGGAAGGAGGTTTAGGGAGGGCCACAAAGTGCACCGCCTTGGAGAATCAGTCTACCACGGTGAGGACTGTGGTGTTTCCGCGGGAAGGGGGTAGACCGGTGACGAAGTCTAAGGCGATGTGTGACCACTGGCGACCAGGGACAGGTAGAGGATGAAGTAGCCCCGCAGGTGGTCGATGAGAGACCTTTCCCCGGGCACAGATGGAATAAGCTGAGACATAAGAACGGGTGTCCCCCCTCTATGGACGGCCACCAAAAGTACTTCCTCAGGAGAGCCAGGGTCCGATCACTCCCAGGGTGGCAGGCGAACCAGGATTTGTGCCCCCATTGGAGAACCCGAGATCTGATGGAGACGGGCACGTACAGGTGATCGCCAGATCCATTGCCAGGGTCGGGGTCGTCCCACTGGGCTTCCTTTACTTTAACCTTGATCTCCCAAGCAAAGGTAGCCACCACGCAGGAAGGTGGGAGGATAGTCTCTGGACTGGAGGTGTCATCCTTGGAGTCATGCTGGTGGGGTAGCACGTCCAGTTTACCGTTCTGGGATCCTGGACAGTACATGTGGGTAGACTTGAACCATCCAAAAAAACAATGCCCAATGGGCCTGCGGGAGTTCAATCGTTTGGCAGTCTGAATATAGCCAGGTTCTTATGATCAGTCCATACCACAAATGGGTGTTCTGCTCCCTCCAGCCAGTGCCTCCATTCTTCCAGAGCTAGTTTGACCACCAGCAGTTCCAGATTCCCCACGTCGTAATTCCGCTCAGCGGGGGACAGTTGGCAAGAGTAGAAGGTGCAGGGGTGAAGCTTTTCATCCGAACTTGACTGTTGGGACAGGACCGCTCCTACCCCAGAGTCAGAGGCATCCACTTCAACAATGAATTGACGGGATGGGTCCGGATGGACCAGGATGGGAGCGGTGGTGAAACGGCTCTTCAGGTTGGTGAATGCTGAGTCCACTTCGGAGTCCCAGCAAAACGGTGTGGTAGGCGAGGTAAGCCAGGTAGTGGGGGCTGCTACTCAGCTGGAGTCTCTGATGAATCTGCAGTAGAAGTTTGAAAACCCCAGGAATCGTTGAAGATGTTTGCATGTCATGGGTCTAGGCCATTCCTCCACTGCCCGGATCTTCTCAGGGTCTGCTTTTACCTGCCTGCTTTCAAAGATATAGCCTAGGAAGCTGACCGAAGGAACATGGAACTCTCATTTCTCAGCCTTTGCAAATAACTGGTTTTCCCAGTCTCTGGAGGACTTGACAGACATGGTGTATATGTTCTTGGGGGCTACTAGAAAATCATGATATCGTCAAGGTGAACAAATTCGAACCAACTGATAAAGTCCCTCAGTACATCATTGATCAGGGTTTGGAAAACAGCAGGAGCATTGGTGAGGCCAAACGGCATGACCAAATATTCAAAGTGGCCTAGAGGTGTATTGAAAGCAGCCTTCCATTCGTCCCCCTCCCTCTAGATCTAGTACTAGGTAATGAACCGGGTCAGGTCAGAGATCTCTTAGTGGGTGAGCATCTGGGGGACAGTGACCACAGCTCCCTGGCCTTTATAATTATCATGGAAAAGGATAGAATCAAAGAGGACAGGAAAATTTTTAATTGGGGAAAGGCAAATTATGAGGCTATAAGGCTAGAACTTGCGGGTGTGAATTGGGATGATGTTTTTGCAGGGAAATGTACTACGGACATGTAGTCGATGTTTAGAGATCTCTTGCAGGATGCAAGGGATAAATTTGTCCCAGTGAGGAAGATAAACAATGGTAGGGTGAAGGAACAATTGGTGACAAGTGAGGTGGAAAATCTAGTCAGGTGGAAGGCGGCAGCATACATGAGGTTTAGGAAGGATCAGATGAGTCTATTGAGGAATATAGGGAAACAAGAAAGGAGCTTAAGAAGGGGCTGAGAAGAGCAAGGGGTCATGAGATGGCCTTGGCAAGTAGGGTAAAGGAAAACCCAAAGGCATTCTTCAATTATGTGAAGAAAAAAGGATGACAGGAGTGAAGGTAGGACCGATTAGAGATAAAGGTGGGAAGATGTGCCTGGAGGCTGTGGAAGTGAGCGAGGTCCTCAATGAATACTTCTAGAAACATAGAAAATAGGTGCAGGAGTAGGCCATTCAGCCCTTCGAGCCTGCACCACCATTTATTATGATCATGGCTGATCATCCAACTCAGAACCCTGCACCAGCCTTCCCTCCATACCCTCTGAGCCCCCTAGCCACAAGGGCCATATCTAACTCCCTCTTAAATATAGCCAATGAACTGGCCTCAACAGTTTCCTGTGGCAGAGAATTCCACAGATTCACCACTCTCTGTGTGAAGAAGTTTTTCCTAATCTCAGTCCTAAAAGGCTTCGCCTTTATCCTCAAACTGTGACCCCTCGTTCTGGACTTCCCCAACATCGGGAACAATCTTCCTGCATCTAGCCTGTCCAATCCCTTTAGGATTTTATATGTTTCAATCAGATCCCCCCTCAATCTTCTAAATTCCAACAAGTACAAGCCCAGTTCATCCAGTCTTTCTTCATATGGAAGTCCTGCCATCCCAGGAATCAATCTGGTGAACCTTCTTTGTACTCCCTCTATGGCAAGGATGTCTTTCCTCAGATTAGGAGACCAAAACTGCAGACAATACTCCAGGTGTGGTCTCACCAAGGCCTTGTACAACTGCAGTAGTACCTCCCTGCTCCTGTACTCAAATCCTCTCGCTATAAATGCCAGCATACCATTCGCCTTTTTCACTGCCTGCTGTACCTGCATGCCCACTTTCAATGACTGGTGTATAATGACACCCAGGTTTTGTTGCACCTCCCCTTTTCCTAATCAGCCACCATTCAGATAATAATCTGTTTTCCTATTTTTGCCACCAAAGTGGATAACTTCACATTTATCCACATTAAATTGCATCTGCCATGAATTTCCCCACTCACCCAACCTATCCAAGTCACCCTGCATCCTCTTAGCATCCTCCTCACAACTAACACTGCTGCCCAGCTTCGTGTCATCCGCAAACTTGGAGATGCTGCATTTAATTCCCTCATCCAAGTCATTAATATATATTGTAAACAACTGGGGTCCCAGCACTGAGCCTTGCGGTACCCCACTAGTCACTGCCTGCCATTCTGAAAAGGTCCCGTTTATTCCCACTCTTTGCTTCCTGTCTGCTAACCAATTCTCCATCCACATCAATACCTTACCCCCAATACCGTGTGCTTTAAGTTTGCACACTAATCTCCTGTGTGGGACCTTGTCAAAAGCCTTTTGAAAATCCAAATATACCACATCCACTGGTTCTCCCCTATCCACTCTACTAGTTACATCCTCAAAAAATTTCTTCCGTATTCACCAATGAGAGGGAACTTGATGATGGTGAGGACAATATGAGTGAGGTTGCTGTTCTGGAGCACGCTGATATCAAGGGAGAGGTGGTGTTGGAGTTGTTAAAATACATTAGGACGGATAAGTCCCCAGGGCCTGACGGAATATTCCCCAGGCTGCTCCACGAGGCGAGAGAAGAGATTGCTGAGCCTCTGGCTAGGATCTTTATGTCCTCGTTGTCCATGGGAATGGTACCAGAGGATTGGAGGGAGGCGAATGTTGTTCCCTTGTTCAAAAAAGGTAGTAGGGATAGTCCGGGTAATTATAGACCAGTGAGCCTTACGTCTGTGGTGGGAAAGCTGTTGGAAAAGATTCTCAGAGATAGGATCTATGATCATTTAGAGAATCATGGTCTGATCAGGGACAGTCAGCATGGCTTTGTGAAGGGCAGATCATGTCCAACAAGCCTGATAGAGTTCTTTGAGGAGGTGGCCAGGCATATAGATGAGGGTAGTGCAGTGGGTGTGATCTATATGGATTTTAGTAAGGCATTTGACAAGGTTCCACACGGTAGGCTTATTCAGAAAGTTAGAAGGCATGGGATCCAGGGAAGTTTGGCAAGGTGGATTCAGAATTGGCTTGCCTACAGAAGGCAAAGGGTGGTGGTGGAGGGAGTACATTCAGTTTGGAGGATTGTGACTAGTGGTGTCCCACAAGGATCTGTTCTGGGACCTCTTTTTGTGATTTTTATTAACAACCTGGATGTGGGGGTAGAAGGGTGGGTTGGTAAGTTTGCAGACGACACAAAGGTTGGTGGTGTTGTGGATAGTGTAGAGGATTGTCAAAGATTGCAGAGAGACATTGATAAGATGCAGAGTGGGCTGAGAAGTGGCAGATGGAGTTCAACCCAGAGAAGTGTGAGGTGGTACACTTTGGAAGGATAAACTCCAAGGCAGAGTACAAAGTAAATGGCAGGATACTTGGTAGTGTGGAGGAGCAGAGGGATCTCAGGGTACATGTCCACAGATCCTTGAAAGTTGCCTCACAACTTTAAGGGTAGTTAAGAAACTTTATGGGGTGTTAGCTTTTATAAGTCGAGGGATAGAGTTTAAGAGTCGCAATGTAATGATGCAGCTCTATAAAACTCTGGTTAGGCCACACTTGGAGTACTGTGTCCAGTTCTGGTCACCTCACTATAGGAAGGATGTGGAAGCGTTGGAAAGATTACAGAGGAGATTTACCAGGATGCTGCCTGGTTTAGAGTGTATGCATTATGATCAGAGATTAAGGGAGCTAGGGCTTTACTCTTTGGAGAGAAGGAGGATGAGAGGAGACATGATAGAGGTGTACAAGATAATAAGAGGAATAGATAGAGTGGATAGCCAGCACCTCTTCCCCAGGGCACCACTGCTCAATACAAGAGGACATGGCTTTAAGGTAAGGGGTGGGAAGTTCAAGAGGGGTATTAGAGGAAGGCTTTTTTTTTATTATTAATTTAAACTTAAGAGAGTGGTTGGTGCGTGGAATGCACTGCCTGAGTCAGTGGTGGAGGCAGATACACTAGTGAAGTTTAAGAGACTACTAGACAGCTATATGGAGGAATCCAAGGTGGGGGGTTATATGGGAGGCAGGGTTTGAGGGTCGGCACAACATTGTGGGCCAAAGGGCCTGTACTGTGCTGTGCTGTACTATTCTATGTTCTATGTTCATCCTGACTAAATGGTAGGCATTGCGAAGGTCCAGCTTTGAGAAGATGGTGGCTCCATGCAGTGGTTCAAATACCAAACTAATGAGTGGTAGAGGGTAATTGTTCTTAACTGTTATATTATTTAGCCCCCGGTAGTCGATACAAGGGCAAAGCATCCCATCCTTGTTTTCTACAAAAAAGAAACTGGCGCCTACCGGGGAGGATGAAAGTCTGATAATGCCCGCCGTGAGGGACTCCATTGTCCATTGCTTCTCTCTCTGGTCAGGTTAGGCTAAAAAGGCGACTGGTGGGTAGCAGGGCCCCAGGGAGAAGGTCGATGGCACAATCATCTGGGCTGCACGGAGGCAGGGAAAGGGCCCGTTGTTTACTGAACACCTGTCCCAAGTCACGGTACTCTGTGGGGATGCGGGACAAGTCGAGGGGTTCCAAAACAGGTGGGGTCGCAATAGCTTCTCTGGGAGATGGGGCTGACCGCAGATAGTTGGCATGGCAAAACAGGCTCTATTCGACTGGTAGACCAGTCTATATGGGGATTGTGTTGGGCCAGCCATGGATACCCTAGAACTACCGGGGCTTGAGGTAAATGAATGAGACTGAATCGTACCTCCTTCCGATGGTTGCCGGATAGGATCAAGGTCACCCGAGCCAGCAGTTTTCCATCCAGGGCCCGGGCCTCGAGGGGGGCGGTTAGCGGCTCACGAGGTATTTTGGCCTGGGTGGCTGTCTCTTCGTCTAGCAGATTGCCTTCAGCACCGGAATCCACCAAAGCGGATAAGGACTGGGGCTGTTGTCGACAATTCACGGTTGCTGGGATCTGCATGCGAGTCTGGGGTGCTGAAGGGAGTATCATTCGGCTCACCAGAGCTCCCTTTCTCACCGGTGAGCGCCCCCTTTTGGCCGCTAAGGGCAGGTATCCCCAGAAATGTCCTGGCTGGCCACAACAGTAGCAATCCCCAGCTCTCCACCTCCGAATTCATTCGGCCAGGGAGAGGCGGTTCCATCCCAGCTGTATCGGTTCCTCCCCCAGGGGGGTGGGGACAGTCGGAGCAGGAGCCACACTGGGAACGGCTGGGGAAGAGGGGCTGGCTGAGACTGGTAAGGTGGACTGTGGGCTTCCCTGAGGAGCGGGGCGACTGGTTTTCTCTCTCTGACGCTCCTGAAGTCGATAATCTAATTGAATGGCTAGCGAGATCAGAGTCCAGACATTTCGTGTCGTCCTTCACGGCCAACTCATCCTTGATCTTGTCGAAGAGGCCCCGTCAAAACACCTGCCATAGGACCTCGTCATTCCACCCGGAGTCTGCGACTAAGGTCCGGAACTCAATGGAATACCTGGCCACACTTCACGAAGCCTGACGAAGAGTAAGCAACCGTTTTGCAGTGTCCTTACCCCGAATGGATTGCTGAAATACTTTCCTCATTTCAGAGGAAAAGGAGGTAGGAGGAACAAACCTCTGGTCAGTTATCCCATATCGCGGTTGCCCAAACCAAGGCATCCCCTCATAGCAGCCCCATGATGTACGCAGTCTGATTTACCAGAAGTGTAGGTATGTGGCTGCAGCTCAAAGACTAGGGAGCGTTGTAACAAGAAGGCCCGGCACCAACCTAGGTCCCCGGCATAGGGTTTGGGCTCAGGTACATACAGCTCTCGAGGGGGTGGTGTTGTTGATTCCAGGGACGAGGCCACCCTGAGCGGTGTGGTTTGGGTAGCCAGGGTTCTAGGAGGGGACAGAGAAAAGGAAGCGGAGACCCAGTCCACTTGTTCACTGACCTTCTGCACATTCGTGGATAGCGTCCAAAGGTTTTCCATGACCTCCCGAAGTAGTTGGTTGTGGGCACCCAATAGATAGCCCTGGCTGGCCAGGGCCTGTTGTACGGGATTGGTGTCCGCTGGGTTCATCGTGGCCAGTTCGTTCTGTTGCCAGGCCATGGCAGTGGAACGAACCCAAGTGCTGAACACAGGTGTGGAGGCCTAGCCAGGAGGCATTACAGTCATAGCAGTCGTGGAATTGGTGTCCAAGAGAGTCTTTACCAGGAGCCTTGGTTTTAATAGAGAATTCAGGAACAATGCTAGACTTAGAACTGATAGTCCTAAGAACCATGGAATGAGGTTACTCATACACCAGTCAACCAACAAACTGACAGCTCCTTGGTGCGATCACAGGGTCTTTATCCTGCAGTTTCTGATGGGAAGCAGGTGTGTGTCTTAGTGGAACCTGGGAATAATTGGAAATTAAATGAGGTGATTGAGGCCCAATTGCTGAGATAAATGGCAAGGTGGGGAATTTCTAGAAGGGACCATGACAGCTTCAGTGTCTTTCCAGTGAGTTTGTTCACAGTCACAACAGTAGCCACCTATCGAGTTTTATTAAAACGGAAAACTATCTTTTCTCTCTGCATTTCAGAGCTGCAGGTTATAACGCATCTAGTCTGAACTTTGTTTCTGTGTAAAGTAAGAAAACATTCTCTTCAAGAGAATGAACACCAATCTGATATTTTCTGACAGTAATCTGTCATTTTATACAGTGGTATTTGAGTCTTGGCTATAACGTAGCTGTGATAATTATGCCAAAGTCAGGGCTGAAAAAGATGTGATTGTCTGCCACAGTCATTTGCTTTTGTTCAAAACATCTGATATTCATTCACAAATTGATCTGCAGCAGTGATGTAACCCGCGAGCTTCAAATTGCTATCAGCTGGGCTCGTGGCACTGAATTCCAGACACCATCTCTTCACCTCAAGCAATTATTCTATTAATGCAAAAACATATTTAAAAACGCTGGAATATGATTTCACAAATTTAATATATTAAAGAGAGAAAAAGATGCCTTTATTTGTGTGTGGGTGTGAACAGATGCAGTGATGATTGTGGGAAGGGTAAGGTCAGGGAAGTGCATCATCCATATACCTGTAATTATCCAACAAAGAATAATTCTGACTCCCTGGCTATTCTTTGTCACAAATTTAGGAGATAATATCTTCTACACAGCACAGACATTCATGCAAATTAAGAATGTCCATGTACTCTGGGAGTTTATTCCCATTCATATTTGTTATGACAATGACTTAATTATTTTTGATGTATTGATTTTAAGAAATATGCTCTCTGCTAGATATCGGTGTGTCCTTGACCATCACATCTCCTCAATTATACACTATCAACCACAGAATCCAAAAACTACAAAGCTGTAAAATATGTTTTCTGAGTCCCTTAAGGCCTTACTCTACATCTCCCTCTCTTCCCCTTTCTCTCTCTTCCGCTAACTGTCCTTCTTTTACACCTCATTTCCCCTTTCTCTCTCTCTCTGCCTCTCTTGAGCTTTTCTCATTCCTTCACTCCCCATGTCCTCTTCCTTCCTCTCCTCTTTTCTCTCTGACCACCTCACTACTTCCCCCCCCCCCTACTTCTCTCTCTTTCCTCTCCCCCTCCCCCATCTCTGTGGGTATAGTTAAGGTGGAGGTTGATCATTTCCTGATTGGTCAGGGCATCAAAGGACATGGCGAGAAGGCAGGTGTATGGGGTTGAGTGGGATCCCGGATCAGCCATGATGCAATAGCAGAACAGACTGGATGGGCTGAATGGCCTAATTCTGCTCCTGTGTCTTATGGTCTTGTAGCACAGCGGCCATCATCTCAGCAGCAGTTGTCTGAGTGGGCAGAGTCACAGTGGTGATCTTGAGGCTTTAACCCTTCAAGACTTGAGCAAAGAGAAAAAAGCTTCAGTCTGAAAAAGCAAAGAAAAGAAAAACTCTAGGTTACGATTTTTTTTCCTTCCATTCTTTATATCTGCTCAGCAAGGACAGTAAAGATGCCAGGCAGGATCGTTGAATGCTCATCTTGCAGGATGTGAGAGGGAAGGGAGATGACTAGTGTCCCTGACAGCTAGAACTGTGGGAAGTGCATCCAGCTGCAGCTTCTAACAATCCACATTGAAGAGCTGGAGCTGGAACTGGATGAACTCCGGATCATTAGGGAGGCTGAGGGGGTGAAAGATAGGACATTTAGAGGGGTCGTTACACCCAAGGTGTAGGACACAGGAAACCGGGTGACAGTCAGAAAGGGGAAAGGGGTTAGGGAGCCAGTGCAGAGTTCCCCTGTGGCCATCCCCCTCAACAACAGGTATAACACTTTGGACACCTCCCCCCCCCCCCCACCGGATGACCTAACTGAGGAAAGTCGCAATTGTCAGTTCTCCGGCACTGAGTCTGCCTCTGTGATTCAGAAGGAAGGGGGGTGGGTGGTGTGAAGAGGCACACTGTGGTGATAGGGGATTCATTAGTTCGGGGAACAGGCAGGAGGTTCTGTGGGCAAGAATGAGCTTCTCAGATGGTACGCTGCCTCGCGGGTTCCAGGGTCTGGGATATCTCAGCTTGAGTCCTCAGCATTCTGAAGTGGGAGGGAAGGTCGTGGTCCATGTAGGTACCAATGACAAGGGTAGGATGAATGACGAGGTTCTGCATAGGGAGTTAGATGCAAAGTTAAAGAACAGAACCTCCAGGGTTGTGATCTCAGGATTGCGACTCATGCCACGTGCTGGTGAGGCTAGAACTAAGAAGATTACACAGTTTAACACATGGCTAAAGAGTTGGTATAGGAGGGAGAGCATCAGATTTTTGGATCATTGGTCTCTCTTCCAGGGAAGGTAAGCCCTGTACAGAAGGGACGGTTTGCACCTGAACTGGAGGGGCCTAATATCCTAGCGGACAGGTTTGTTAATGCTGCATCATGGGGTTTAAACTGGAGTTGCAGGGGCATGGGAACCAGAATGCCAGAACAGTTAGTGGAGAGGTTGTGGAGACAGATGCTGGGAAGACCTCGGGCAAAGTTAGGAATTGAAAGGTTGAGCATGGTGCAACTAGTGTTCTGAGCTGCCTAAATTTCAATGTAAAAAACATTGTAGGAAAGGCTGGTGACCTCAGAGTATGGATAAATACCTGGAATTATGACATTGTAGCCATTAGTGAGACTTGGTTGCAGGAGGGGCAGGACTGGCAGCTCGATATTCCAGAGTTCCATTGTATTAGATGCGACAGAGTGGTAGGGATTAAAGGAGGAGAGGTGGCGTTACTAGTCAGGGAAAATGTCACGGCAGACAGGACAGACGGAGAACTCAACTAACGAGGCATTATCGGTGGAATTGAGAAATAAGAAAGGTAAAACTACACTAATGGGGCTATATTACAGACCACCCAACAGTCCCAGCGATTTAGAGGAACAAATTTGTAAAGGGATTGCAGACTGTTGCAAGAAAAATAACGTTGCTATTGTAAGTAATTTTAATTTCCACTATTGCCTGGAACTCCCATATTGTAAAAGGACTAGATGAGATAGAGTTTATCAAATGTGTTCAAGAAAGCTTCCTTCATCAGTATGTAGATGTCCCAACAAGAGAACATGCAGTACTGGACCTGTTATTAGGAAATGAGACAGGACAGGTAACAGAAGTTTGTGTCGGGGAACACCTTGCATCCAGTGACCACAATGTCATTAGTTTCAAAGTAAATATGCAAAAAGGTAGGTCTGGTCTGTGGGTTGAAATTCTAAATTGCAGAAAGGCCAATTTTGATGGTATCAGAAATGATCTGGCAAGTGTAGATTGGGACAGTCTGTTTCCTGGCAAAGAAGTACTTGGAAAGTGAGAGGCTGAAATTCTGAGAGTACAAAGCTTGTATGTGCCTGTCAGAATAAAAGGTAAAGATAACAGGTTTGGGGAACTTTGGTTTTCAAGAGATATTGAGGCCTTGTTTAAGAGAAAAACGGAGATGCACAGCAGGAATGGGCAAGTAGGAGCAAATGAGGTGCTGATAGAGTATAAAAAATGCAAGAGAACACTTAAGAAAGAAATCAGGAGGGCTAAAAGAAGGCATGAGGTTACCCTAGTAGACAAGGTGAAGGAGAATCCTAAGGGATTCTAAAGATATATTAAGAGCCAAGGATTGCAAGGGACAAAATTAGTCCTCTGGAAGATCAGAGTCCATGTGTGGAGCCAAAACAGATGGGGGAGATCTTAAATGCATTCTTTGCATCTGTATTTACTCAGGAGACAGATACAGAGTCTACAGAAGTGAGACAAAACGGCATCAACTTCATGGAGCCTGCACAGATTACACAGGAAGAGGTGTTTGCCACCCTGAGGCAAATCCTAGTGGATAAATCCCCAGAACATGATAAGGTGTTCCCTCAAACCCTACGGAAGGCAAGTGCAGAAATTGCCAGGGCCCTAGCAGAGATACTTAAATTATCCTTAGTGACAGGAGAGGTACCAGAGGATTGGGGGATAGCCAATATTGTTCTGTTTAAAAAGGGCTTTAAACATAAACCAGGAAATTATAGGATGGTGAGTCTGATAACAGTTGTGGGCAAGTTATTGGAAAGTATTCTAAGGGACTGTATATATAAATATTTGGATAGACATACTGTAGACTGATTAAGGATAGTCTGCATGGCTTCATGTGTGATAGGCCATGTCTAAACAATCTTATAGAATATCTTGAGGAAGTTACCAGGAAAGCAGATAAAGGCAAGGCAGTGGATGTTGTCTACATGGACTTCGGCAAAGTATTTGATAAGGTCCTGCATGGGAGGTTGGTTAAGAAAGTTCAGTCACTCGGTATTCAGGATGAGGTAGTAAATTGGATTAGACATTGGTTGGTAGGAGAAGCCAAAGAGTGGTAGTAGATGGTTGCCTCTCTGACTGGAGGTCTGTGACCAGTGGAGTGCTCCAAGTCTCAAGCCCTGGCCCCGGTGGCTCCGAGTCTCAAGCCCTGGCCTTGGCAGTTCGTGATTCCGAGTCCTAGCCCAGACCCTTAGTCCCAGCCTAGTCCAAGGCCTGAGTCCTTGTCCAGTATGATATTCCTGCTTCTGCTTTGCTCTCCTTGTATCGAGCAATAAACTCAATTAAATTAACCTCACAAGATGTGTCTTGCATTTGGGTCCCCCAACGCCCCCCATTCTGACACCTCAAGACAATAAGACATAGGAGAAGAATTAAGCCATTTGGACCATCAAGTCTGCTCTGCCATTTCATTACTATCCCTCTCAAACTTATTCTCCTGCCTTCTCCCCATAACTTTAATACTGTTACTAACCAAGGATCAACTTCCAAATATACCCAATGACTTGGCCTACAAGAGATAACGGGACTTTTTGCTCTTTTGGGAGCAGTAACAGATCCAGTAGGCTGAATGGTCTACTTGAGTTTCATAATGAACAAGAAAAGGTACCTCATAAACACGAGAAAATCTGCAGCAGCTGAAAATCCAAAGCAACACACACAAAATGCTGAAGGAACTCTTCAGGTCAAGCAGCATCACTGGAATTTGATGTATCAAGCAGAGGCCCTTCTTCAGAACTGGAAAGGAAAGGGGAAGGTGCCAGAATAAAAAGTTGGGAGGAAGGGATTGTACTATTTGGAAGAGCAAATCTGCAGAAAGATAGCAGGCAACTGCAGGAAACATAAAGTTGTGGTGGTAGGGGATTTTAATTTTCCATACATTGATTGGGACTCCCATACTGTTAGGGGTCTAGATGGTTTAGAGTTTGTAAAATGTGTTCAGGAAAGTTTTCTAAATCAGTATATAGAGGGACCAACTAGAGGGGATGCAATATTGGATCTCCTGTTAGGAAACGAATTAGGGCAAGTGACGGAAGTCTGTGTAGGGGAGCACTTTGGTTCCAGTGATCATAACACCATTAGTTTCAATTTGATCATGGACAAGGATAGATCTGGTCCTAGGGTTGAGGTTCTGAACTGGAAGAAGGCCAAATCTGAAGAAATGAGAAAGGATCTAAAAAGCAGGTTGTTCTCTGGCAAAGATGTGATCAGTAGGTGGGAAGCCTTCAAAGGGGAAATTCTGAGAGTGCAGAGTTTGTATGTTCCTGTCAGGATTAAAGGCAAATTGAATAGGAATAAGGAACCTTGGTTCTCAAGGGATATTGCAACACTGATAAAGAGGAAGAGGGAGTTGTATGAAATGTATAGGAAACAGGGGGTAAATCAGGTGCTTGAGGAGTATAAGAAGTGCAAGAAAATACTTAAGAAAGAAATCAGGAGGGCAAAAAGAAGACATGAGGTTGCCTTGGCAGTCTAAGTGGAGGATAATCCAAAGAGCTTTTACAAGTATATTAAGAGCAAAAGGATTGTAAGGGATAAAATTGGTCCTCTTGAAGATCAGAGTGGTCGGCTTTGTGCGGAACCAAAGGAAATGGGGGAGATCTTAAATAGGTTTTTTGCATCTGTATTTACTAAGGAAGCTGGCATGAAATCTATGGAATTGAGGGAATCAAGTAGTGAGACCATGGAAACTGTACAGATTGAAAAGGAGGAGGTGCTTGCTGTCTTGAGGAAAATTAAAGTGGATAAATCCTCGGGACCTGACAGAGTGTTCCCTCGGACCTTGAAGGAGACTAGTGTTGAAATTGTGGGGGCCCTGGCAGAAATATTTAAAATGTCGCTGTCTACGGGTGAAGTGCCGGAGGATTGGAGAGTGGCTCATGTTGTTCTGTTGTTTAAAAAAGGATCGAAAAGTAATCCGGGAAATTATAGGCCGGTGAGTTTAACGTCAGTGGTAGGTAAGTTATTGGAGGGAATACTAAGAGACAGAATCTACAAGCATTTGGATAGACTGGGGCTTATTAGGGAGAGTCAACATGGCTTTGTGCGTGGTAGGTCATGTTTGACCAATCTGTTGGAGTTTTTCGAGGAGGTTACCAGGAAAGTGGATGAAGGGAAGGCAGTGGATATTGTCTACATGGACTTCAGTAAGGCCTTTGACAAGGTCCTGCATGGGAGGTTAGTTAGGAAAATTCAGTCGCTAGGTATACATGGAGAGGTGGTAAATTGGATTAGGCATTGGCTCGATGGAAGAAACCAGAGAGTGGTGGTAGAGAATTGTTTCTCTGAGTGGAGGCCTGTGACTAGTGGTGTGCCACAGGGATCAGTGCTGGGTCCATTGTTATATATCATCTATATCAATGATCTGGATGATAATGTGGTAAATTGGATCAGCAAGTTTGCTGATGATACAAAGATTGGAGGTGTAGTAGACAGTGAGGAAGGTTTTCAGAGCCTGCAGAAGGACTTGGACCAGCTGGAAAAATGGGCTGAAAAATGGCAGATGGAGTTTAATACTGACAAGTGTGAGGTATTGCACGTTGGACGGACAAACCAACGTAGAACATATAGGGTTAATGGTAAGGCACTGAGCAGTGCAGTGGAACAGAGGGATCTGGGAATACAGATACAAAATTCCCTAAAAGTGTCGTCACAGGTAGATAGGGTCGTAAAGAGAGCTTTTGGTACATTGGCCTTTATTAATCGTAGTATTGAGTGTAAGCTGGAATGTTATGATGAGGTTGTATAAGGCATTGGTGAGGCCGAATCTGGAGTATTGTATTCAGTTTTGGTCACCAAATTACAGGAAGGATATAAATAAGGTTGAAAGAGTGCAGAGAAGGTTTACAAGGATGTTGCCGGGACTTGAGAAACTCAGTTACAGAGAAAGGTTGAATAGGTTAGGACTTTATTCCCTGGAGCGTAGAAGAATGAGGGGTGATTTGATAGAGGTATATAAAATTATGATGGGTATAGATAGAGTGAATGCAAGCAGGCTTTTTCCACTGAGGCAAGGGGAGAAAAAAACCAGAGGACATGGGTTAAGGGTGAGGGGGGAAAAGTTTAAAGCGAACATTACGGGGGGCTTCTTCACACAGAGAGTGGTGGGAGTATGGAATGAGCTGCCAGATGAGGTGGTAAATGCGTTTCTTTTTTAACATTTAAGAATAAATTGGACAGATACATGGATGGGAGATGTATGGAGGGATATGGTCCGTTTGCAGGTCAGTGGGACTAGGCAGAAAATGGTTCGGCACAGCCAAGAAGGGCCAAAGGGCCTGATTCTGTGCTGTAGTTTCTATGGTTCTATGGTTCTATTTCTTGCCTGAAATTTTCCAATCATTAATTTCAACTCTGTTAGGAAGTTGACAAAAAAGAGAGGGAATCTTACTGAATCCTACCAAATATTGGAAGGCCTAGATAGAGTGAGTGGACATGGAGAGAATGTTTCCAATAGTGGGAGAGTGTAGGAACAGAGGGCACAGCCTCAGAATGGAAAAATGGCCCTTCAGAGATGAGGAGGAATTTCTTTACTCAGAGGGGAATCTGTGAATTTCATTGCCACAGATGAATGTGAAGAGCAAGACACTGAGTATATTTAAAGTGGTGTTTGATAGGTTCTTGATTAGTCAGGGAGTCAAACGTTACAGGGAATAGGCAGGAGAATGGGATTGAGAGGGATAATAAATCAGCCATGATGGAATGGCAGAGCAGACTTGATGGGCTGAATTCTGCTCCTTGGTCTTATGGTCCTATGGTCGTAATCATTGCAGGTAATGATGTTACTATGAAAATGGACAAGGGAGAGCCAGTGGATGTAGTGTACCTGAACTTTCAGAAAGCCTTTGATAAAGTCCCATATAGGAGATTAGTGGGCAAAATTAGAGCACATGGTGTTGCGGGTAGGGTACTGACATGGATAGTCATATCATAGTCATAGTCATACTTTATTGATCCCAGGGGCAAATTGGTTTTCGTTACAGTTGCACCATAAATAATAAATAGTTAAATAGTAATATGTAAATTATGCCAGTAAATTATGAAATAAGTCCAGGACCAGCCTATTGGCTCAGGGTGTCTGACCCTCCAAGGGAGGAGTTGTAAAGTTTGATGGCCACAGGCAGGAATGACTTCCTATGATGCTCTGTGCTGCATCTCGGTGGAATGAGTTTCTGGCTGAATGTACTCCTGTGCCCACCCAGTACATTATGTAGTGGATGGGAAACATTGACCAAGATGGCATGCAACTTAGACAGCATCCTCTTTTCAGACACCACCGTCAGAGAGTCCAGTTCGATCCCCATAACATCACTGGCCTTACGGATGAGTTTGTTGATTCTGTTGGTGTCTGCTACCCTCAGCCTGCTGTCCCAGCACACAACAGCAAACATGGTCACACTGGCCACCAGGGACTAGTATGCTTCCAAGTTGCTGCCTGATAGCCTCATATTCCCCCTTACTCCAATTAAACGTTTTCCTAACTTGCCTGTTGCTATCCCTCTCCAATGCTGTGGTAAAGGAGATCGGAATTGTGATCACAGGAGATAGAATTGTCCACACAGAAACATCAGATTGAACATCAAACCACAAACCACCCCAATCCCCTATCTCCCCCACACAAAAACCGCAGTAGAAGTGATTTGGACATTTCATTTATTCTCTTTGGTTAAGGAATTGGTGTTGGATAGGCTGTTGGGTCGGAAGGCTGATAAGTCCCCGGGACCTGATGGTCTGCATCCCAGGGTACCTAGGGAGGTGGCTTTAGAAATCGTGGACACATTGGTAATCATTTTCCAATGTTCTATAGATTCAGGATCAGTTCCTGTGGATTGGAGGGTGGCTAATGTTGTGCCTCTCTTCAAGAAGGGAGGAAGAGAGAAAACAGGGAATTATAGACCGGTTAGCCTGACATCGGTGGTGGGAAAGATGCTGGAGTCAATTATAAAAGATGAAATTACAACACATCGGGATAGCAGAAACAGGATTGGTCCAAGTCAGCATGGATTTACAAAGGGGAAATCGTGCTTGACTAATCCTCTGGAATCTTTTGAGGATGTAACTATGAAAATGGACAAGGGAGAGCCAGTGGATGTAGTGTACCTGGACTTTCAGAAAGCCTTTGATAAAGTCCCACATAGGAGATTAGTGGGCAAAATTAGGGCACATGGTATTGGGGGCAGAGTACTGACATGGATTGAAAATTGGCTGGCTGACAGAAAACAAAGAGTAGCGATTAACGGCTCCCTTTCGGAATGGCAGGCAGTGACCAGTGGGGTACCGCAGGGTTCAGTGCTGGGACCGCAGCTGTTTACAATATATATTAATGATTTAGATGAGGGAATTAAAAGTAACATTAGCAAATTTGCTGATGACACAAAGCTGGGAGGCAGTGTGAAATGTGAGGAGGATGTTATGAGAATGCAGGGTGACTTGGACAGGCTGGGTGAGTGGGCAGATGCATGGCAGATGCAGTTTAATGTGGATAAATGTGAGGTTATCCACTTTGGTGGTAAGAACGGGAAGGCAGATTGTTATCTAAATGGAGTCAAGTTAGGAAAAGGGGAAGCACAACAAGATCTAGGTGTCTTTGTACATCAGTCACTGAAAGCAAGCATGCAAGTACAGCAGGCAGTGAAGAAAGCTAATGGCATGCTGGCCTTCATAACAAAGGGAATTGAGTATAAGAGCAAAGAGGTCCTTCTGCAGCTGTACAGGGCCCTGGTGAGAGCACACCTGGAGTACTGTGTGCAGTTTTGGTCTCCAAATTTGAGGAAGGACATTCTTGCTATTGAGGGAGTGCAGCGTAGGTTCACAAGGTTAATTCCCGGGATGGCGGGACTGTCAAACATTGAAAGATTGGAGCGACTGGGCTTGTATACTCTGGAATTTAGAAGGCTGAGAGGGGATCTTACTGAAACATATAAGATTATTAAGGGATTGGACACGCTGCAGGCAGGAAGAATGTTCCCGCTGATGGGTGAGTCCAGAACCAGAGGCCACAGTTTAAGAATAAGGGGTAGGCCATTTAGAACAGAGTTGAGGAAAACTTTTTCACCCAGAGAGTGGTGGATACGTGGAATGCTCTGCCCCAGAAGGCTGTGGAGGCCAAGTCTCTGAATGCTTTCAAAAAAGAGATGGATGAGCTCTTAAAGATAGTGGAATCAAAGGTTATGGGGAGAAGGCAGAAAATGGATACTGATAGTGGATGATCAGCCATGATCACAGTGAATGGCAGTGCTGGATCGAAGGGCCGAATGGCCCACTCCTGCACCAATTGTCTATTTCAGTTAAATATTGCTCCTTCCATAGTGGGTGCTTGGGTGAGGAAGATAAAATTATGAGAAGTGTAAATAGTAAGAACCTTTTCCCCATTGCAGAGTACACAGGTTTAAGGTGAGGCAATAGAGGGTCAAAGGTGATCTGAGGAAGAATATTTTCACCCAGAGGATGGTGGGAATCTACCTGAGAATGTGGTGGAGGTAGATGCTCTCACATTAAGCATTTGGATGAGCAATTGTATTGACAGGGAAAAAAGATAAAGATTAGATTTATCTCACAGATACCTGGACTGTCCCTCTTCCCACTCTGTTACTTGTAAAACTGTCATCCCCTTCTCTAAATTTCTCTGTCTCTGCCACATATGTTCTCAGGATGAGGCTTTTCATTCCAGAATAAAGAAGATGTCCTCTTTCTTCAGACCAGCAGGTGCAAGCAGGAAGGACACATCTATAGAAATGTGTTGTAGTGTTTAATGATAAGCCAAATGTCTTTAACCTCTGAAGAAATTAAATCACTTCCTTGTGATTATATTTGTGCCCCTTGGCCTCCATTCATTTGAAGGATGTTTTAGTCAGCAGAATCACACACTGCTGACCTGATAGAAGGCAGTAAATTTTAATGTCTGAATCTGCATGTTGTTTTAATTAAACTGCCACTTATCAATCTCGATATATCTCTTGACTGTGTTTCTTAATAAATCAAGGAAAAGATTGAAAAGATGAAAAATCAAAGGATACATCTAACCATAATCTAAATTAAGAACATTAAAAAAATCAAACCCTACTCATAGTACATGGATTATTTCCTTCATTCACTGCTTTGAGAACTAAATTCATTGACATCAGATCTGACAGCACATCTGTATACTGCAGTATATGTTCATGTTTGGATTGACGTGTGGGTGTTTGGAATGAAGGTGTGCAGGAAGCTAATATTTTTGTTGCATCATCTCATTTATTTTACAATCTTAGGTCCCACACCACTAGGTTCAGGAACAGTTATTACCCCTCAACCAGAGTTGACACTTATACTTGCCACAACACTGACTGATTCCAAAACCCACAAGCTTACTTGCAAGGACTCCACAACTCATCAGCTTAATATTTGGTACAATGGCAGCGTAGACCAAGTTATTGGATATACTTAAAGTGGAATTTGATTCGTTCTTGATATCAAAGGTTGTGGGCTGAGGGCAGAACATAATAAATCAGCCATGATTAATTGGTGGAACACACTTGATGGGCCAAATGGTCTATCTCAGCAACTGTGTTTTATGTTCTTATGGAGTGAATTATCATCTGATCTACAACTTGCCTCTGGACCACTACATCTTTCTTGGAAGTCCATGTCCTTGGGTGCACCTTGCTATCAATCTGTGAGTGTGCAAAAATGCGTCAACAGCACAAATGCGCCATTGGTCACTGTGCATTTAGATAAGTTATCGCTGCCTCTTTTCCCTGTGAAGCTTTCAGTAGACAGCATCTGATTCCAGTTTTCCTTGTTTGGTCATCAGCCCTGGAGCACAGAAATAAGCCTTCAGGCCCACCACAGCTGTGCTGTGATTACTAATCCCACTTCCAGCTCTCACCTGTAGCTTTCTGTGCCATGACATTTCAATTTCTTAAATAATTCTTGTATGTTTTGTGGATACCTACCCCACAAATGAATCTCAGGGTCATTTATGGTGACATACATGTACTTTGATAATAAATTTACTTTAAGCTTTGAACTTTGAACTTTCCTGCATCTTCCCAAGCAGTACATTCCCAATTTCATCCAATATCTAGATTTAAAAAAAAGGTATTTCTCAAATTGCCTCCAAACTTCCTACATTGTCTTCAGCCTTTTGCCAAAAGGAACACCTTCTTACTAATACTGGAGGGAAAGCACTTAAAGTGAGAATGGATAGGTTCAAGCGAGATGAGCAGAGCAAGTTTTTCACACAGAGAGTGTTGAATGTCTGGGGAGGTAGTGAAGTGTTGAATGGCTGGGGAGGCATTTAAATGGCTCGGAAAGTCATATGAATGTGCAGAGAAGGGGGAACATGGGCATTATGGAGACAGAAGGGATTAGTTTAGTTTGGCATTTAACTAATGCCTAACTAATTTAATTACTAGTATAATTAATCTGACACAATATTGTGAGCTGAAGGGCCAGGTTCTTTGCTACATGTTTGATCTTCTATCTTCCCTCTCTAGGCCCCTCATAACTTTATATACTTCTGAAAGATCCCCCATCAGCTTTCTCTATTCTAAGGAAAATAAACCCAGACTATTCAGTCTCACCTCATAGTTTAAATGTTCTGTGCCAAGTAGCATCCTGGGGATTTATCTTTGCAGTTACATCCTTCATACTGTTACATCATCAGCAACAATGAATATAGAATTGCATCAGGTTTTATAAACAAACATAAATATTTATTAAACTCTGCTCAACAATGGCAAAATGTATTTAAACGACTAACTTAACCGGAAGTTAACTGCTATGCGGCAGCTCTGGAACAGTTCTTAAAGTGGTAAATTTAAACACAGTCTTAAATTGGTAAATTCAAAAGTCCAAGTGATTTACGAAGTCAATAAGGAGAGACTTCTCTGGAAACAGATTTCTTCGAAGACGTGACGTTACTGCTGATTCTGTCCAAAGGATTCACGACGAAGGAAATAAAAGGGCTTAAAGGAACTGACCTTTTCCTGGCGAATGAACACTGCACAGACCTTCCTGATCTTACAGGAGTTATCTCAGATGCAAGATTCAATAAGGACGATCCTGTATTAAACCGCCGAACGACACCAACTTTACTCGATTCTTCAAGTTCCTGTCCTTTAGTAAGGTCTTCACTCTCCAATACTAGACTTACAATAGAAAGTAAAATTCCACTTTAAAACGAAACTGCATCATAAGATGAATACACAGCATAACGGAGTAACTGATGAATTAAACAACGAACTAAACTGCGTAACAACAGGGGGTTCCAGTTATATACCTGTTGAGAACGTATCATCACATGACCTCACACTGGCGGGAAGATTACATTATCCCACCATCACAAGACTATTACATCATGCTCACAAGATACTCAATTACATCATAGTCGTAAGACAGTCACAAGATACCCACGAGGTATGTAACAGTACAGTGTACCAACCACAGCTGCTGTGGCCCAACGAACAATTCATATACAGTGGTGCTAGAAAGTTTGTGAACCCTGCATAATTTTCTCTATTTATGCAGAAATAGAGAACATTCTAAAGGGTTCACAAACTTTCTAGCACCACTGTAGCAGTTGTTCAATCCCCCTTTTTTCTGCACATTTTACCAAATGATCAATATCCCTCTTGAAGACATGGGTTATCAAAGTCAAAGTCAAAATCAAAGTAAATTTATTATCAAAGTACGTTTAGTATATTACCATAATCTACCTTGAGATTCATTTTCTTGCAGACATTTACAAGGAAATGAAGAAATACAATAGAATTTATGAAAAACTAAACATAAACAAAGACTGACAAACAACCAGTGTGCAAATAGGACAAATTGTGCAAATAAAAATAAACAATACTGAGAACATGAGTTGTAGAGTCTTTAAAAGTGAGTCTGTAGACTGTGGAATCAGTTCAGAATTGTGATGAATGAAGTTATCCATCCCAGTTCAGGAAACTGATAGTTAAAGGGCAATAACTGCCCCTGAACCTGGAATTGTGGGACCTATGGCTCCTGTTCCACCTTCCCAATAGTAGCAGCGAGAAGAGAACATGGCCTGGATATTGAGGGACTTTAATGATGGATGCTACTTTCCTGTGGCAGGGCTCCTTGTACACATGCTCAGTGGTGCTCATTTCTCTTCCTTATTGCCACTACTTTCAATCACTTCGTGATTCACAAACATTCAGATTATTAATATATGTAACTGACAACAAGTGTTCCTGCCCTACACCATTGGTTTCATTCTACCAACAGCAAAAACAATCTTTGACATCATCTTCAATTTTCTTTTATCAAGCCAATTGTGGATCCTGAATCGGAACCAGACTTATTACCTCTGACTCAGATGGTGTGGAATTTGAAAATGTGTGGCAACACCATAAGACCATAAGACATAGGAGCAGAATTAGGCCATTTGGCCCATCGAGTCTGCTCTGCCATTCCATCATGGCTGATTCCGGATCCCACTCAACCCCATACGCCTACATTCTCAACATACCCTTCGATGCCCTGACCGATCAGGAAACGATCAACTTTCACCTTAAATATACCCATGGTCTTAGTCTCAACCGCAGTCTGTGGCAGAGCATTCCACAGGTTCACTGCTCTCTGGCTAAAAACATTCCTCCTTACCTCTGTTCTAAAATGTCGCCCCTCAATTTTGAAGCTGTGCTCTCTAGTTCTGGATACTCCCACCGTAGGAAACATCCTCTCCATCCACCCTACCTAGTCCTTTCAACATTCGGTAGGTTTCAATGAGATCCCCCCCGCATTCTTCTAAATTCCAGTGAGCACAGGCCCAAAGCTGCCAAACATTCCTCATACATTAACCACCTCATTCCTGGAATCATCCTCGTGAATCTCCTCTGGACTCTCCAATGACAACACATTCTTTCTAAGATAAGGGGCCCAAAACTGTTGTCAATACTCCAAATGCGGCCTGACTAGAAAAGCTTCAGCATTATCTCCTTGTTTTTATATTCTACTCCCTTTAAAATAAATGGCACATTGCATTTCTCTTCTTTACCACAGGCTCAACCTGTAAATTAACCTTTTAGGAGTCTTGCACAAGTCCCACTGCACCTCTGATGTTTGAAATTTCTCCCAATTTAGATAATAATCTGCACTATTGTTCCTTTTACCAAAATGCAATATCATACATTTCCCAACACTGTATTCTATCTGCCAATTTTTTGCCCATTTTTCCAATTTGTCTAAGTCCTGCTGCAATTGCATTACTTCCTCAGCACTACCTACCCCTACACTTATCTTTGCATCATCCGCAAACTTTGCCACAAAGCCATCAATTCCATTATCTAAATCATTGACAAAAAATGTGAAAAGTGATGGACCCAATACTGACTCCTGAGGAGCACTATTAGTCACTGGCAGCCAACCTGAAAAGGCCTCTTTTATCCCCACTTGCTGCCTTCAGCCTGTCAGCTATTCTTCTATCTATGTCAGTATCTTTCCTGTAACACCATAGGATTTTATCTTGTTAAGCAGTCCAATGTGTGGCACCTTATCAAATGCCTTCTGAAAATCCAAGTAAATAACATCCACTGTCTCTCCTTTGTACACCCTGCTTGTTACTTCCTCAAAGAACTCTAACGGATTTTGTCTGGCAAGATTTCCATTCACAGAATCCATGCTGACTTATTTTATCATTAGTCTCCTCATCCTTAATAATAGACTCCAACACTTTCCCAACTACTGAGGTTGGGCTAACTGGATTATAATTTCCTTTCTTTTGCCTTCCTCCCTTCCTAAAGAATGGAGTGACATTTGCAATCTTCCAGTCCTCTGGCACCATGCCAGAATCAAGTGATTCTTGAAAGATCATAACTAATGCAACTGTTATCTCTTCAGCAACCTCTCTCAGGATTGTGGGATGTAGTCCATCTGGTCAAGGTGATTTATCTACCTTAAGACATTTGAGTTTGCCTAGCACTTTTTCCTTTGTAATAGCAATGGCATTCACTCATGCTCCCTGACACTCACGGACCTCTGGCACACTGCTAGTGTCTTCCATAGTGAAAACTGATGTAAAGTAATCATTAAGTTCAGCTGCCATTTCTTTGCCCCTACTCTTTACAAATAAGCTATAAGGTGGAAAGGAAACCTTGAAGAATTTACTGATGCATTTCTTCTCTGCTTCTGCTTTGTTGACAATGTCATCAAAATAACAAGTCATTGCTTGAACAGTAAAAATTCTCTGATACGCTGGGCTCCATTCTCAACAGGGGAACACAGCGTGAACATCAGCAGGAATACTTATGAACACATTTGAAACTGGAGATAAACTTTTCTCCATCAAAAGGTGTTTGTTGGACATCAAACATTCCTAGATATTGGATAAATGGGATGAAGAAAGTACAACGTGCAGGGAGGGTTGTTTCAATCAAATTGTCAAACATGAGAATGTTGGATTGAAAGTAGAAAGGGAGCAACTTACAATGAGCCGTGGGCAGAACTTACTGAGTGGTTGCCATGGCGAATTTTATCTAAAATTATCTAGAGTTAGAGGATTGGTAATATTGAGAATTAAAATCCAGCATGCAAGGGAAATGCAACCAGATTAACAACTGTGTGTGTGTGAGAGAGAGAGAGAGAGAGAGAGAGAGAGAGAGAGGAGAGAGAAGAGAGATAGGCAAGGAGAGAGAGAGAGAGATATATTTATATATACTGTATATATCTGGTTAAAGTGGTGTAACGTGCAGATTACAGAGGGCATTTTAAAATAAGACAGTTTGTAATATTTTATATCATATTGTTGTGAATTTCATGTGGCATTGTGTGTGATTTTATTTGCACTCCTTTTATTTATATTTGCATTACTTCATTTGTGGTTTGTCTAGATTTTAAAGGCGTTCTGAACTGTAACTCTGTGAATTTCTGCTGGTTTTTGCATCCAAATGGATTCAGCCCAAGCTTAGGGAAGTGCTTTTTGAAAAAAAACTGCCTACAATCTTAACTTAATAATGTTGGAGACGATAATTACAAAACGATATCACAAAATGGGCAAGGATTATTTGATGGCTCAGATCTTACTTGGTTCCAATTAAGGGAGTGCATCAGTGTGGTACTGTACTAGAGCTGACATTTTGCTTGGTGTGCAGAGACACTCAGTGTAAACCAGGTACAGGGAGGCATCTACCATGGCTCTATGACAACAATCTGAAAGGAGCTTATTATGGTAAAACAACACACTTGGGAGTTTGGTACATCTAGCAGGCATATTACATGTTATTTCTTCTGATGTCTCATTACAGTTTAAATCCACTTTTTTTAGATGCCCTAGAGATGCCAGTGAACAAAGCTAAATGGTCTTGGTAAGTTTCCAGCCAGGAGTAGAAACAGAACAAGGTGAGTTTCAAGTGAGTGTAGAAATTGGAAACTGGCATGTCAGAAAGACCATGGGAACAGATTCCTGGTGTGTAGAGAGGGTCCCTATGTGCAGAGGGATGGGGGGAACCTGGGCTCTAGTCTGTTGGAGGGATATCAGGAATTGGGACTTCAGTGTGTCTAAGAGAACAGGGGCCCCTGTCTGTCAGTACGAGAGGGAGAACTGGGCCTCAGTATGTCAGAGGGACATTAGGAACTGAGCCCCTGTGTGTCAGAGGGAGGGAGAGAAAAGGGGCCCCAGTGTGTCAGTAGGAGTGGGGAATAGGGAACCCATTGTGTCAGTAGGAGTGGGAAACAGGGACCCCAGCGTATCAGTTGAGAGGAAGAGTTGGGGCCCCACTGTGTCAGAGGATCATCAGGAACTGAGCCTCAGTGTCTCAGTAGGTGGAGGGTATTAGGAATGGGGAATCAGCCAAAATTTGTAGTTGAGAATCTTTATCAGGAATCTGACGATGTGATCCTTACCAGGTTGGAACATGTTCCAGCCCAGTTGGAGTGTGTGATGTAAGAGTCTGTGCTTTCAGCCCTACCTCTTCAGTAGAACCAATGGTGCAATGTCCAAAGTGTGGAATAAGCTCAGCAAATCGGTGTCAAATTACCTCAGGTGAGTGAATCTCATCATCAAATTATCTCACCGAGTGAATCTAGGAGAAACTTTGTCTCGTTTCTATATAGATAGATGGATACTTTATCGATCCCAAAGGAAATTACAGTGGCACAATAGCATTACAAGTGCACAAATATTCAAATATCAAAATATCAGAAGAGCAGTAAGAAAGAATAAAAAAATATGTTCCCACAAACAGTCTAACAGAAGAGGGTTATCGTTTCCCCGGCCGTAGATTGACTCATTATAGAGGCTAATAGCCGAGGGTAGAAAGAACTCATATAGCGCTCTTTGGAGCAGCACAGTTGTCTTAGTCTATTACTGAAAGTGTTCCTCTGTTCAGCCAAGGTGGCATGCCGAGGGTGAGAAATATTGTCCAGAATTGTCAGGATTTTCCGTGGGTCCTTTGTTCCACCACAGCCTCCAGTGTGTCCAATTTGACCTCTATAACAGAGACAGACTTTCTAATCAGTTTATTGAGCCTGTTGACATCACCTGTGTTGATGCCATTGCCCCAGCACACCGCTGCATAGAAACTTGTACTGGCGACATCAGACTAGTGGAACATGTGAAGGAAAGGCCTGCATACTCCAAAGGACATCAGTCTCCTCAGGCAGTAGAGGTGACTCTGGCCCATCTTGTACACAGCTTCTGTGTTGGTTCTCCACTCATGTCTGTCATCCAGGTGCACCCCCAGGTACTTGTAGGCCCTCACCATCAATAGTAACAAGAAGCAATGTT
This sequence comes from Mobula hypostoma, assembly GCF_963921235.1. NCBI lineage: Eukaryota > Metazoa > Chordata > Chondrichthyes > Myliobatiformes > Myliobatidae > Mobula > Mobula hypostoma. The sequence goes on along the minus strand of NC_086129.1, from coordinate 8,983,654 downwards.
TAAAACTTAGTTTTCCGAAAGTCCATCACCATCTCTTTTGCCTTACTGATGTTGAGCTGCAGATGATTCAGCTTTCACCATTTGACAAAGTCCTCTCATCCTCCCATCCTCCCTCTGATGAGTCATCAGAGAATTTCTGCAGGTGACATGGCTTAGTGTGGTATGTAATGTAAATATATATTATATGCCTATACAGTACATTATATGCATGTATATAGTTAATTGACAATAAAATTGACTTACTTGATATTATTTACCAGATGGCTCCTAGAATTGTGGGATATATACTCGAGTGGGAAATCTACAGAAAAGCAAAATGATCTTAATAATAATATGGAAATTACTGAACCGTAAGATTGAATTAGCTTTAAACCCTGTGGCAAATATTTGTCAGTTGATCTTTCAATTCTTTTTGTTTTGCTTTGCTTTATGGATGTAAGTAAAAAATTATGGGGCTAAGGTGTGTTGAGAGCAAATATCGTTTGGCCATATGACATAATCATTGTTCATGTATTTTTTTAAAGCTAATGGTGCCAGAGAAAATATTAAGGTATAAGTAACAATATTTAATTTCATTAACTCTTACCAATAATTTCATAAACTGCAGGATAAAGCCATCGAACACAAAATTAGTTAAATGTTCCCATTATATGCTTATAAGTCCTCATTTCCAATGAAGACTGCCTTTGTGTGGGGATTCCAAATGCTGATAGGTTTCAGTTGCTGGGTTCACAAGAGATTCTGCAGATACTGGAAATCCAGAGCAACACACAGAAGTGCTGAAGGAACTCAGCAGGGCAGGCAGCATCTATGGAGAGGAATAAACAGCTGATATTTGTGGCCAAGGTCTGACATAATCTGATCCTGCAGAAAGGTCTTGATGGGCCAAATGTCGACCATTCATTACTCTCCATAGATGCTGCTTGACCTTTTGAGTTCCTCCAGCATTTTGTGCGTGTTGTTTAAGTTACCAGAAGACAGCTTTACAGAATAGCAGGCATGTTCCTGCCATGTGGACAGGAAGAAGGAGGAGGTCCTGCAAAGAGAATTTAGGGAGTTAGGCGCAAAGTTGAAGGACAGGACCTCCAGGGTTGCAATCTCAGGATTGCTACCCGTGCTATGTGCTAGTGAGGCTAGAAATAGGAAGATAATGCAGCTGAATACGTGGCTAAGGGGTTGGTGCAGGAGGGAGGGCTTCATGTTTCTGGACAATTGGAACTTGTTCCAGGGAAGGTGGGACCTGTTCCGATGGGATGGGTTGCACCTGAACTGGAGGGGGACTAACATCCTTGTGGGAAGGTTTGCTAGTGCTGTTCTGGGAGGTTTAAACTAGATTTGTAGGGAGAGGGGAACCAGAGTGTTAGAGCAGATAGTGAGGTGGAGGAGGATAAAGGTCATGTGAGAACTGCAAGTATAGTACATGGAGTAAAGCCAGATCTAACATATAAACAGGTTTTGAGGAAAGAGAAGCAGAATAAACGGTGTAAAGGCAGTAAGGTATAAGGGCTAAAGTGTGTGTACCTCAATGCAAGAAGCATCAGGAACAAAGGTGATGAACTGAGAGCTTGGATACATACATGGAATTATGATGTAGTGGCCATTACAGAGACTTGGCTGGCACCAGGGCAGGAATGGATTCTCAATATTCCTGGATTTCAGTGCTTTAAAAGGGATAGAGAGGGGGGAAAAAGGGGAGGAGAGGTGGCATTACTGGTCAGGGATAATATTACAGCTACAGAAAGGGCGGGTAATGTAGCAGGATCCTCTTTTGAATCAGTATGGGTAGAAGTCAGGAACAGGAAGGGAGCAGTTACTCTATTGGGAGTATTCTATAGGCCCCCTGGTAGCAGCAGAGATACCGAGGAGCAGATTGGGAGGCAGATTTTGGAAAGGTGTAAAAATAACAGGGTTGTTATCATGGGTGATTTTAACTTCCCTAATATTGATTGGCACCTGATTGGTTCCAATGGTTTAGATGGGGCAGAGTTTGTTAAGTATGTCCAGGATGGATTCTTGTCACAATATGTTGACAGGCCGACTACGGGGAATGCCATACTAGATCTAGTATTAGGTAACGAACTGGGTCAGGTCACAGATCTCTCAGTGGGTGAGCATCTGGGGGAAAGTGACCACCGCTCCCTGGCCTTTACCATTATCATAGAAAAGGATAGAATCAGAGAGGACAGGAAAATTTTTAACTGGGGAAAGGCAATAAGGCTGTAAGGCTAGAACTTGAGGGTGTGAATTGGGATGATGTTTTTGCAGAGAAATGTACTATGGACATGTGTTCGATGTTTAGGGATCTCTTGCAGGATGTTAGGGATAAATTTGTCCCGGTAAGGAAGATAAAGAATGGTAAGGTGAAGGAACCATGGGTGACAAGTGAGGTGGAAAACCTAGTCAGGTGGAAGAAGGCAGCATACATGAGGTTTAGGAAGCAAGGATCAGATGGGTCGATTGAGGAATATAGGGAAGCAAGAAAGGAGCTTAAGAAGGGGCTGAGAAGAGCAAGAAGGGGGCATGAGAAGGCCTTGGCGAGTAGGGTAAAGGAAAACCCCAAGGCATTCTTCAATTATGTGAAGAACAAAAGGATGACAGGGGTGAAGATAGGACTGATTAGAGATAAAGATGGGAAGAGGTGCCTGGAGGCTGTGGAAGTGAGCGAGGTCCTCAATGAATACTTCTCTTCGGTATTCACCAATGAGAGGGAACTTGATGATGGTGAGGACAATATGAGTGAGTTTGATGTTCTGGAGCATGTTGATATTAAGGGAGAGGAGGTGTTGGAGTTGTTAAAATACATTAGGACGGATAAGTCCCCGGGGCCTGACGGAATATTCCCCAGGCTGCTCCACGAGGTGAGGGAAGAGATTGCTGAGCCTCTGGCTAGGATCTTTATGTCCTCGTTGTTCACAGGAATGGTATAGGAGCATTGGAGGGAGGTGAATGTTGTCCCTTTGTTCAAAAAAGGTAGCAGAGATAGTCCAGGTAATTATAGACTAGTGAGCCTTACGTCTGTCGTGGGAAAGCTGTTGGAAAAGATTCTTAGAGATAGGATCTATGGACGTTTAGAGAATCATGGTCTGATCAGGGACAGTCAGCATGGCTTTGTGAAGGGCAGATCGTGTCTAACAAGCCTGATAGAGTTCTTTGAGGAGGTGACCAGGCATATAGATGAGGGTAGTGCAGTGGATGTGATTTGCATGGATTTTAGAAAGGCATTTGACAAGGTTCCACACGGTAGGCTTATTCAGAAAGTCAGAGGCAAGGATCGAGGAATGTTTAGCCAGGTGGATTCATAATTGGCTTGCCTGCAGAAAGAAGAGGGTCGTGGTGGAGGGAATACATTCGGATTGGAGGGTTGTGACTAGTGGTGTCCCACAAAAATTGGTTCTGGGACGTCTACTTTTCGTGATTTTTATTAACGACCTGGATGTGGGGGTAGAAGGGTTGGTTGGCAAGTTTGCAGAACAACACAAAGGTTGGTGGTGCTGTGGATAGTGTAGAGGATTGTCAAAGATTGCAGAGAGACATTGATAAGATGCAGAAGTGGGCTGAGAAGTGGCAGATGGAGTTCGACCTGGAGAAGTGTGAAGTGGTACACTTTGGAAGGACAAGCTCCAAGGCAGAGTATAAAGTAAATGGCAGGATACTTGGAAGTGTGGAGGAGCATAGGGAAAGTTGCCTCACAGGTAGATAGGGTAGTTAATACAGCTTATGGAGTGTTAGCTTTCATAAACCGAGGGATAGAGTTTAAGAATCGCGGGGTAATGATGCAGCTCTATAAAACTCTGGTTAGGCCACACTTGGAGTACTATGTCCAGTTCTGGTCGCCTCACTGTAGGAAGGATGTGGAAGCGTTGGAAAGGGTACAGAGGAGAATTACCAGGATGCAGCCTGGTTTAGAAAGTATGCATTATGATCAGAGATTAAGGGAGTTAGGGCTTTACTCTCTGGAGAGAAGGAGGATGAGAGGAGACATGATAGAGGTATACAAGATATTAAGAGGAATAGATAGAGTGGACAGCCAGTACCTCTTCCCCAGGGCACCACTGCTCAATACAAGAGGACATGGCTTTAAGGTAAGGGGTGGGAAGTTCAACGGGGGATATTAGAGGAAGGTTTTTAACTCAGAGAGTGGTTGGTGCGTGGAATGCAGTGCATAAGTCAGTGGTGGAGGCAGATACACTAGTGAAATTTAAGAGACTACTAGACAGGTATATGGAGGAATTTAAGGTGGAGGCTTATATGGGAGGCAGGGTTTAAGGGTCGGCACAACATTGTGGGCCGAAGGACCTGCACTGTGCTGTACTATGTTTTATGTTGTATGTTCTATACTCTGGCCCATTACACCTGTCCATACATGTACGTACTTGTGCATATGACAATATAATTGACTTTCAACTTGACTTTGACTACAGGTGACAAGCTCAGAAGAACCTTGGGAAAAAGGATCAAGATTTCCCCATTATCTTCACCAAGTTGGATAATGCACCAAGACAATGATCCAAAAGACAAGAGTAAATCAACAACAGAATGGTTTAAAAAGAAGAAAATTTGTGTTTTAGAATGAAGTCCTGACCTTAATCCTATAACATTTTGTGGAAGGAGCTGAAGCAAGCAGTTCATGCAAGGAAGCCCACTAACATAGCAGTTTTGTAAGGAGGAATGACCTAAAATTCCTCCAAGTCGATGTGCAGGACGGATCAACAGTTAACGGAAATGTTTGGTTGAAGTTATTGCTTGACAATGGGGTCACGCCAGTTACTGAAAGCAAAAGTTCACATATTTTTTCCAACAAATACATATAAATTGGATATTTTTTCTCAATGAATAAATGAACAAGTAGAATATTTTTTGTTATTTATTTAATTGAGCTCTCTTTATCTCGTTTTCGGTCTTGCATGAAGATCTGATCATTTTTTAGCTCATACTTATGCAGAAATAGAGAAAATTCTACAGGGTTCACAAACTTTATAGCACCACTGTAAGTGGATTGCATTTACTAATTTGTGTATTACTAGTTTCTGCCTATTGAGTAGCAGTTGGAAACTGCACTGGAAAATCTCTTGCTAATTGGTTCATGTTCAAGATGTCACTATCCAAAGGCTATGCTCGTTATTCTACTTGCGAATTATGCTGCAGCTGTATTAGAATTAGAAACAGGTTTATTATCAGCAGCATGTGACGTGAAATTTGTTAACTTAGCAGCAGCAGTTCAATGCAATACATAATCTAGCAGAGAGAGAAAAAAAACATAATAATAAATAAACCATTGAAAAACCATAGAAACCATAGAAAAACTACAGCACAGAAGCAGGCCTTTTGGCCCTTCTTGGCTGTGCCAAACCATTTTCTGCCTAGTCCCACTGACCTGCACACGGACCATATCCCTCCATACACCTCCCATCCATGTATCTGTCCAATTTATTCTTAAATGTTAAAAAAGAACCCGCATTTACCACCTCGTCTTGCAGCTCATTCCATACTCCCACCACTCTCTGTGTGAAGAAGCCCCCCCACTAATGTTCCCTTTAAACTTTTCCCCCCTCACCCTTAACCCATGTCCTCTGGTTTTTTTCTCCCCTTGCCTCAGTGGAAAAAGCCTGCTTGCATTCACTCTATCTATACCCATCATAATTTTATATACCTCTATCAAATCTCCCCTCATTCTTCTACGCTCCAGGGAATAAAGTCCTAACCTATTCAACCTTTCTCTGTAACTGAGTTTCTCAAGTCCCGGCAACATCCTTGTAAACCTGCTCTGCACTATTTCAAACTTATTAATATCCTTTGTGTAATTTGATAACCAAAACTGAACACAATACTCCAGATTCAGCCTCACCAATGCCTTATACAACTTCATCATAACATTCCAGCTCTTATACTCAATACTTTGATTAATAAAGGCCAATGTACCAAAAGCTCTCTTTACGACCCTATCTACCTGTGACGCCACTTTTAGGGAATTTTGTATCTGTATTCCCAGATCCCTTTGTTCTACTGCACTCCTCAGTGCCTTACCATTAACCCTATATGTTCTACCTTGGTTTGTCCTTCCAACGTGCAACACCTCACACTTGTCTGTATTAAACTCCATCTGCCATTTTTCAGCCCATTTTTCCGCCCATTTTTCCAGCTGGTCCAAGTCCCTCTGCAGGCTCTGAAAACCTTCCTCACTGTCTACTACATCTCCAATCTTTGTATCATCAGCAAGTTTACTGATCCAATTTACCACATTATCATCCAGATCATTGATATAGATGACAAATAACAATGGACCCAGCACTGATCCCTGTGGCACACCACTAGTCACAGGCCTCCACTCGGAGAAGCAATTCTCTACTACCACTCTTTGGCTTCTTCCATTGAGCCAATGTCTAATCCAATTTACCACCTCTCTATGTATACCTAGCGACTGAATCTTCCTAACTAACCTCCCATGCAGGACCTTGTCAGAGGCCTTACTGAAGTCCATATAGACAACATCCACTGCCTTCCCTTCATCCACTTTCCTGGTAACCTCCTCGAAAAACTCCAATAGATTGGTCAAATATGACCTACCACGCACAAAGCCATGTTGACTCTCCCTAATAAGTCCCTGTCTATCCAAATGCTTGTAGATTCTGTCTCTGAGTACTCCCTCCAATAATTTACCTACTACCGACGTTAAACTTACCGGCCTATAATTTCCCGGATTACTTTTCGATCCTTTTTTAAACAACGGACCAACATGAGCCACTCTCTAATACTCCGGCACCTCACCTGTAGACAGCGACATTTTAAAGATTTCTGCCAGGGCCCCTGCAATTTCAACACTAATCTCCTTCAAGGTCCAAGGGAACACTCTGTCAGGTCCCGGGGATTTATCCACTTTAATCTTCTCTCAAGGCAGCAAGCATCTCCTTCTTTTCAATCTGTACAGTTTCCATGATCTCACTACTTGTTTCCCTTAATTCCATAGACTTCATGCCAGTTTCCTTAGTAAATACAGATGCAAAAAAAACTTATATAAGATCTCCCCCATTTCCTTTGGTTCTGCACATAGCCAACCACTCTGATCTTCAAGAGGACCAATTTTATCCCTTACTTATTAAACAAGTAAATCAATTACGTATATTGAATAGATTATTAAAAATGTGCAAAAACTGAAATACTGTGAATTAAAAATGTGAGGAAGTATCCAAAGCTTCGAAGTCCATTTAGGAATCGGATGGCAGAGGGGAAGAAGCTGTTCCTGAATCACTGTGTGTGTGCCTTCAGACTCCTGTCTCTCCTACCTGATGGTACCAGCGAGAAAAGGGCATGCCCTGGGTGCTGGAAGTCTTTAACAATGGACGCTGCCTTTCTGAGACACCACTCCCTAAAGATGTCCTGGGTACTTTGTAGGGTCATACCCAAGATGGAGCTGACTAGATTTATAACCTTCTGCAGCTTCTTTCAGTCCTGTGCAGTAGCCCCCTTCCCCAAACCAGACAGTGATGCAGCCTGTCAGAATGCTCTCCATGGTACAACTATAGAAGTTTTTGAGTGTATTTGTTGATATGCCAAATCTCTTCAAACTCCTAATAAAGTATAGCCGCTGTCTTGCCTTCTTTATAACTACATCAATGTGTTTAGACCAGGTTACATCCTCAGAGATCTTGACACCCAGGAACTTGAAGCTGCTCACTCTCTCCACTTCTGATCCCTCTATGAGGATTGGTATATGTTCCTTCGTCTTACACTTCCTGAAGTTCACAATCATCTCTTTTGTCTTACTGACATTGAGTGCCAGGTTGTTGCTGCGGTGCCATTCCACTAGTTGGCATACCTCACTCCTGTATGTCCTCTCGTCAACACCTGAGATTTTACCAACAATGATTGTATTGTCAGAAAATTTATGGATGGTATTTGAGCTATGCCTAGCCCCATAGTCACGTGTATATAGACAGTAGAGCAGTGGGCTAAGCACACACCCCTGAGGTGCACTAGTGTTGATCGTCAGCAAAGAGGATATGTTATCACCAATTTGCACAGATTGTGGTCTTATGGTTAGGAAATCAAGGACCCAATTGCAGAGGGAGGTACAGAGGCCCAAGTTCTGCAACTTCTCAATCAGGATTGTGGGAATGGTGGTAATTAATGCTGAGCTATAGTCAATGAACAGCATCCTGACATAGGTGTTTGTGTTGTCTAGGTGGTCTAAAGCCGTGTGAAGTGCCACTGAGATTGCGTCTGCCGTTGACCTATTGTGATGATAGGCAAATTTCAATGGGGCCAGGTCCTTGCTGAGGCAGGAATTCAGTCTAGTCTTAACCAATCTCTCAAAGCATTTCATCACTGTCGATGTGAGTGCTACCGGGCAATAGTCGTTAAGGCAGTCCACATTATTCTTCTTTGACACTGGTATAATTGTTGCCTTTTTGAAGCAAGTGGGAGCTTCTGCTGGTAGCAGTGAGAGGTTGAAAATGTCCTTGAATACTCTCGCTAGATGGTTGGCACAGGTTTTCAGAGCCTTACCAGGTTCCCCATCTGCCTTGCGAGGGTTTTTTCTCTTTAAAGACAGCCTAACATTGGCCTCTGAGATGGAGATCGCAGGGTCATCAGGTGCAGCAGGGATCTTCAGAGCTGTAGTTGTGTTCTCCCTTTCAAAGCCCGTGCATAGAAAGCGTTGAGTTCATCTGCCAGTGAAGCATCACTGCCATTCATACTATTGGGTTTTGGTTTGTAGGAAGTATTGTCTTGCAGTCCCTGCCAGAGTTGAGTTGCTGTGCATCTGATATCGCCTCCAACCTCATTCGAAATTGTCTCTTTGCCCTTGAAATAGCCCTCCGCAAATCATAGCTGGTTTTCTGGTACAGGCCTAGTTCGCCAGACTTGAATGCCACAGATCTAGCCTTCAGCAGATGATGTACCTCCTGGTTCATCCATGGCTTTTGGTTTGGGAATGTACAGTAAGTCTTTGTAGGCACACACTCATCCACACAGGTTTTAATGAAGTCATTAACAACTGCAGCATACTCATCCAGGTTTCAAAGATGAATCCCTGAATACAGTCCAGTTCACTGATTCAAAGCAGTACTGTAGGCGTACATGTCCAAACCTTCTTGGTCCTCACTACTGGTGCTGCGGTCTTCGGTCTCTGCCTATACTCAGGGAGTAGAAGTACAGCCAGATGATCAAACTTCCCGAAGTGAGGGCGTAGAATAGCATGGTAGGCATTCTTGTAAGGCAAAGATTCAAAGATAAGCTTTATTTGTCACATGTACATTGAAACATCACAACATACAGTGAAATGCAACATTTGCGTCAAATCAAAACAGCAATGATTGTGCTGGACCATGCTTCCAGCACCAACAAAGAGTTCCCACAACTTACTAATCCTAGCTATATGTCTTTTATGGGAATGTGGGAGGAAACTGAAGCACCCAGAGAAAATCCACATGATCATGACCCATACAGCTTTGGAATGTGGGAACAACCCTAAGCACCCAGAGCAAAATCACGCAGTCACAGGAAGAACATGCAAATTACAGCCAGCGGTTGGAACTGAACCCAGGTCGCTGGCATTTCAATGACATTTTGCTCACCACAACGCTACAAGTGCTTTTTAAGATCAAACTTCTGTCATAAGGTGGTGGCTAGGAACGGACCCAAGTGCAAGACACAGACACTGAAGGACTAGGGACAGGACTAGGATACAGGGTGAGGGCAAGGACATGGACACGAAAACCGGTAACCCAGAATAGGACAGGACAAGCGAGCTAGGAGCCCGGGCTTGGACTCCGAGCCAGAGACTGGACAAGGACCCAGTACCTGGGTCTTTCCTCTGGCTCGGACCCCAGAAGTAGGCAAGGACGAGGCTTGGCTGGCAGGCAGGACGAGGCTGGAGTCTTAAGGCTTGAGGCTAGAAGCCAGAGACTCGAGGCGAGGCTTGGCAGGAGGCAGGAGGCTGGAGTCTTCAGGCTTGAGGCTAGAGGCCAGAGACTCGAGGCAAGGCATGGCAGGAGGCAGGAGGCTGGAGTCTTCAGGCTTGAGGCTAGAGGCCAGAGACTTGAGGGGAAGCTTGGCAGGAGGCAGGAGGCTGGAGTCTTCAGGCTTGAAGCTAGAGGCCAGAGACTTGAGGCGAAGCTTGGCAGGAGGCAGGAGGCTGGAGTCTTCAGGCTTGAGGCTAGAGGCCAGAGACTCGAGGCAAGGCATGGCAGGAGGCAGGAGGCTAGAGTCTTCAGGCTTGAGGCTAGAGGCTAGAGACTTGAGGTGAAGCTTGGCAGCAGGCAGGAGGCTGAAGTCTTCAGGCTTGAGGCTAGAGGCTAGAGACTAGAGGCGAGACTTGGCAGGAGGCTTGACTGGAGGCCGGAGGCTAGAGGCTCCTCCTGGGCAGGGCGCGGATCACCACCCGACAGAAGCAAGGGAGAGGAAGGGACAGAACCAACCACAGGTAACGGCAAGATGGCCTGGCTTACCTGGGCAGAGGCAAGGGACAAGAAGGGAGCTAGGTACAGGGTGGCTCCAGGAGAAGACTGCAGGCGAGACGAGGCGAGAGTTACCAGCAAGACAAGGCAAGGCTTCAGGCAATGCAAGGCGAGACGAGAACTTCACGCGAGGTGAAAGTTACCGGCAAGACAAGGCAAGGCTTCAGGTGAAGAAACAGAAGGCAGAGGAAGGGATACAAGGAGTAAGGACAAGAACAATCCAGCAGCCACGCCCTGGTCTCTGAAGGTATTTATGCAGCCAGACCCAACGAGCATCAGCTGCCTCAATTAGAGCTCAACAAGAACAGAAAGAGGGTAGACAGGAAAACCTGGAGCAAGGGTCGATGGACCGGACAGCGAACCGGAATACGGACTTCACGGACTGGACCATGACAACTTCAAGAAGGAGATCAGTGGTTTCATGCAGAAATTGACAGACATTAACACCACAAATTAAGAAAAAAATTATAACAATTTGTATTGAACAGAACAAATGCATGCACATAATATTCAAGATGCAATTTGCTCTCAGTGGCCACTTTATTAGGTACACCTTTACACCTGTTTGTTAATGCAAATATTTAACCAGCCAATCATATATCAGCAACTCAATGCATAAAAGCATGCAGATATGGTGAAGAGGCTCAGTTGCCCAGAATAAACATCAAAACAGGGAAGAAATGTGATCTAATTGACTTTACCTGTGGAATGATTTTTGGTGACAGGTGGGATGGTTTTAATATCTCAGGTTCTGCTGATCTCCACAGATTTTCCAGCAGAACAGTCTCTAAAGTTTACAGAGAATGATGCAAAAACCAAAACAAAAAAAAGGTCTGTGATTGAAAATGCCTTGTTAGTGTGAGAGGTCAGAGGAGAATGGCCAGACTGGTTCAAGCTGACAGGTAGGCAACAGTAACTCAAATAACCACATGATACAACAGTGGTGTGAAGAAGAGCAATTCTGAACACACAACACTTTGAAACTTAAAATAGATGGGCTACAGTACCGGAAGACTACATTGGGTTCTGCTCCTGTACTTAGGACAGCAAAGTTTGGATAAGTACGTAGACAGGAGGGATTTGGAGGGCTATAGTCCAGATGCAGGTTGGTGGGACTAGGCAGAATAATGGTTTGACTAGATGGGCTGAAGGGCCTGTTTCTGTACTGTGGTACTCTATGACTCCATAACTCTACAGAGAAAACATTCTATCAGCTACTAAAGTACCTGAATATCTTCATTGTTCATAAAGTAGAACCCCACTCCCCCATGTCTTTTTCCCACAACACTTTGTAATCTCTCTCCATTTAAATAGTCACTTTTTCTTTCATTCTTCCTTCTGAAGTGGATAACATCTAATTTCCCCACATTATATTCCATCCGCCAACATTATTCCTTTCATGCAACCTCTTTGCATAATCTTTACAAGTTTCTTCCAACTTTCTATCACACAGAACTTTGTAACATCAGTAAATCTGACAACAATGTATTGTATTCCTTTGTCATTGGTCTAGATTAGTTGTGGTCCCAGTACTGATCCTTGTTGTCTCCTTTACTAATCTGAAAATTATCCATTTGTCCTGTCTCTGTTTTCTGTTATGTAGCCTCTTATGTCAACACATTTATCTGCAAACCATGGATTTTGTGTGTACCCTTTAATGAGGCACTCAAATGAATGCTTCCAAAAAAATCTACATGTGTTATATCCATTAGTTTTCCTTTATCCACCCTATTTGTTACAACTTCAAGAACTCTAGCAAATTGGTCAAACATGATTTCCTTTCTGACTCTGCTAAATTGTCAGCTTTCTAAATATCTGAACATCTCCTTAAAAAAAGATTCCAGGATATTCAAGGATTCAGACGATAGGCTACCTGCTTCAGCAGAGAGAGAAAATCTGATCAAGGTCGATGATTTTGCATCATAACTAAGTTGTTGTACGATTCTGCTGAATTCAGTACTGATCCCATGGGTTCAATATGCTGTTCCTTGGAGATAAATAGTCTTCATTGGAACAATGCAGAAGACCAAATATTGATAAGAATGAAGAATTGAAGTTACAGGCAATGGAAAGTTCACTGTAAGTCCTTGTGAACTATACAGAGGTATTCTTTAAGGATGTCATCCCATTTCAGTTTGATTTCTTCAGTGTAGAGGAAACTACACTGTGAGCACTCTCTGTAGTACACTTATGGCTTCACCTGAACATATCATTTGCATTCCTGCAGAGTGCTAAGAGGGAAGTTCAAAGATCAAAGTAAGTTTGTTATCAAAGTACTGTGTACAACTTTGAGGTTCACTGTTTTCAGGAAGAGGAAGAGGAGATAAGTCTGATAGTGGAATCTTATTGAGGATGACCAAAGTTACAACAATTAAGATTAAGATTAAAGATGTGTGAAATGGAGACACCTCTTTTTCCCTTATCAGGGAGAGAGAGAGCCTGTGGTATGTCAAATTACCAGGCGAATGAGTAGTCTTTGGGGTACTGCAAGTCTCTGTCATTATTAATGCTTTGCTGCACACTTGAGTGCTTAGTGGGGGACGCTGATGGGGAGGGGATTTGTTGCTCTGCTACTGCTTATGCGCGGGTGGGGGAAGCTGGGGGGCTTTGGGGTTCTAATGTTTAACAGTTACTCATTCTTTGGGGCACTCCTCTGTTTTCATGGATGTTTGCAAAGAAGAAGAATTTCAGGATGTACTGTATATTGTATACATTTCTCTGACATTAAAGGTACCTTTGAAACCTATTGAAGATTATCTTTATTTATAATATGTACTTTGAAACAGTGGAATGTATCATTTTGCTTTAATGACCAGCACAGTCTGAGGATGTGCTGGAGGGAAGCCTGCAAATATTGCCATGCTTCCAGTGCCAACACAACATGCCCACAACTCACTAACCCGAACCCTATAGGGAGAATGTATAATTTCCTTCCAGGCAGACAGACAGTGACAGAAATTAAATCCCAATCATTGATCGCTGGCACTCTGATGGAGAAGAGTGGGTGGGAGAAGTGAAGTGCAGAAAACAAATGATCAATTTAAAATCTCCTGAAGGCACAAAGGTATGTAACCCTTGGACTACGTCCAATGGAAATCTGTTATAGGTCGGTCAGATGACCGAGAGCCAACAAGATTGAAGTGCATTATTTGAACTGATGAGAAAGACTGTACGAGTTAGGAACTTCAAATGCAAAGTGGGGCGAGAACTCCAGAGACTAACTATCTTAAGGCAGAACTCCCATGTCAGGGGCTGGGAGAAGAAGGATGAATCTTCTGGCCAACTGGAGATTCTATATGTGTTATAAATTGGAGAAGTGTTCTGAGTGGGCATTGATACAGATGAACAGTAGAATTCATGTTCTAAGTTGTTGGCCCGGAGTTATGCTATTGTTTGTGCAGTGTCAATAAAGTGGAAGCTTCGATTAATTATGAGTAGTGTAGTGAGTTTCCTAACTTAGTTCTGTCGATAATAGTCAACAACTGCCAGGAATAGGCAAACCTCTGATGAGAGAAGTAATTTGAAAAGACCGAGAGACACAGGATGGAAAACAAAGATCACTTCAAAGTTCAGTGACAGCTAATGAATAATCATAACCTTGTCCAGCTTTGACAAACCATTATGTAGTTGTCACCCTATTGTGGTTTCCAGGGCACAGTGCTTGTAGAGTTATAGTTCTAAATTAAAAGGGACAGAACACTTAAGAGGTATGACTGACTGTTACCATTCAGTCAATGATTTATTGTGAATGATTTAGGGCATTAGCAGCAGGAGTATGATGCCTTTAGGAGCCATTTAGACCTTTTTTTGTTTCCCCTTTCTCTCTGAAAAAATTAATAGTAGCTGATGTCTGGCATCACAATCAGGTAATGCAATTTTTAAGGATACGTACTTAGACCATAAGACAAAGAAGCAGAAGTCAGCCATTCGGCCCATCGAGTCTGCTCCGCCATTTTATCATGAGCTGATCCATTCCCCCATTTAGTCCCACTCCCCTGCCTTTTCACCATAACCTTTGATGCCCTGGCTACTCACATACCTATCAATCTCTGCCTTAAATACACTCAATGACTTGGCCATTAAGGGTACATAATTTTAAGGTACTTGGGAGAAAGAAGGTTATCAGAGGTAGGCCTTTCACAAAGAGGGTGGTGGGTGTGTGGAGTGATCTGCCAGGGATGGTGTTAGAGGCAGATACATTAGGTGCTTTGAAGAGATTCTTTGATGGTCACATGGATGATAAAAATGTGGAGGGCTATGCGGGAGGGAAGGTTAGATTGATCTTAAAGTTAGTTATAAGGTTGGCTCAACATTGTGGGACAAAAGACTTGTACTGTGCTGTAATATTCTATATATGATCCACGGATACACCTTAAATGCAGTCTGTATAGACCCCAGTGCATTCCAAACGTTTTCTGTGTACCCTCCAGACACTCTCCATAGAAGAATGAGGGTAAGAATCTATTTTATGGTACACAGGTTCTATTAAAAAGTCTGAAAACTGTCCTTGAGCCTGTGGTCTGTCCTTTCTGGCTTTTGTTACTTCTGGCAGATGAGAAATGGGAGAAGAGAGAGTATCCGGGGTGGGTGGGGTCTTTGATCATGTTGGCTGCTTTACTGAGGCAGTGAGAAGTATAAATAGATTCCATAGAGGGCAGCCGGTTCCTTTGATGTGCTGAGCTGTGTCTACAACTTTCTGCAGTTTTTTGCGGTCACATGCAGAGCAGTTGCCACACCAAACTGTTATACACCCAGATGTATCCAACTTATGCAACTGACTGTCATGACAACAAAATGCTGTAACTGAAGTCTCGGAGCAACTGGTTGAGGCTATCTGGTTTGTATGAGTAACCCAAGACTGTGATGGGAGATGGATTCAAATAGGCTGCAGGCAACAGATTGGAAATGAGTCCTGTTAGCTGAGTGGAAACTGGAAACAAGTCTGACAGGCCACTTCCCCCGACCAACTGAAGGCCCAGGATGACCTAGGTGGGTCCAATGGAACTTCTCGATGCCTGATGGAACCAATCAGGCATTGCATACCTCGTCCATGAAAATTTGAATTCATCAACCAGTGAAACATGCACACTGGACTACCTTCCACCATTGGATTCCAGAGGTGCAGGCTTAGATGGGTTAAGTGATTGATAGACAAAGGGCTCGAGGCAGGACACATGAAAGGTAGATGTGATCCTGAGGGATGGTCGCAGCCGAAGATGGTAAGTGACTGGATTGCTGCAGTGGTAATCTTCAAAGGATCAATGAACTGAGCATGATTCAGTGCACTGAGACACTCCAGAGGCTCCACTCCTCATCCCTCTCTGGCCATCCAGGCACAGAATAGACTCAGGACTTTCTGGTCACCCACTATGATGTCAGATGTGTCGACCAGAGCAGGATCATGCTTTAGGGCCTGGCAAGGACTTAGACGATTGGGGTAGAATTTGGGAGCCTGGAATGATGGCCTGAGGATTGATCTGGGTTGAACAGTCATATGAGGTTCTGGTGGTCAGTCCAGATCAGGAAGGGCTCGGTGTTTTCTATCAGCCAATGTCTCCATTCCTCCAAGGCCCATTTAACAGTGAGTAGTTCCCTCCCTCCTACTCCATGAAAGTGCTGTGTAGCATTGAACTTGTGCGAGAAGGCACAAGGGAGTGTCTTCCTGTCCAGTAGCTTAGTGAGGTTAAGGGTTTCCTTTGTCTCCATGGACTTATTAGGGGGAAAAATCACTTGAGGTTGCAGACAGTTGGATCTACAACTCAGCAGTGAACTGGATGATCAAGTGAGGGATGTGAGTGGAGAACCAGAGGAAATGTAAGATGAGAGGAGCGTTGGGTGAGTTGATCAGAAAGAATTGGATGGACTTGTGGTGTTTTCCAATGTCCATTCATACAGGCCATGAATGCGCTCTGCTCATCCCAGACCCAAAGGATGTCTTTCAATGGCCGTGATGCAGAAAGGATGTGAAACAGGCTCAGTAGGGAGTCCAACAGAGTTCAGTGCAGAAAGTTACCAGCTGTGCCGGAATTTTGCAGAATCCCAAAGTAAAGCCACCAGGGTGTGTAGGAGGACAGAGAGAGTGAGTTGAGCTATGATGTTGGGACAAGGAACTTGCTTACCAGATCGAAATCCCCTTCATTCTATTTGGTTGCCATTTCCCAGACACAGTGGGCATTTCATCTTGGGTGATTGGCTGCTCTGCAGCAAACACACAAGTTGTTTTCCCACCAATGCTCACACTGTTGGGGGGTTAAGGCAGCTTTCCCCAACCGTGTGGGCTGTGGAGGCTGAAATAGTACAGGGAACAGAACTGAGGTTCTGGGTGATGAGCCGGGGGTCATTCCATGCAATGCTTGTCAGCACAGAGGGCCAGAGTGATGAGGCTGTCCAGGTGAGTGGACATCTTCCCGGTAGACAGTTCATCTTTTAAATGCTCCAAGAGGCTATGATGTTAACGGACCAGCAGTATTTCAGCCGCACTCCACCATGGAGGTCCTAAATTCCACGGTGTAATCCAGTACAGAGCGTGATCCTTGATGCAGGAGAAGTATCCAGTCTGGTGGCTCTCTTCCACTTCTTAGATGGTTGAAAACCTGGCACATCCCGATAGTGAATTCCTCATACTTATTGCACATGGTGGTTCTATTGTCCCAGGAGGCGGCAGTCCAGGCAAAAGTCGCCCAGTCAAAAGAGAGATGGCAAAGGCAATCTTGGCTTGGTCCCTAGAATACAGAGGTGGCTGCAGCTCGAAGTGTAAGATGCACTGGCATGTTGCGGCTTCAGGTTGGGGACCCATTGTGGTGTTCAGGCACCAGAAACTGGGACTCCAAGAGAGGAGGTTGCCTAGTGAGGGGTTCCTGTATCTAGACAGACAGTTGGTTGAGAGTGTCGAGTGACTGGTCAGTGGTTTCCTGCTGCTTATGGATTGTGCACTTGTTAAAACGGATTACTTCCTTTCTGTGAGCAAACTCTGCTGGGTCAATCACTGGTTCACTCATCCTGTCAGGAAATGTAGAGGAGGCTTGACCCAAATACAGAGCAGTGGAGATGTTTCAACGGTGAGCAATCACTTTAATAATAAACTGCAAAATAATAAGCCCTGAGGGGCCTCAAAACAAAAGGGAACCGATACAAGGCAACAAGGTAGCTCAATGCTAGGAGCAACTGGTTGAACCTGGCTGGATTGTATGGGTGAACAAGGATTGTGGATGAGGGCTGGGTTTAAATAGGCTGCAGGTGATTAGATGGAAATGAGTGGCGGGTTTATTATCAGTGACAAATGTCATGAAATTTGTTGTTTTGAGGCAGCAGTACAGTCCAATACTTAAAATATGCTACAAATTACAATAATAAATATATGGGTAAAAATAAGTAGTGCATAAAAACACTGCTGGGGTGGGGGTAGAGGTAGATACATTAGAGATTTAGATCAGCACATGGATGAAAGAAAAATGTAGGGTTATGTGAGAGTGAAGGGTTAGATTGATCTTGGAGTAGGTTAAAAGGTTGTGGGCCAAAGAGCCTGTACTGTTCTAAAAACTCCTAAAACTTCTACATGTTAAAATAAGGGATAGGAGATTAAGAGGGTAATCCTTGGGTTCAGAGTTTTAGTGTTAACTACAGATTTTGAAATTATAGCTACACTCTTAATTCTGGTGATTAATATAGATCAGGAAAAAGGCTTGGCTCTGGGGAACTCACCATTCTTCTCTCCATCCAAAAATAAAAATGATACTTTTCAACACAGTCCTCTGTTGACTATTTCTTGTAAGGTGACATCATATCAAAAGGCTTTTAGATATTCATGTATACCACATCGATGACATTGCCTTCATTAATCCTCCCCACTACTTTAACAAACAATTCTATCAAATTGATCAAGCACAATCAATACACCATCAATTTTTATAATGTTCTTCCAGGTGCTTTAATTAATGTGCAAAGAAAGTGACTTGTATTAATTTGAACTCATGATAAATGATTTTTTAAAATTGTGATGAATGAAAGGGAAATTTAGAATGTTCTTGAAAATTTCCATCACGACTTTAACTGATCTATTGTGAAAACAAATCCCAAGCTTCAAGCTAAACAGTCACAATGTTTGAAATTATTCTACAATGGACATGTCCTCTGTGATTGTAACACCACACTCAGTGGTCACTTGATTAGTTTTCTCCTGTACTGACTGAAGTTGCCACTGCATGTACGTTGCAGTAGCCCATCCACTTCAATGTTCAACATGTTGTGCATTCAGAGATGCTTTTTGCACACCACTGTTGTAATGTGTGGCTAAATTGAGTTACGGTTGTCTTGGGCCAGTCTGGTCATTCTCCTCTGACCGCTGTCATTAACAAGGCGTTTTCACCCACAGAACTGGTGCTCACGGAATGTTTTTGCTGCATCATTTTCTGTAAGCTCTAGAGACTGTTGTGTGTGAAAATCACAGGAAATCACCAGTTTCTGAGATACTCAAACCATCCCGTCTGACATCACCAATAATTCTATGGTCAAAGTCAAGTAGCTCCCATTTCTTTCCCATTCTGATGTTTGGTCTGAACAACAACTGAACCTCTTGACCATGTCTGCATGTTTTTCTGTATTAAGTTGCTGTCACATGATTGGCTAATTAGATATTTGCATTAGTGAGCAGGTGTACAGGTGTACCTAATAAAGTGGCCACTGAGTGTAAGCGCAACAATATTCAAAATTATTCTACAATGGAGAATGGAAAGGGCCAATATCAAAAGCTAACTCTGTAGATAATCATTCCAAAATTTCAAAAAGAAATGTTGACTTTCTGCTATTAATTCAGACAGTACCTTAAACTGCATCGCTTGACTGTCAGACATACTGGATTTGATTTAATCAGCCCAATTAATTGGTTATATTGCTGTGTGAGTTCACTAATCCAAGCAGTTTGCTGGATGCAGTTAAACTAACTTACAGGTAAATGGGTGACTATCAGGAGAGGGAAGGGGGAATGGCAGATAGTTGTGAGCATCCTTGTGGCTGTCCCTCTCAACAATAAGTATTTTATTTTGATTACTGTTGTGGGGTGAGACGACTTACCTGGGGGAAACAACATCGGCCGTGCCTTTGGCACTGAGTCTGGCCCTGCGGCTCAGAAGGGTAGGGAACTGAAGAGGATGGCATTCGTAATAGGGGTTTCTATAGTTAGAGGGACAGATGGGTGATTTTGTGGGTGCAAAGAAGAGACACAGATGGTAGTTTGCCTCCCAGGTGTCAGGGTCCAGGATGTTTCTGAAGGCGTCCACAATATCCTGAAATGGTATTGATACCAACAACGTAGGTAGAAAAAGGGAGAAGGTCCTGAAAGCAAACTACAGGGAGTCAGGAAGGAAGTTGAGAAGCAGGACCTCAAGGGTAATAATCTCAGGATTGCTGCCTGTGCAACACGACTGTGAAGATAGGAATATAATGAGGTGGTAGATAAATGTGGGGTTGAAGGATTGGAGCAGGGGACAGGGATTAAGATTTCTGAATCATTGGCCACCTTGTTTGGGGCAGGTGGGACCTGTACAACGGGGACGGGTTGCAGTTGAAACCGAGGGGGACCAAAACTTTTGCTAAAGTGTTTGGGAGTGGCTTAAACTAATATAGCAGGGGGATGGGAATCAGTATGATAGAGCTGAGAATAAACCAGCAGGTTTACAAGTCGATGATGAGTGTAAAGAAGAGCAAGTCAAAGATTGGGTAAAAATGCAGACAGAGCAAGGAGTTAAATTGTACCACAGAGGCAAAATTCAAAAGGGTGAAGAATGCAGGACTGAAGGTGCTGTATTTAAATGCACTTAGCATTTAGAATAAGGTTGACGAACTCATGGTACAATTAAAGATTGGTTGGTGTCATGTTGTGGGCATCACTGAGTCATGGCTGAAAGAAGGTCATAGTTGGGAGGTTAACATCAAAGGATATACTTTGTATTGAAAGGAGGAGCAGGAAGGCATAGGTGGTTGTGCGGCTCTGATGTTAAGAGATGGAATTACATCTTTAGAAAGAAGTGACATTGGATCAATGTTGAAGCTTTGTGGGTGGAGTTACCGAACTACAAGGGTTAAAAAAAACATGATGGGAATCCTCCAAATAGTAGCCAAGATGTGGGGTTGAGATTGCAAAGGGAGCTGGAAAAGGCATGTAATAAAGGTAATGACACAATTGTAATGGGGGACTTCAATATGCAAGGAGATTGGGGAAATCAGGTTGGTATCGAATCGCAAGAGAGGGAATTTGTTCAATGCCTATGAAATGACTTTTTAGAGCAGCTTGTGCTTGAGCCTGCTCAGGGAAAGGTTATCTTAGATTGGGTGTTGTGTAATAACCCAGATCATATCAGGGAGCTTAATATGATAAAATTCATCCTGCAATTTGAGAGGGAGAAGTATAAGTCACATGTATCAGTATCACAATGGAATAAAGGGAATGAGAAAGGAGCTTGCTGAAGTGAATTGGAGGAGGATACTGGCAAAGATGACAGCAGAGCAGAGATGGTTGAAGTCTCTAGGAGTAGTTCACAAGGCGCCGGATAGATACAGTATATCCCACAGAAGAAAATATTCTCATATGGCAGGGATAAGCACACATGAGGTTGCTTAACATGATAAAATCCTCTGGCATTACAGGAAAGATATTGGCATGGATAGAGGAATGGCCGATAGGCAGGAGCCTGTGAGTGGGAATAAAAGGGGCCTTTTCTGGTTGGCTGCCAGTGACTAGTGGTGTTCCTCAGGGGTCAGTATTAAGACCACTACTTTTCACAATGTTTGTCAATGATTTAGATAATGGAATTGATGGCTTTATGACAAAGTTTGCGGATGATACAAAGATAGATGGAGGGGTAGGTAGGGCTGAGGAAGCAATGCGATTGCAGCAGGAATTAGACAAATTGAAAGAATGGGCAAAAAAATGGCTTATGGAATACAGTGTTGGGAAATGTATGATAAAGCATTTTGGTAAAAGGAACAATAGGGCAGACTATTATCCAAATGAGGAGAAGGTTCAAACATCAGAGGCACAGAGGGAGTTAGTAGACATCATGCAAGACTCCCAGAATGTTAATTTACAGGTTGAGTCTATGGTAAAGAAGGCAAATGCAATGTTGGCATTTATTTCAAGGGTAAAAGAATATTAAAAACAAGGAGATAATGCTGAGGCTTTATAAGACACTAGTCAGGCTGCACTTGGAGTATTGTCAACAGTTTTGGGCCCCATATCTCAGAAAGGATGTGTTGTCATTGGAGAGAGTCCAAAGGAGGTTCATGAGGATGATTCCGGGAATGAAGGGGTTAACATATGAGGAGCGTTTGGCAGCTTTGGGCCTGTACTCACTGGAATTTAGAAGAATGCATGGGGATTTCATTGAAACCTACCAAATGTTGAAAGGACTCGATTGGGTGGATATGGAGAAACTGTTTCCTATGGTGGAGGTATCCAGAACTAGAGGGCACAGCCTCAACATTGAGGGGCGATCCTTTAGAACAGAGGTAAGGAGCAATTATTTTAGCTCGAGAGTAGTGAATATGTGGAATGCTCTGCCACAGACTGCGGTGGAGGCCAAGTCCGTGGGTATATTTAAAGTGAACGTTGACAGTTTCCTGATCAGTCAGGGCATCAAAGGAAATGTCGAGAAGGCAGGTGTATGGGTTTGAATGGGTTTCAGGATCAGCCATGACAGAATGGCAGACTCAATGGGCTGAATGGCCTAATTCTGCTCCTATGTCTTATGGTCTTATGATCTTAAGTGCAGTCAGTTAGTAATCCCACTGAGTTCAAATCTGCATTGAGTGGATCATGAAATCATTGACATTCAAAAATTATTTAAAATATTCAGCACACAAATACATTTTTGTGGTGTTTTCATTAATTTAGAAAGAAAATATCTGATGCTAAGAATAATTGTTTTTAATTGAGACATTTTTTCTCTCTAAAATTTTATATGTTGGTTTGTAGTGCTTTCAGAAATAAAAAGACAGCATTCTGAAGGCAGTTTCTATTTTAGGTGTGAGTGCTGTTAAAAATGTTAAAAATTGATGGGAAATATCTACATGACATGTTAAATGAATCAGATTCTGTGAGCAGTCATCTTTCATAAGTGATGTTTTTTAAAAAAAAGATTAGAATTCATTTCCCTTTGAATTTTTTGGACTGGACTTGTACCTAGAGATGTTTGGCTTCATGGAGAAACAAAATAAAATTCAATTAGTGTTTTAAGGGTCATCTGTGGGTTTACAATAAACAGGTTTTTTTTATATCTAGCTGTGATAAACACATAGCAAAGACCCCGCAGTACAATAACCTTAGACGTGGCTATTAACTTGTAAGAATTTGGTTGTAAAGCACAGGTTCTGATTGGGTAAGTTCCTGCATGGAAAATTGGAAGTGTTGTGAACGAGATATTCTGATCTTCCTCTGTGAATCACTAAACCCTGCTTGAATTCAGCAAGGAACAGAATATCTGAAAATTTGCACCTTTGTGCTTTGAATATCTTTTGAATAAGAGTTTGAAAAATTTGAATAAAATGGAATCCACAATGTCCTCAAAATAAATTACATTTGTATTCATATGGATTTTATATACCAAGTCTCTTCTAGCCACCACAGATTTTTTTCTATTTTCCAATGGAAAAGATTTTGATCTTTAGATGATTTTAATATGTCAGAGTGGCATGGTAGCATAACGATTAGTTAACAGTATTATTGCACCAGCAGCCCAGCTTCGACTCTGCTGCTATCTGTTAGGGGTTTCTACTGTATTGGTTTCCTCTCATATCCCAGTGGGGTACTGGTTAGCTCATGAATAGTTTTTATCAGTAATTCTATTATATTTTTTTATTTTCCTGTAAATGCCTGCAAGAAAATGAATCTCAAGGTGATACGGTAACGTATATGTATTTTGATAATAAATTTACTTTGAATCTTTGAGATAAAGAGTCTCAGACTGAAACATCAATGATCCATTTCCCTCCCGATCCACTGAGATTCACCAGCATTTTCTGTGTGTTGCTTCAGGTTCCGGCATCTATAGAATCTCTTCTTTCTCCACAAGTAAATGTCTGCCGACAGCTGCTAGGTGTCAAGGGGGACAAATAAAAATAGCAGCACTCATTAGGACCAGGGTGACAAAGGATCGATA
Source organism: Mobula hypostoma (assembly GCF_963921235.1). Taxonomy (NCBI): domain Eukaryota; kingdom Metazoa; phylum Chordata; class Chondrichthyes; order Myliobatiformes; family Myliobatidae; genus Mobula; species Mobula hypostoma. Next base: position 8,960,049 of record NC_086129.1, on the reverse strand, counting down.
TAGTCATGGTCTGGTGAAGAAGGGATATAGGACTGAAGAGTATCAAATCCCCACACCCATTTTGTATGAGTGAAGCTGATGTTTGAAGATATATACAGAGATTTAGGCCTACTGAAATGAAATGAATTTCTGTATGAAGTAATAAATATGAAAAGCCCATGATTAACTTTGCACAATTAGCAGCTGCAGGAAACTGACACAAAGTTGTTTTTGTGTCTTGAAGCAGCATATGTGAGTGTGCGTGTGAGTGTGTCTGTGTTTGTGTGCGGACGTGTGTATGTGTGAGTATCTGTATGTGTGTGTGTGTGTGTGTCTGTGTGTGAGTGTGTATGTGTGTGTGAGTGATTATGTGTGGGTATGAGTGTGTGTGTGCATGTGTGTATGTGTTTGTATATGTGAATGTGTGTGTGAATACGTGTCTGTGAATATATGTGTGAGTGTCTGTGAGTGCGTGAGTGTGTGCGTATATGTGTGAGTGTGTGTGTGTGAGAATTTGAGTGAGTGTGTATATATGAGTGTGTGTGTGTGAATGTGTGCGTGAGTGTGTGTGGGAGTGTGAGTGTTTATGTGTTTGTATATGTGTAAGTGTGTTTGTAAATGCGTGTGTGTATGTGTGCAAGTGTGTGTGCGTGGGTGTGTGAGGTTGTGTGTGTGTGTGTGAGTATATTTGTGAGTGTGTGTGAGTGTGTCTATGTTTGTGTGTGGACATGTGTGTGTGTGTCTGTATGTGTGTGAATGTGTATGTGTGTGTGAGTGTGTGTGTGTTTGTATATGTGAGTGTGTGTGAATATATGTGTAAGTGTGAGTGTGCGCGTATATGTGTGTGTGAGTGTGTGTGTGAGAATTTGAGTGCATGTGTGTGTGGGTGTGTGAGTGTGTGCGTATATGTGTGTGTGAGTGTGAGTGTGTGTGTGAGTGTATGTGTGAATGTGTGTGTGAGTGTGTGTGGGAGTGTGACTGTTTATGTGTTTGAATATGTGTGTATGCGTGGGTGTGTGAGTGTGTGTGTACGTGTGTGTGTATGTTTGTGAGTATGTGTGTGAGTGTGTGTGTATGTGTGTGCAAATATGTGTGAGTGTGTCTGTGAGTGTGTGTGTGGGTGTGTGAGTATATCTGTGAGTGTGTGTGTGTGAATTTGTGTGAGTGTGTGTATATGAGTGTCTGTGTGTGAGAGTGTGTTTGTGAATGTGTGTGTGTGCGTGTATGTGGGAGTGGGAATGTGTATATGTTTGTACATGTGTGAGTGTGTGTGAGTGTGTGTGAGTGTGTGTGGGAGTGGGAATGTGTATATGTTTGTACATGTGTGAGTGTGTGTGAGTGTGTGTGGGAGTGGGAATGTGTATATGTTTGTATATGTGTGAGTGTGTGTATCACTAAATAAATAAACTGTTTTAACTACTTTGTTAACTGGAAGCATCTTCTGCTTGGTAGGGAAAGAAGATCGTCTGCTAATATAGCGGGTATTGGCAGCTAAACTCACTATGGAGAACAAACAGGGAAGTGAACTAGACTTTCAAGATTGGGTAGTTACAGGATTATCTCCCTTTTGTGAGAATACTCTTTGTTATTTAGATCTGATATGGCTTAATATTTTTGCTTGAGTTTAATACTTCACAGTCAGCAAACCCAATACCATCAAAGATGATCTGTTATAGAAACGTCCTACATCTTCATGAGTGTGTGTATGCGCGAGAGGGAGAGAGTTTGTGTGTGTGTGTGTGTGTGTGAGAGAGAGAGAGAGAGAGAGTGTGTCTGTGTGTGTGTATGTGATTGTACATCTTCATGCTATAAAACTACATATTGGAAGCAGGATTTGGCTACTGCATTTGCAGATGGAGTTACACACAATCACATATGCTCGGAGTAACTGAAGGAACTCTCTTCAAGCAGCCACTGTTCTGTGGATGGTTGAATCTGGCTGAGTTATTGTGATGTTACAGCATATCCTTTCTGGAACTGGAAAACTGTTTCTTTAACCTCCAGTGATGTCTTAACCCTCCGCCTTCTCTTATTTACAATCCTCATTCTGGCTCCCCTCTCACCTCTTCCCTTCTCCTCACCTGCCCATCATCTTCATCTGGTGCCCTTCCTCCCATGCCCCAGATTACTCCTTCTTCAGTCCTTTCCCTCTTCCACCAATCACCTCTCAGCTTCCCACTGTATCCCCCTCCTTCACCCACCTACCTGCTAGCAGTACTCCGTGTCCTCCCCCCACCTTCTTATTCTGGCTTCTACCCCTTTCCTGTCCAGTCCTGGCGAAGGGTCTCGGCCCAAAACATGTTTACTCCTCTCCATCGATGCCGCCTGATCTTCTGCATTCTGTGTGTGTGTGTGTTACTCTGGATTTCAGAGTCTGCAGACTCTCCTGTCTTAATGAATAATTACTGGTCTGTTAGTTTAACCTTAGGAGTGTGAAAATTATTGGAATTTAATCTAAAGGACCTACTGTACTGTGTCTGCAGGGCTTGCTTGCACTAATTTCAAGTGGCATTGTGAGACCACTCAAAGCCCAATGATGGGCTTTGTGGAGTGTATAAACAGAAATAAGTGAGACTGAGCTTTCTTGTAATTTAGCATCCCCTGTCAATCTTTGTTTCAGTACAATTATCTCTTTATTTTTCTAAATGTTGATTTGTCAGCCTGAATTCTCTCTTTATGCATCAACAATAATTCAATCAATACTGACTTGCATGGTGCATTTACCGTTGCAGATGCAGCTATAAGATGAAAAATTTCAATTTCAAATCCATCGCCCCCAGCTCCCCAATTTAAATAGAGCATCATGAGATTTAAGGAGAATTTTTTTAGAAAGCTTTATTTGACACAAAAACTTTCAACATTGAATTTCTCAATGTTCTCAAATAAGTTCCACAGCCATTTTTATGTGCACATTAACTTTTCAGATAATGAAGAAATCCTTACCTGCAAGCAACCCAACCGAGACAATTTTTAAACATGGAACAAGAAACTAGATGTTGGAGGAACTCAGAGGGTCAGGCAGCATCTATGGAGGGAAATAGAGAGTTGATGTTTCTGGATTGAGACCCTTCATCAGACTGAAAGATAGAAGGAGGTAGCCAGCATAAATGATGCAATGCCAAGGCTTTAGAAGGAATTGGTCGGATCGTACTTGAAATATGGTGAGCGATTTTAGGCCACTTATCTAAGAAAAAATGTGCTGGCATCGGAGAGGGTCCAGAGATGGTTCACAACAATGATTCTGGGAATGAATAGCATTTGACAGCCCTGGGCCTAAACTTACTGGAGTTTAGAAGAATGAGGAGAGATCTCATTGAAATCTATTGAATATTGAAAGGCCTAGATAGAGTGGATGTAGAGAAGACGTTTCCTATCGTGGGAGAATCTAGGACTCAATGGACACAGCTTCAGGATACAAGAACATCCCTTTAGAACAGAGATAAGAAGGAATTTCTTTAGCCAGAGGGTGGTGGATCTGTAGAATTCATTGTCACAGATAGCTGTTGAAGCCAAGTAATTGGCTATATAAAAAGCAGGGCTTGATAGGTCCTTAATTAGTAAAGGTGCTTAAGATCGTGGGGTAAAAAACAGGAGAATGGGTTTGAGAGGGATAGCAAATCAGCCATGATGGAATGGCAGAGCAGACTCAATAGGCCTGATGGCCTAATTCTTATGGCCTGATGGCATAATGTGAGGGGGAACAATTTCCACCCTCCCTTGTTTCCTGCAGTAACCTGGGGTATATCCAAGCAGGAAGCTTGAGGACCACTGAAATTTTAGGTATGCCAATCAGTGAGTCTGGAGAACTAATCATCGGTGAGTCTGGAGTCCAAGGCCTAGCGATTGGGGTCCCTTCTTCAGTGAGTCAGGAGTTAAAGGTCGAATGTTTGGGCTCCGATGACCGGTGAGTCTGGAGTTCAAGGCCTAGCGATTGGGGTCCCTCCATTGATGAATCTGGAGTTCAAGGCCAAGTGTTTGGGGTCCCATCATCAGTGAGTCTGGTGTTCAAGACTTAGTGTTTGGGCTCCAATCATCGGTGAGTCTGGAGTTCAAGGCCTAGTGTTTGGGGTCCTGTTATCAGTGAGTCTTAAGCTCAAGTCCTAGTGTTTGGGCTTCCGTCATCGGTGAGTTGGAGTTCAAGGCTGAGCAATTGGGGTCCCTTCATCCGTGAGTCTGGAGTTCAAGGCCTAGTGTTTGGGCTCCCATCATCGGTGAGTCTGGAGTTCAACACCTAGTGTTCAGGCTGTCATCATCAGTGAGTAGGAGTTCAAGGCCTAGTGTTTGGGCTCCTGTAATCAGCGAGTCTGGAGTTCTTGGCTTAGTGTTTGGTGTCCGATCATCGATGACTCTGGAGTTCAAGGCCTATTGTTTGGGGTCCCGTCATCGGTGAATCTTGAGTTCAAGGCCTAGTGTTTGGGCTTCCGTCATTGGTGTGTTGGAGTTCAAGACCTAGCAATTGGAGTCCCTTCATTGTTGAGTCTGGAGTTCAAGGCCTAGTGTTTGGGCTCCAATCATCGGTGAATCTAGAGTTCATGGCCTAGTGTTTGTGGTTCAATCACTGGTGAGTCTGGAGTTCAATGCCTTGTGTTTGGGCTCTGATCATAGGTGAGTCTGGAGTTGAACAGCTAGTGTTTAGGCTGTCATCATCAGTGAATAGGAGTTCAAGGCCTAGTGTTTGGGCTCCTGTAATCAGCGAGTCTGGAGTTCATGGCCTAGTGTTTGGTGTCCCATCACCAATGAGTCTGAAGTTCAAGTGTTGGGCTGTCATCGGTGAGTCTGGAGTTCAAGGCCTAGTGTTTGGTTTCCCATCATCGGTGGGTCAAGAGTTTAAGGCCTAGTGTTTGGGCTTCAATCATCAGTGACTCTGGAGTTCAAGACCTAGTGTTTTGGCTGTCGTCGTCAGTGAGTTAGAGTTCAAGGCCTAGTGCTTGGGCTCCTGTCATCAGAGAGTCAGGAGTTCAAGGCCTAATGTTTGGGCTCCTGTCATCAGCAACTCTGGAGTTCATGGCCTAGTGTTTGGGGTCCCATCATTGGTGAGTCTTGAATTCAAAGCCTAGTGATTGGGGTCCCATAATCGGTGAGTCTGGAGTTCATTGACTGGAGTTCAGGGTCCCATTATCATTGAGTCTGGAGCTCAAGGCCTAGCATTTGGGGTCCTGACATCAGAGCTTATTTATTTATCACATTTATTTACTTACTTGTTCAGATGTACAACATGGAAATAGGTCCTTCCAGGCCAGCAAGTCCAGCAGACCATAAAACCATAACATAAGAGCAGAATTTGGCCATTCAGCCCATCGAACCCACTCTGCCATTTCATTATGGCTGATCCCAGATCCCATTCAACCCCATACACCCGCCTTCTCACCATTCCATTGAGGCCCTGACAAACTAGGTATCCATCAACTTCTATTTTAAATTTACCCTTACCTCTGTTCTAAAGGGTCACCCTTAATTTTGAGTCTGTTCCCTCTAGTTCTGGATACCCCATCATAGGAAACATCCTCTCCACATCCACCTTTCAACATTCAGTAGTTTCCAATGAGTTCCCTGTGCATTCTTCTGAATTCCAATCAGTACAGGCCCAAAGCTGCCAAATGCTCCTCAGATGTTAACCCCTTCATTCCCGGAATCATCCTCGTGAATCTCCTCTCCAATAACAATACATCCTTTCTGAGATAAGGGGGTCAAAACTGTTGACAATACTCTAAGGGCAGGCTAACTAGAGTCTCATAAAGCCTCAGCATTATCTCCTTACTTTTATATTCTATTCCACTTGAAATAAATGACAACATTGCATTTGCCTTCTTTACGTCAGACTCAAGCTGTGAATTAACCTCCTGGGAGTCTTGCACGAGGATTCCTAAATCCCTGTGCACCTCTGATGTTTGAACCTTTTCCCCATTTAGATAATAGTCTGCCCTATTGTTCCTTTAACCAAAATGCATGATCATACATTTCCCAACACTGTATTCCATTTGCCACTATTTTGCCTATTCTTCCAATTTGTCTAAGTCCTGCTGCAATCACATTGCTTCCTCAGTGCATCCTACCCCTCCACCTATCTATGTATTATCTGCAAATTGATGATCAGAACCATCAATTCTATTATCCAAATCATTAACAAACAATGTGAAAAGTAACGGTCCCAATATTGACCCCTGAGGAACACCACTAGTCACTGGCAGCAGACCAGAAAAGAACCCCTTTATTCCCACTCGCTGCCTCCTGCCTGTCAGCCATTCCTCTACCCATGCCAGTACTTTTCCTGTAATGCCATACAATTTTATCTTGTTAAGCAGCCTCATGTGTGGCACCTTATCAAAAGCCTTCTGAAATCCAAGTAAATGACATCCACTGCCTCTCCTTTGTCCACTCTGCTTGGTACTTCCTCGAAGAATTGCAACAGATTTTTCAGGCAAGATTTCCCTTGACAGAAACCATGCTGACTTTGACTTATTTTATCATTAGTCTCCAAGAACCCCAAAACGTCAAGCTTAATAATAGACTCCAACACTTTCCCAATCACTGAGGTTTGTCTGACTGGCCTATAATTTCCTTTCTTTTGTCTTCCTCCCTTCTTAAACAGTGGAGTGACATTTGCAATTTTCCAGTCCTCCAGGACCATGTCAGAATCTAGTGATTCTTGAAAGATCATGACCAATGTAACTGTTATCTCTTCAGCAACCTCTCTCAGGACTCTGGGACGTAGTTCATCTGTTCCAGTGACTTATCCACCTTAAGAGCTTTGAGCTTGCCCAGCACTTTTTTCTTTTTAATAGGAATGGCACTCACTCCTGCTCTGTGACACTGACGGACATCTACCACACTGCTATTGTCTTCCACAGTGAAGACTGAAGCAAAGTACTCATTAAGTTCATCTGCTATTTCTTTGTCCCCCATTACTACCTCACCAGCATCATTTTCCAGTGGTCCAATATCAATTTCATCTCCCTTTTACTCTTCATCTAACTGAAAAAAAATTTTAGTATTGGTATTAAATTATTGCTTTATATTATTGACTAGTTTACCCTCATATTTCATCTTTTCCCTTCTTATGCCTTTTTAGTTGCCTTTTGTTGGATTTTAAAAGATTCCCAATCATCCAATTTCTCATTCACTTTTGCTACCTTATATGTCCTTTCCTTGGCTTTTATGCAGTCCTTAACTTCTCTTGTCAGCCACGGTTGCCTAGCCCTGCCACTTGAGACATATCTATACTGCGCCTTGTGACCTATTCCCTGAAACTTCAGCCATCTCTGCCCTGCCATCATCCCCACCAGTATCCTCCTCCAGTCCACCTGGGTAAGTTCCTCTCTCATATCTCTGCAATTCTCTTTATTCCACTGCGATACAGATACATGTGACTTGTGCTTTTCCCTCTCAAATTGCAGTATGAATCCAATCATGTTATGATCACTGCCTCCTAAGGGTTCCTTTACATTAAGCTCCCTAATAAGATCTGGGTTATTGCACCAAACCCAATCTAAGGTAGCCTTTCCCTGAGTAGGCTCAAGCACAAGCTGCTTCAAAAAAACCATCTTATAGGCATTGAACAAATTCCCTCTCTTGCGATCTGACACCAACCTGATTTTCTCAATCCCCTTGCATATTGAAGTCCCCCATTACAATTGCGTCATTACCCTTATTACATGCCTTTTCCAACATCATTTGCAATCTTAACCCCATATCTTGGCTGCTATTTGGAGGCCTATCTATGATTCCCATAATGGTTTTTCACCCTTGCATTTTCTTAAGTCCACTCACAAAGCTTCAACATTCTCTGACCCAATGTCACTTCTCTCTAAAGATGTAATTCCATCTCTTACCAACAGAGCCACACCACCTCCTATGCCTTCCTGCTTCTCCTTTCGATACAAATATATCCTTTACTGTTAACCTCCCAACTATGACCAACTTTCAGCCATAACTCAGTGATGCCCACAACGTCATACTGACCAATCTCAAATTACACCATGAATTTGTCCACCTTATTCCAAATACTAAGTGCATTGAAATACAGCACCTTCAGTCCTGCATTCTTCACCCTTTTGAATTTTGCCTCTGTGGTACAATTTAACTCTTTGCTCTGTCTGCATTTGTACCCAGTTATTGACTTGTCCTTCCTTACATTCACATTTTGTACAGATCCCACCTGCCCCAGAGGAGGTCCCAATGATCAGAAATCTGAATCCCTGACCTCTACTCCAATTCTTCAGCCACGTATTTATCTGCCACCTCATTCTATTCCTATTCTCACTTTCACGCGGCACAGGCAGCAGTCCTGAAATTACTAACCCTTGAGGTCCTGTCCAATTCCACCCAAGTGATCAGCTAATCCACTCGTCTGTACCTCTTTGGTATGTAGTTATTTTTAATCATTGTCCAACTATCACTTTTCCACAGAGAGTTTACCCTACCTTTTTCTGAAGAGAGCTGAAGAGTTTTGAATATTTAATTTCTCTGAATTACTGGTAGGTTAAGTTTGATCAAACTTTAATGAAAACCTTGAACTGTCCAATAAAATCAACTACCTTGTATAATTCTTTAATCTACTTGACATTTTAGGCTTGCGTTTGAGTTAAAGTGCAGCTTCAGCCAAAATTTGAAAGGAAATGATATTGACATTTTCTATGCACTGACTGTTTGATTATGGCTTCATTATAGTTTGTTTAAAATCTTGTTTCTGTTAAACATTTTCGTGACAACTTAATTGTATGAACTGTGCCCTCAATTAAAATGCATCTTGTGAATGTGATCCTGATATTGTTTTAATTCGTGTGCTATGTGGAAATAATTAGTTATGACTGGTGTGAGATTGCAATTTATTTGACAAATTGACAACTACATGAATTTTAATCTGTTACATTATCCTATTTCTTTATCTGTTCATTTCTCAGGATTGGGACATCATTGGAAAGAGCACCATTTATTGCCCATTCCAGTGAAGTTGGAGGGTAAACTATTTTCTTGAACTGCCGTATGTGAAAGTGGTCCCATTGTGCTGTTGACAAGGCATCTCCACAGATGCTGCCTGGCCTGTTCAAAGTTTCAAAGTACATTTATTATCAAAGAAAGTATAAATTATACAACCTTGAGACTTTTCTACTTACAGGTAGCCACAAACCCAAAATAACCCAATTAAAAACAAATTTAAAAAAGGCCACCACACAATGCGCATAGAAAGGGGAAAAAACACAAATCATGCAAACTATAACATTCTGAACCAAAATGAGTCCTCAGATCCAAAACCCGGAACAGCCTGGAGTAGGCCTAATGCCTCGGTATCAGTTCATCATATTAGTGGGCAGGGAGAACAGCAGCTGGGGAAGTACTCACCGTCTCAGTGCCACAGAGAGTGGAGAGACCATCGCGGAGAACGAGCAAATTGGCTCTCGCCTTTTGATCTTTACTCTAGCAAATTTCGACAGGTCTTCCATGGAGAGCATTCTGATTGGTTGCATCACCATCTGATATGGAGTGCCAATGCACAGGATCAGAAAAAGCTGCAGAAAGTTGAAAACTTAGCCAGTTCCAGCATGGGCACTGACCCCCCCCCCCCCCAACATTCAAAACGCGATGACTCAAAAAGGCCGCATCCATCATTGAGGACCCTCACCATTGGAGAAATTCCCTCTTCTCATTACCACCATCAGGGAGGAGGTACAGGAGCCTGAAGACCCACACTCAATGTTTCAGGAACAGCTTCTTCCCCTTCCTCCACCTGATTTTTCTATGGTCCATGAACGCTACCTCACTATTTTTTCACTGCTTATTCCTCTATTTTAAAATATTTCTGATTGTAAATTTTTATGTATTGCTGCCACAAAACAACTGATAGACTATGCCAGTGATAATAAATCTGATTTGGATTCTGTAACAAGCTCAGAGCATTTCTGAATTTGTTCAGAGCAACACACACACACACACACACACTGTGCTGGAGGAACCTGCTTGAGTTCCTGCAGCATTTTGTGTGTGTTTTGGCCCTTGTCAGTTTGAACCAGACTGATGCAGAACCTATTCCCAGATGTTAATGCAGTTGAGCCACAGTCAGTGCAATCAGTTTGAAGCACCCGCCATCCCCCATCTGGGTTAATTCCTGTAGGATCTCCCTGTGACCATGTGGGCTTCCTCCAGGTGCTCCAGTGTCCTTCCACATTCCAAGGACATATGAGTTGGGGTTTGTAAGTTGTAGGATTTGTATGTTGGCACCAGAAGAATGGCAACACTTGCCCCAGTAATCGTCTGATTGTATGTTTTGATGTACTGTACATGTGACAAATAAAGCTAATCTTATCTTTAGTTTACAGTATTTATTTGTTGAGCCTACCAGCCAACAGTACTTCTTTCAACACCAACTATAATCTATAATATCATGAAAACTCATAAAACTTTCCAATCCCTGCAATTATTTACATTTCTCTGACACTCCATAAGTACTTGAAAACACTACTACACAGAGCCCAACAATCTCTAGAATCCCAACTGTGGCCTCTTGTGGAGGAAGCTGGAACTACAGATCAGTCAGTCTGACATTCATTGTTGATAAAATCCTGGAGTCTATTATTAAATCATAAGACCATAAGACATAGGTGCGGAATTCAGCCATTAGCCCATCAAATCTGCTCCATCATTCCATCATGGCTGATTTATTATGCCTTCAATCCCATTCTCCTGCTTACTCTTCCACAACCTTTGATGTCCTTAACCTATCAACCTCCACTTTAAATACACCCAATGACTTGGCCTCCGCAGCCATCTGCGGCAATGATTCCCACAGGTTCACCACCCTCTGGCTGAAGAAATTCCCCCTTAGCTCTGTTCTAAATGGGCTATACTCTGTGGTCCTAGACTCCCCCACTGAAGGAAGCAAATGCAAACAAGGAATTTACAGTCAACCTGGTTTAGGAGCATCTTTTTCCTATTTGTCAAGGTCCCTGACTTTTTGTTGCACTCTGGTGGTGTTTGGATATGTTACTGAGTGGGATTTTTGTGTAGTGTTACTGCAAGCAGAATTTCATTAAGTTCTTCCTTAAAACCAACACTTTCTCCCTGATAGGTCATCCTTGTTGTAATCATGACACTGTGCTTGTGTTTGCTTGGATTAAACACAAGTGACACCAATAACTTTGCAGAATTTTTAACCATGAGAATGGCCTCTAGACCAAATTTTCCATTAAATGCCTGGTGTGCAACTGCATGCAATAAATATTAAAGAAAAGGAGAGCACCAAAGGGAAGAGTCAACTTGTAATCAATTCCTTTGTGAAACCCCAGTACTAATGTGATAACTATAATCTCTTCAGTAGCTATTGAATTTTATCAATAAGCATTGGAAAGTCATCAAGTTGTCAATTTGACCATAAGGCATAAAACACAGGAGCAGAATTAAGCCATTTGGTCCTTTGAGTCTGCTCTACCATGTGATCTTGGCTGATTTATTATCCCTCTCAATCCTATTCTCCAGCCTTCTACCTGTAACATTTAGCATAATTTCCAATCAAGTATCTATCAATCTTCATTTTAAATATACCCAGAAATTGGGCTCTGGCTAAATAAATTCTTCTCCAGGTCTGTTCTAAAATAACGTCCATCAATTCTGAGGCTATGTCCTCTGGTCTAAGATTCTCCCACTATAGGAAGCATCCTCTCCACATCCACTCTATCTCAGCCTTTCAATATGTGGTAGGTTTCAATGAGAGCCCCCTTCATTCTTCTAAACTCCAGTGAGTACAGGTCCTGAGACATCAAGCACTCCTTGATTTAACTGATCTATTAATTTAGGGTTTAGTTAAGTGTTTTCAAAACAAATTGCCTTTTATTTTAAGGTTTCAACTCAGCCCTTGTTGGAGGTTAATGGTTCCAAGTGAATAGGGTTAACTAGCAGCATTTCTGAGAAGGTTTGAGCTTGACCATTAATGACACTGACCCAACCGCAATCGATGCAAGACGTGAAAGCGAATTTCACACCGTGCCATAGAGAGCACTCATGTTAGCTTGGAGTAAACATGATTAACACAGACTAACACCAGAGTTCAAAATTTGTATTGTTAGATGGGAGACAAATAAACAACATTTCCATAAATCTTTAGAAGCATAAAATTAGGTAGATAAATTGCAAGGTACTTAACTGCTGTGCATTAAATGTAACACGATTATTGATTCACAAAATACCTTCCATCTTTTTAATTCAATAAACAAAGTAAATGAACAGTGGCAAGACAAAGACTAATCGAGTTGAAGAATTTTAAATTATTGAACAATTAATTCACAGAGCTGCCTTACCCAGCAGTTCAAACCATTCATAGGGGTTGTCTATTGGATCCAGGAAGTTACGATGGTTTTTCGCAATGGAGAATGCCTGTGCGTGACTTTGTTTAACTTGGGGAGGCTGATGCATGGGCAGTCCTTGACAGCTGTATGATGCATCATCATCTTCCAGCAGCTCCACTTTTGAGCTCTTGATTGGATTTCCCTTTGTCTGGAACTTCCCCCTTCATCATGGGTGACCCTACTGGGAGCTAAGTGGCAGATAGCTAAACTTTGGGCAGCTCACTCTCAGGATCTCAGCAACTTACAACCTCTCCATGAAGAACAAAATGACTATCTTTGGGTTAAGTCTTTTTGCCTCAAGTCCTCTCATCTGGACTCATTACATCTTCAACTTCCTTTGGATTAATGGGCTGTAGTCACTCCCTTTTCTCTCGCTTGCCTTCAAAGAGAAGATATAGGAGCTTGAAAGTCTGAACCTGCAGACTAAAGAAATGTTTTATGCATGTAGCTGTACTTATTGTTGCTTATTTGTTTCCTTCTTACAAGATACAGCAGTGAAACAGACCCTCTCAACCCAATGATACCCAGGTTGGCTCTCCCTACTCAATTATACCCTTGTGGCAAGGTATAAAAACTGTGTGACTTTGGAAAGTTGGAGGAAAATGGAACCCACGGAGGAACTGATGTCTCTTTGAATGCAGAAGAGAGAAAAGGGAGTGACTCCAGACCACTGACACAGGCGAAGGAGATGATACATTGGGTCTAGACGAAGGATCTTGACTGTTCATTTCCTTCAGTAGATGACGCCTGACAGGCTGAGTTTCAATAGAACTTATTGAGTTCATCCACATTCCAGTTTCTGTAGTTTCTTGTATCTGCCTACCATAACAAACTCCTCACAGACAACGGTGGAGTTGAAACCAGGTTGCTGGAGCTGGGAAAGGTAAAGGAACCTAACAGGAGAGGAGAAGAGAGTGAACTGTGGGAGAAAAGGAAGGAGAAGGGGAACCAGGGGGAAGAGATAGGCAGATGAGAAGAGGAAAAAGGCACACAAAGAAGACATAGTCAGACATGGAGGAATAGCAAAGGGAACTGGAATTAAAATGATCCGCCATCAGGAAATTCTGCTTCCGGTGGATAGAACGAAGGTGCTTGAGGAAGCAGTGCCCGAATGTATGATGGGTCTCACCAATGTAGAGGAGGACACAATGGGAGTGCCAGACCAAATAGTTGACCACCGCAGATTCGCAGGTGAAGTGATACCTCACATGGAAGGACTGTTTGGGACCCTACATGGAGCTGAGGGAGATGATGCACGGGCAGACGTAGCACTTTGGCTACATGTAGGAATCAGTGCAGGGAGAGAGATTAGTGGGGAAGGACGGATGAACAGGGAAAACGTACAAGGAGTGATTACTGCAGAAAGCAGAGAGAGGGGTTTAAAGATATATTTGGTGGTAGGATCCCATTGGAGATGGTGGACGTTGTGGAGGACGTTGTATTGGATATAGAGGATGACATGTAAGATGTGGAAGATGATGTGTTGGATGCGGAGGATGACGTGTTGAATGAGGAAGATGATGTGCTGAATGCAGATGATGATGTATTGGATGTGGAGGATGATGGGTTGGATACAAAGGATGATATGTTGGATGTGGCAGATGATGTGTTGGATATGGAGGATGACGGGTTGGATGTGAAGGATGATGTTTTGGATGTGGAGGATAATTTGTTAGATGAGGAGGATAATGTGTTGAATGCAAAGGATGATGTGTTGGATGTGGAGGATGCTGTGTTGGATGAGGAGTATGACATGTTGGATGCAGCGAATGAAGTGTTGGATGTGGAGATGATGTGTTGGATGTGGTAGCTGATGTGTAGGATGTGGAGATGATGGGTTAGATGTGGTAGCTGATGTGTAGGATGTGGAGATGATGGGTTGGATGTGGTAGATGATGTGTAGGATGTGGAGATGATGGGTTGGATGTGGTAGATGATGTGTAGGATGTGGAGATGATGGGTTGGATGTGGTAGATGATGTGCTGAATGCAGAGCATGATGTGTTGGATGTTGACGCTGATAGGGCAGATCTCGAGGATGATGTGTTGGATCTGGAGGATGACATCCTGGATGTGGAAGATGACGTGTTGGATGAGGAGGATGATTTGTTGGATGTGGGGGATGATGGCCTGGTTACGGAGGATGGCGTGTTGCATGTGGAGAATGATGTGTTGGACGTGGAGGATAATGTGTTGGATGAGGAGGATGATGTGTTGGATGTGGTGGATGACATACTGGATGTGGTAGATGGTGTGTTGAATGCGGAAGATGGTGTGTTGAGTGTGGTGGATGATGTGTTGGATGAGGAGGATATTGTTTTGGATGTGGTAGATGATGTATTGGATGTGGTGGATGATGTGCTGAATGCGGAGGATGACGTGTTGGCTGTGGGAGATTATGTACTGCATGTGACAAATGATGTGTTGAATGAGGAGGATGATACGTTGGATGTGGGGGTTGACGGGGCGGATGCGGAGGTTGATTTGTTGAATGTAGAGGATGATGTGTTGATTGCGAAGGACGATGGGTTGGATGGGTTGGATGATGTGTTGGATGTGGTAGATGATGTGTTGGATGCGGAGGATGAAGTGTTGAATGCGGAGGATGCTGTGTTGAATGTGGAGGATGCTGTGTTGAATGAGAAGATTGATGTGTTAGATGTGGAGGATGATGTGTTAGCTGTGGGGAATGATGTGCTGGATGTGGAAGATGGCATGTTGGATGCAGCAAATGAAGTGCTGGATGTGGAGATGATGTGTTGGATGTGTGAGATGATATGTTGTATGCAGAGGATGATGCATTGGATGTGGAGATTGATAGAACTGATGTGGAGGATGTTGTGTTGTATGTGGAGGTTGATAGAGCAGATGTGGAGGATAATGTGTAGTATGAGGAGGTATGATGTGTTGGATGAGCAGGATGATGTGCTGGATGAAGTGTTGGATGCAGGGGATGACCTGGTCGATGAGGAGAATGATGTGTTAGGTGTGGTAGATGTTGTGCTGGATGTGGAGGATGATTTGTTGGTTGAGGAGGATGATGTTTTGAATGCAGAGGAAGATATCTTGGATGCAGAGGATGA
The DNA here is from genome assembly GCF_963921235.1 of Mobula hypostoma. Lineage (NCBI taxonomy): Eukaryota > Metazoa > Chordata > Chondrichthyes > Myliobatiformes > Myliobatidae > Mobula > Mobula hypostoma. Next base: position 8,944,653 of record NC_086129.1, on the reverse strand, counting down.
AGTGTTGGAGATGTAGATGATGTGTTGGATGTGGAGATGATATGATGGATGTTGTAGATGATGTGTTCATTGCAGAGGATGATATGTTGGATGTGGAGGTTGATAGGACAGATGTGGTAGATGATGTGTTGGATGCGGAGGATGATGTTTTGGTTGTGGAGGATGTGCAGGATGTGGGGGATGATGAATTATATGCAGAGGATAATGTGTTTGATGAGTAGCATGATGTGTTGGATGTGGTAGATGATGTGTTGCATGCTTGGGATGACGCGTTGTATGTGGAAGATGATGTGGTAGATGTGGTAGATGATATGTTGGATGTCGTCGATGATATGTTGGATGAGGAGGATGATTTGTTGAATGCAGAGGAGGATTTGTTGGACGTGGGGGCTGATGGTTTGGATGTGGAGGATGATGTGTTAGATGTGGAGGATGATTTGTTGGATGTGGTAGGTGTGTTGAATGCGGAGGATGACGTGTTGGCTGTGGGAAATTATGTATTGCATGTGACAAATGATGTGTTGAATGAGGAGGATAATATGTTGGATGTGGAGGTTGACGGGGAGGATGCAGAGGTTGATGTGTTGAATGTAGAGGATGATGTCTTGTTTGCGAAGGACGATTGGTTGGATGTAGCGGATGAAGTGTTGGATGCGCTGTATGATCTGTTGGATGAGGAGAATGATGTGTTTGATGTGGTAGGTGATGTGTTGGATGTGGAGATGTTATGATGGATGTTGTCGACAATATGTTGAATGCAGAGGATGATGTGTTGGATGTGGAAGTTGAAAGGACAGATGTGGTAGATGATGTTTTGGATGCGGAGCATGAAGTATTGGATGTGGAGATGATGTGTTGGATGTGGGAGGTGTTGTGTTGAATGCAGAGGATGATGCGTTCGATGTGGAGGTTGATAGGGCTGGTGTGGAGGATGTGGTGTTGTATGTGGAGGTTGATAGAGCAGGTGTGGAGGATAATGTGCAGTATGAGGAGGTATGATGTGTTGGATGAGCAGGATGATATGTTGGATGTACTAGATGAAATGTTGGATGCGGGGGATGATCTGTTGGATGAGGAGGATGAGTGTTGGAGATGTAGATGATGTCTTTGATGTGGTAGATGATGTGTTGGATGTGGAGCATGAAGTGTTGGATGTGGAGAATGATCTTTTGGATGTTGTAGATGATGTGTTGGTTGTGGAGGATGATGTTTTTGTTGTGGAGGATGATGTGTTGGATGCGGTGGATGAAGAGTTGGATGTGGAGTATGATGTTTTGGATGTTGCAGATGATGTGTTGGTTGTGGACGATGATGTTTTTGTTATGGAGGATGATGTTTTGGATGTGGTAGATGATTTGTTGGATGTAGAGATGATATGTTGGATGTCATAGATGATGTGTTGAATACAGAGGATGATGTATTGGATATGGATGTTGATAAGACATATGTAGTAGATGATGTGTTGACTGCAGAGGATAGTGTGTTGCATGAGGAGGATGAAGTGCTGGATGTGGAGATGATGCGTTGAATGTGGAAGGTGATGTGTTGAATGCAGAGCATGATGCGTTGGATGAGGAGGCTGATGTGTTGGATGTGGTAGATGTGCTGAATGCGGAGGATGACGTGTTGGCTATGGGAGATTATGTATTGCATGTGACAAATGATGTGTTGAATGAGGAGGATGATACGTTGGATGTGGAGTTTGATGGGGTGGATGCGGAGGTTGATGTGTAGAATGCAGAGGAGGATGTGTTGATTGCAAAGGACGATGGGTTGGATGGGTTGGATGTGTAGGATGACATGTTGGATGCAGCGGATGAAGTGCTGGATGCGGAGTTGATGTGTTGAATGTGGTAGTTAAAGTGTTGGATTTGGCGATGATGTGTTAAATGCAGAGGATGATGTGTTGGATGAGGAGAATGATGTGTTGGATGTTGAGGATGATTTGTTGGATGAGAAGGTTGATGTGCTGGATGCGGAGGTTGATTTGTTGAATGAGGAGGGTGATGTGTGGGACGTGGTGGATGATGTGGTGGATGTGGTGGATGATGTGGTGGATGTGGTGGATGATGTGTTGGATGTGGTGGATGATGTGTTGGATGTGGTGGATGATGTGTTGGATGTGGTAGATGATGTGTTGGATGCGGAGGATGCTGTGTTGAATGAGAATATTGATGTGTTGGATGTGGAGGATGATGTGTTAGCTGTGGGGAATGATGTGCTGGATGTGGAAGATGATGTGTTGGATGTGGGAGATGATGTGTTGAATGCAGAGGATGATGCGTTGGATGTGGAGGTTGATAGGGCTGATGTGGAGGATGTTGTGTTGTATGTGGAGGTTGATAGAGCAGATGTGGAGGATAATCTGTAGTATGAGGAGGTATGATGTGTTGGATGAGCAGGATGATGTGTTGGATGTGCTGGATAAAGTGTTGGATGCGTGGGATGATCTGTTGGATGAGGAGAATGATGTCTTAGATGTGATAGATGTGTTGAATGTGGAGGATGATTTGTTGGTTGAGGAGGACGATGTGTTGAATGCAGAGGAAGATATCTTGGATGCAGAGGATGAAGTGTTGGACATGTAGATGATGTGTTGGATGTCGTAGATGATGTTTTGGTTGTGGAGATGATATGATGGATGTTGTAGATGTGTTCATTGCAGTTGATGATGTGTTCAATGTGGAGGTTGATAGGACAGATGTGGTAAATGAAGTGTTGGATGTGGAGTATGATGTTTTGGATGTTGTAGATGATGTGTTGGATGCGGAGGATGATGTTTTGGTTGTGGAGGATGATGTGTTGGATGTGGTAGATGTGTTGAATGCGGAGGATGACGTGTTGGCTGTGGGAGATTATGTATTGCATGTGACAAATGATGTGTTGAATGAGGAGGGTGATACGTTGGATGTGGAGTTTGATGGGGCGGATGCGGAGGTTGATGTGTTGAATGTAGAGGATGACGTGTTGATTGCGAAGGACGATGGACTGGATGGGTTGGATGTGTAGGATGACATGTTTGATGCAGTGGATGAAGTGTTGGATGCCGAGATGATGTGTTGGATGTGGTAGATGATGTGCTGGATGCGGAGGATGCTGTGTTGAATGAGAATATTGATGTGTTGGATGTGGAGGATGATGTGTTAGCTGTGGGGAATGATGTGCTGGATGTGGAAGATGACATGTTGGATGCAGCGAATGAAGTGCTGGATGTGGAGATGATGTGTTGGATGTGGGAAATGATATGTTGTATGCAGAGGATGATGCGTTGGATGTGGAGGTTGATAGGGCTGATGTGGAGGATGTTGTGTTGTATGTGGAGGTTGATAGAGCAGATGTGGATGATAATCTGTATTATGAGGGGTATGATGTGTTGGATGAGCAGGATGATGTGTTGGATGTGCTGGATGAAGTGTTGGATGCGTGGGATGATCTGTTGGATGAGGAGAATGATGTCTTAGATGTAATAGATGTTGTGATGGATGGGAGGATGATTTGCTAGTTGAGGAGGATGATGTGTTGAATGCAGAGGAAGATATCTTGGATGCAGAGGATGAAGTGTTGGACATGTAGATGATGTGTTGGATGTCGTAGATGATGTTTTGGTTGTGGAGATGATATGATGGATGTTGTAGATGATGTGTTCATTGCAGTTGATGATGTGTTCAATGTGGAGGTTGATAGGACAGATGTGGTAGATGAAGTGTTGGATGTGGAGTATGATGCTTTGGTTGTGGAGGATCATGTGTTGGATGTGGTAGATGTGTTGAATGCAGAGGATGATATGTTGGCTGTGGGAGATAATGTATTGCATGTGACAAATGATGTGTTGAATGAGGAGGATGATACATTGCATGTGGTGGTTGACGGGGCAGATGCGGAGGCTGATGTGTTGAATGTAGAGGATGATATGTTCATTGCGAAGGACGATGGGTTGATGTGAAGGATGACATGTTGGATGCAGCGGATGAAGTGTTGTATGCGGTGATTCTGTGTTGAATGTGGCAGATGAAGAGTTGGATTTGGAGATGATGTGTTGAATGAGGTAGATGATGTGTTAAATGCAGAGGATGATGGGTTGGTTGAGGAGAATGATTTGTTGGATGTTGTAGATGATTAGTTGGATGAGAAGGTTGAAGTGTTGGATGCGGAGGTTAATTGGTTAAATGAGGAGAATGATGTATTGAATGTGGAGGATGATGTGTTAGCTGTGGAGAATGATGTGTTCGATGTGGAAGATGACATGTTAGATGCAGCGAATGAAGTGCTGGATGTGGAGGTGATGTGTTGGATGTGGAAGGTGGTATGCTGAATGCAGAGGATGATGCGTTGGATATGGAGGATGATGTGTTGGATTTGGTGGATGATGTGTTGGATGTGGAGGATGACGTACTGGATGAGGAGGATGATGTGTTGGATATGATAGATGTGTTGAATGCGGAGGATGACATGTTGGCTGTGGGAGATTATGTATTGCATGTGACAAATGATGTGTTGAATGAGGAGGATGATACGTTGCATGTGGTGGTTGACAGGGCGGATACGGAGGCTGATGTGTTGAATGTAGAGGATGATGTGTTCATTCCGAAGGACGATGGGTTCATGTGAAGGATGACATGTTGGATGCAGCGGATGTAGTGTTGGATGCAGAGATTCTGTGCTGAATGTGGTATATGAAGAGTTTGATTTGGAGATGATATGTTGAATGAGGTAGATGATGTGTTAAATGCAGAGGATGATGGGTTGGTTGAGGAGAATGATTTGTTGGATGTTGTAGATGATTAGTTGGATGAGAAGGTTGAAGTGTTGGATGCGGAGGTTAATTGGTTAAATGAGGAGAATGATGTATTGAATGTGGAGGATGATGTGTTAGCTGTGGAGAATGATGTGTTCGATGTGGAAGATGACATGTTAGATGCAGCGAATGAAGTGCTGGATGTGGAGGTGATGTGTTGGATGTGGGAGGTGGTATGCTGAATGCAGAGGATGATGCGTTGGATATGGAGGATGATGTGTTGGATTTGGTGGATGATGTGTTGGATGTGGAGGATGACGTACTGGATGAGGAGGATGATGTGTTGGATATGATAGATGTGTTGAATGCCGAGGATGACATGTTGTCTGTGGGAGATTATGTACTGCATGTGACAAATGATGTGTTGAATGAGGAGGATGATACGTTGGATGTGGAGGTTGATGGGGCGGATGCGAAGGTTGATGTGTTGAATGTAGAGGGTGATGTGTTGATTGCGAAGCACAATGGGTTGGATGTGAAGGATGACGTGTTGGATGTAGTGGATGAAGTGTTGGATGTGGGGGATGATCTGTTGGATGAGGAGAATGATGTGTTTGATGTGGTAGATGTTGTGTTGGATGTGGAGGATGATTAGTTCGTTGAGGAGGAGGATGTGTTTAATGCAGAGGATGAAGTGATGGAGATGTAGATCATGTGTTGGATGTAGTGGATGATGTGTTGGATTTGGAGATGATATGATGGATGTTGCAGATGATGTGTTGAATGCAGAGGATGATGCGTTGGATGTGGAGGCTGATAGGACAGATGTAGTAGATGATGTTTTGGATGCGGAGCATGAAGTGTTGGATGTGGGGTATGATGTTTTGGAAGTTGTAGACAATGTGTTGGATCCGGAGGATGAAGTTTTGGTTGTGGAGGACGATGGGCTGTATGCAGCAGATGATATGGAGGATGTGGAGGATGATGAGTTGTATGCAGTGGATAATGTGTTTGATGAGCAGGATGATGTGTTGGACGTGGTAGATGATGTGTTGGTTACTTGGGATGATATGTTGGTGAGGAGAATGATGTGTTAGATGTGGTAGATGTTGTGTTGGATGTGGAGGATGATGTGTTGAATGCAGAGGAAGATATCTTGGATGCAGCGGATAAAGTGTTGGAGATGAAGGTGATGTGTTGGATGTGGTAGATGATGTTGGATGTGGAGATGATATGATGGATGTTGTAGATTATGTGTTCATTGCAGAGGATGAGGTGTTGGATGTTGAGGTTGATAGGACATGTGTGGTAGATGATGTGTTGGATGCGGATGATGATGATGTTTTGGTTGTGGAGGACGATGGGCTGTATGCAGCGGGTGATGTGCAGGATGTGGAGGATGATGAGTTGTATGCAGAGGATAATGTGTTTGATGAACAGCATGATGCGTTGGATATGGTAGATGATGTGTTGGTTGATTGGGATGACGTGTTGTATGTGGAGGATGATGTGTTTGTCATGGAGGATAATGTGTTGGATGAGAGGATGATGTGTTAGATGTGGTAGATGATGCATTGGATGAGGAGGATGATGCGTTGAATGCAGAGGAAGATATCTTGGATGCAGAGGATGAAGTGTTGGAGATGTAGATGATGTGTTTGATGTGGTAGATGACGTGTTGGATGTGGAGATGACATGACGGATGCTGTCGATGATGTGTTGAATGCAGAGGATGATGTGTTGGATGTGGAGGTTGATAGGACAGATGTGGTAGATGATATGTTGAATGCGGAGAATGAAGTGTTGGATGTGGAGTATGATTTTTTGGATGTTGTAGATGATGTGGTGGATGTGAAGGATGATGTGTTGAATGCAGTGGATGATGTGTTGGATGTTGAGGATGATTAGTTGGATGAGGAGGTTGATTTGTTGAATCAGGAGGATCATGTGCTGGATGTGGAGACGATGTGTTGGATGTTGGAGATGATGTGTTGAATGCAGAGGATGATGTGTTGAATGAGGATGATGATGTGTTGGATGTGGAGGAAGTGTGTTCGATTAGGAGGATTATGTGTTAGATGTGGTAGATGATGTGTTGGATGCGGAGGATGATTTGTTGGATGTGGAGATTGATAGGACATATGTAGTAGATGATGTGACGGATGCTAGCATGATGTGTTGGATGTGGAATATGATATTTTGGATGTTGTAGATGATGTGCTGGATATGGAGGATGATGTGTTGGATGTTGAGGATGATGAGTTGGATGAGAAGGTTGATGTGTTCTATGTGGAAGATGATTTGTTAGATGTGGAGAATGATGTGGTGAATACAGAGGATGATGTGATGGCTGAGGAGGATGATGTGTTGGATGAGTAGGCAGATGTGTGGGATGTGGCGGATCATGTGGAGGATGCTGTGGATGATGTGTTGGATGTGGTAGGTGATGTGTTGAATGTGGAGGATGATTAGTTGGATGAGGGGGATGAAGATTTAAATGCAGAGGATGCTGTGTTGGATGTGGAGTATGATGTGTTGAATGAGGAGAATGATGTGTTGAATGCAGAGGATGATGTGTTGGATGAGGAGAATGATGTGTTGGATGTGGAGGATGATGTAGCGGATGCAGTAGATGATGTGCTGGATGAGGATGATTGGTTGGATGATGAGGATGAAGTGTTGAATGCAGAGGATGATGTGTTGAATGAGGAGAATGATGTGTTGGATGTGGAGGATTGTGTGTTAGCTGTGGAGAATGATGTGCTGGATGTGGAAAATGATATGTTGGAGGCAGCGAATGAAGTGCTGGATGTGGAGATGATTTGTTGGATGTAGGAGATGATATGTTGGATGTGGAGGTTGATAGGGCTGATGTGGAGGATGTTGTGCAGTATGAGGAGGTATGATCTGTTGGATGAGCAGGATGCTGTGTTGGATGTGCACGATGAAGTGTTGGATGCAGGGGATGATATGTTGGATGAGGAGAATGATGTGTTAGATGTGGAGGATTGTGTGTTCGCTGTGGGGAATGATGTGCTGTATGTGGAAAATGATATGTTGGAGGCAGCGAATGAAGTGCTGGATGTGGAGATGATTTGTTGGATGTAGGAGATGATATGTTGGATGTGGAGGTTGATAGGGCTGATGTGGAGGATGTTGTGCAGTATGAGGAGGTATGATCTGTTGGATGAGCAGGATGCTGTGTTGGATGTGCACGATGAAGTGTTGGATGCAGGGGGTGATATGTTGGATGAGGAGAATTATGTGTTAGATGAGGTAGATGTGTTGGATGTGGAGGATGATGTGTTGAATGCAGAGGAAGATATCTTGGATGCAGCGGATAAAGTGTTGGAGATGAAGGTGATGTGTTGGATGTGGTAGATGATGTTGGATGTGGAGATGATATGATGGATGCTGTAGATTATGTGCTCATTGCAGAGGATGAGGTGTTGGATGTCGAGGTTGATAGGACATGTGGGGTAGATGATGTGTTGGATACGGATGATGATGATGTTTTGGTTGTGGAGGACGATGGGCTGTATGCAGCGGATGATGTGCAGGATGTGGAGGATGATGAGTTGTATGCAGAGGATAATGTGTTTGATGAACAGCATGATGCGTTGGATATGGTAGATGATGTGTTGGTTGGTTGAGATGACGTGTTGTATGTGGAGGATGATGTGTTTGTCGTGGAGGATAATGTGTTGGATGAGGAGGATGATGTGTTAGATGTGGTAAATGATGCGTTGGATGAGGGGGATGATGTGTTGAATGCAGAGAAAGATATCTTGGATGCAGCAGATAAAGTGTTGGAGATGAAGGTGATGTGTTGGATGTGGTAGATGATGTGTTGGATGTGGAGATGATATGATGGATGTTGTAGATTATGTGTTCGTTGCAGAGGATGAGGTGTTGGACGTTGAGGTTGATAGGACATGTGTGGTAGATGATGTGTTGGATGCGGATGATGATGATGTTTTGGTTGTGGAGGACGATGGGCTGTATGCAGCGGATGATGTGCAGGATGTGGAGGATGATGAGTTGTATGCAGAGGATAATGTGTTTGATGAACAGCATGATGCGTTGGATGTGGCAGATGATGTGTTGTATATGGAGGATGATGTGTTTGTCGTGGAGGATAATGTGTTGGATGAGGAGGATGATGTGTTAGATGTGGTAAATGATGCGTTGGATGAGGAGGATGATGCATTGAATGCAGAGGAAGATATCTTGGATGCAGAGGATGAAGTGTTGGAGATGTAGATGATGTGTTTGATGTGGTAGATGACATGTTGGATGTGGAGAATGATGTGGTGTATACAGAGGATGATGTGATGGATGAGGAGCATGATGTGTTGGATGAGGACAATGATGTGTTTGATGTGGAGTGTGATGTGTTAGCTCTGGAGAATGATGTGCTCGATGTGGAAGAAGACATGTTGGGTGCAGCGAATGAAGTGCTGGATGTGGAGATGATGTCTTCGATGTGGGAGATGATGTGTTGAATGCAGGGGATGATGCGTTGGATGTGGAGGTCGATAGGGTTGATGTGGAGGATGATGTGTTGTATGCGGAGGTTGATAAAGCAGATGTGGAGGATGATATGCAGTATGAGGACGATGATGTGTTGGATGTGGGGGATGATGTGTTGGATGTGGGGGATGATGTGTTGGATGTGGAGATGATATGTTGGATGTGGTAGATGATGTGTTGAATACAGGGGATGATATGTTGGATGTGGTAGATGATGTGTTGAATGCAGGGGATGATATGTTGGATGAGGAGGTTGATAGGACACATGTAGTAGATAATGTGTTGGATGCTGCGCATGATGTGTTGGATGTGGAGTATGATGTTTTGGATGTTGTAGATGATGTGTTCGATGGGGAGGATGATGTGTTGGATGTGGTAGATGATGTGCTGGATGTGGTAGATGATGTGCTGGTTGCGGAGGATGACGTATTGCATGTGGATTATGATGTGTTGGACGTGGAGGATAATGTGTTGGATGAGGAGGATGTCGTGTTGGCAGTGGGAGATGATGTATTGGATGTGACAATGATGTGTTGAATGTAGAGGACAGTACGTTGGAAGTGGAGGTTGACGGGGCTGATCCGGAGGTTGATGTGTTGAATGCGGAGGATGATCTGTTGATCGCGAAGGGTGATGAGTTGGATGTTAATGATGATACGTTGGATGCAGCGGATGAAGTGTTGGATGCGAAGATCATGTTTTGAATGTGTTAGATGAAGTGATGGATTTGGAGATAATGTCCTGGATGAGGTAGATGATGAGTTGAATGCAGAGGATGATGTGTTGGATGAGAAGGTTGATGTGTTGGATGTAGAGTTTTATTTGTTGAATGAGGAGGATGATGTACTGGATGTGGAGGATAATTTTTTGGATGTGGAGGATGATGTGGTGAATGCAGAGTATGATGTGTTGGATGAGGAGAATGATATGTTGGATGAAGAGGATGATGTGTTGGATGCGGAGATGATGTGTTGAAAGTGGTAGTTTAAGTGTTGGATTTGGAGATAATGTGTTGGATGAGGTAGATGATGCGTTGAATGCAGAAGATGATGTGTTGGATGAGGAGAATGATGTGTTGCATGTGGAGTATGATGTGCTAGATGTGGAGGATGACACTATGGATTCAGCGAATGAAGTGCTGGATGTGAAAGATGATGTGCTGGATGAAGTGGATGATGTGTTGGATGTGGTAGATGTTGTCTTGGACGTTGAGGATGAGTTGTTGGATGAGGATGATGATATGTTGAATGCAGAGGATGATGCGTTGGATGTTGAGGTTGATAGAGCAGATGTGGAGGATGATGTGTAGTTTGAGGTGGATGATGTGTTGGATGTGGAAGTTGATGTGTTGGATGCGGAGCATGATGTATTGCATGAGATTTATGATTTGTAGGATGTGGGTGATGATGTGTTGGATGTGGAGTATGATGTTTTGGACGAGGAGGATGATGTGTTGAAACTGGTAGATGATGTGCTGAATGCAGAGCATGATGTGTTGGATATTGAGTTTGACAGGGCAGATGTCGAGGATGATGTGTTGGATCTGGATGATGATGTCGTGGATGTGCAGGATGACGCGTTGGATGAGGAGGATGATGTTTTGGATGAGGAGGATTATGTTCTACATGTGGTAGGTGATGTGATGGATGCGGAGGATGACATGTTGGATGTGGTAGCTGATGTGTTGGATGTGCTAGATGATGATTTGGATGTGGAGGAGGTTGCGTGCTGTGTGGAAGATGATTGGTTGGATGAGGAGAATGAAGTGTTGAATGCAGAAGATACTGTGTTGGATGTGGAGGATGACGTGTTGGATGAGGAGAATGATGTTTTGGATATGGAGGATGATGTGTTAGCTGTGGAGAATGTTGTGCTGGATGTGGAGGAATACATTTTGGATGCAGCAAATGAAGTGCTGGATGTGGAAGATGATGTGTTGGATGTTGAGGATGAGTTGTTTGATGAGGCGGATGATGTGTTGAATGTGGTGGATGATCTGTTGGATGAGGAGAATGATGAGTTAGGTGTGGTAGATGACGTCTTGAATGTTGAGGATCAGTTGTTGGATGAGTAGAATGATGTGTTGAATGCAGAGGATGATGCAGTGGAGGTTGACAGGGCTGATGTGGATGAGTATGTGTTGTAAGTGGAGGTTGATAGAGCATATGTGGAGTATGATGTTTCGTATGAGGTGGATGATGTGTTGGATGTGGAGGATGATGTGTCGTATGTGGAGGATGATGTGTCTAATGAGGTGGATGATGTGTTGGATGTGGAGGATGATGTTTTGGATGAGGAGGATGATGTGTTGGATGAGCAGGATGATGTGTAGTATGTGGTAGATGATGTCTTGGATGTTAAGGATGAGGAGAATGATGTGTTGAATGCGGTGGATGATCTGTTGCATAAGGAGAATGATGTGTTAGTTGTGGTAGATGATGTGGTGGATGTGGAGGATGATTTGTTGGATGAGAAGCATGATGTGTTGAATACAGAAGAAGATATCCTGGATGTAGAGGATGAAGTTTTGGAGATGTAGTTGATGTGTTGGACATGCTAGGTGATGTGTTGAACGTGGAGATGATATGATGGATGTTGTAGATGATGTGTTGAATGCAGAGGATGATGTGTTGGATGCGGAGGATGATGAGTGTATGCAGAGGATAACTGGTTGAGGAAGATAATATGTTGGACGTGGAGGATATTGTCTTGTATGTGTAGGATGATGTGTTGGATGAGGAGGATGATGTGTTGGATGTGGAGGATGATATTTTGGATGGGGGGAGAGTGTGTTGTATGTGGACGAAGATTATCATTTGGTGGATGTGTTAAATGATGTGTTGGATGTGGAGGATAATTTGTTGGATGAGGAGGGTAATGTCTTTAATACAGAGGATGGTGTGTCGGATGTAAAGGATGCTGTGTTAGATGAGGAGTATGGCATGTTGGATGCAGCCAATGAAGTGTTGGATGTGGAGATGATGTATTGGATGTGGTAGTTTATGTGTTGGATGTGAAGATGATGTGTTGGATGTGGTAGATAATGTGCTGAATGCAGAGCATAACGTGTTAGATGTTGTGGTTGATAGGACAGATGTCCCGGATGATGTGCTGGATCTGGAGGATGATGTCATAGATGTGGATGATAATGTGTTGGATGAGGAGGATGATGTTTTGGATGAGGAGGATGATGTTTTGGATGTGGTAGATTTTGTGTTGGATGTAGAGATGATTTGTTGGATGAGGAGGATGATCTGTTGAATGCAGAGCATGATGTGGAGGTTCATAGAACAGATGTGGTAGATGATGTGGTAGATGATGTGTTGGATGCGGAGCATGATGTGTTGGATGTGGTGTATGATGGTTTGGATGCTGTATATGATGTGTTCAATGCGGACACTGATGTTTTGGTTCTGGAGGATGGTGTGCTGTCTGCAGCGGATGATGTGTTAGATGTGGAGGAGGATGATGAGTTGTATGCAGAGGATAATATCTTGGATGAGGAGGATGATGTGTTGCATGTGGTAGATGATGTGTTGGTTGCTAGGGATGACGTGTTGTATGTGGAGGACGATATTTTGGACGTGGAGGATGCTGTATTGGATGAGGACTATGACATGCTGGATGCAGCCAGTGAAGTGTTGGACGTGGAGATGTGTTGGATTTGGTAGTTGATGTGTTGGATGTGGAGATGTTGGGTGGGATGTAGTAGATATTGTGCTGAATGCAGAGCATGATGTGTTGGATGTTGAGGTTGATAGGGCAGATGTCGAGGATTATGTATTGGATCTGGATGATGATGTCGTGGATGTGCAGGATGTCGTCGTGGATGAGGAGGATGATGTTTTGGATGAGGAGGATGATTTGTTGGATATGGGGGACGTGTTGGATGAGGAGGATTATGTGTTCGATATGTTGGATGATGTGTAGGATGTTGAGGATGATTTGTTGGATGATGATGAGGATGATGTTTTGGATGTGGTAGATGATGTGTTGGATGTGGAGGATGATATGTTGGATGTCGTAGATGATGTGTTTAATGCAGAGGATGATGTGTTGCTTGACGAGGATTATGCGTTGAATGTGATAGATAATCTGTTGGTTGCGGGGGATGACGTGTTGGATGAGGAGGATGATGTGTTGGACGTGGAAGATAATGTGTTAGATGAGCAGGATGATGTGTTAGATGTGGTTGATGATGTATTGGTTGTGGAGCATGACGTGTTGCATGTGGAGGCTAATGTGTTGGACGTGGAGGATAATATGTTGGATGCTGAGGATGGTGTGATGGATGCAGAGCATGATGTATTGCATGAGGTGGACAATTAGCGGGATGTGGATGATGATGTGTTGGATGAGGATGATCATTGCTCGATGAGCAGGATGATCTGTAGTATGTGTTAGATGATGTCTTGGATTTTGAGGATGAGTTGTTGGACGAGGAGGATGATATGTTGAATGCGGTGGATGATCTGTTGGATGAGGAGAATGATGAGTTAGATGTCGCAGATGATGTGTTGGACATGGAGGATGATTTTTCCAATGAGGAGGATGATGTGTTGGATGTTGTAGATGATGTGTTGGATGTGGAGGATGATCTGTTGTACGAGGAGGAAGATCTGTTGAATGCAGAGGAAGATATCTTGGATGCAGAGGATGAAGTGTTGGAGTAGTAGATGATGTGTTAGATGTGGAGGATGATTTGTTGGATGAGGAGGATGATGTGTTGAATGCAGAGGGTGATAACTTGGATGTAGAGCATGAAGTGTTGGATATGCAGATGATGTGTTGGTTGTGGTAGATTATGTGTTGGATGTGGAGATGATATATTGGATGAGGTAGATAATGTGTTGAAAGCAGAGGATGATGTGTTGGATGTGGAGGTTGATAGTACATATGTAGTGGATGATGTGATCGATGTGGCACATGATATGTTGGATGTGGAGTATGATGTTTTGGATGTTGCAGATGATGTGTTGAATGTGGAGGATGGTGTGTTCAATGTGATAAGATGACCTGTTGGTTGTGGAGCATGATGTGTTGCATGTGGAGGATGATGTGCTGGACGTGGAGGATGATGTGTTGGATGGGGAGGATAATGTGTTGGATGCTGTAAATGATGTGTTGGATGAAGAGGATGGTGTGATGGATGTGGAGCATGATGTATTGCATGAGGTGGACGATTTGTTGTATGTGGGTGATGATGTTTTGGATATGGAGGATGATGTGTTGGCTGACGAGGATGATGTGTTGGATGTGCTGGATTATGTGTTGGATCAGGAGGTTTATCTGTTGGATGAGGAGGATGATGTCTTGAATGCAGTGGATGATGTGTTGGATGTGCAGGTTGGTAGAACATATGTGGTGGATGATGCGTTGGATGTGGAGATGATGTGTTGGATGTGGAGATGATCTGTTGAATGCAGAGGATGATGTGTTCGATGTGAAGGATGTGCTGGATGTGGAGGATGATGTGTTGGATGAGGAGGATTATGTGTTAGGTGTGGAGGATGATGTGTTGGATGAGGAGGATTATGTGTTAGGTGTGGAGGATGATGTGTTGAATGGAGAGGATAATGTGTTGGATGAGGAGTTTGATGTGTTGGATGTGGTAGATGATGTGTTGGTTGCTTGGGATGACGTGTTGTATGTGGAGGATCATGTGTTGGACGTGGAGGATGCAGTGTGTGATGTGGAGGATGACGTGTTGAATGAGGAGGTTGATGTGTTGGATGAGCAGGACGATGTATTTTATGTGCTAGATGATGTGTTGGATGTGGAGATAATTTGTTGGATGAGGAGTAGGATCTGTTGAATGCAGTCGATGATGTGTTGGATGTGCAGGTTGATTGAACAGATGTGGTAGATGATGTGTTGGATGCGGAGGATGATGTGATGGATGTGGAGGATATTTGTTGGATGAGGAGGATGATGTGTTGGATGTGGAGGATAATGTGTTGGATGCTGTAGATGATGTGTTGAATGCAGAGGATGATGTGTTGTATGTGGAGGATGCTGTGTTTGATGTGCAGGATAATGTGTTGGATGAAGAGGATGATGTGTTGGATGAGCAGGACGATGTGTAATATATGGAAGATGATGTGTTCGATGAGGAGGATGATGTGTTGGATGAGGAGGATGATGTGTTGGATGTTGTAGATGATGTGGTGCATGCGGCGGATGATGTGATGGATGTGTAGGATATTTGTTGGATGCTGCAGATGATGTGTTGAATGCGGAGGATGATGAGGTGTTGAATGCAAAGGATAATGTGTTGCATGAGGAGGAGGATGTGTTGGATTTGGTAGATGATCTGATTAATGCATAGGATGATGTGTTGGATGTGCAGGTTGATAGAACAGATGTGGTAGATGATGTGTTGGATGTGGTGATGATGTGTTGGATGTTGGAGATGATGTGTTGAATGCACAGGATGATGTGTTGGATGTGCAGGATGATCTGTTGAATGCAGAGGATGATGTGTTAGATGTGCAGGTTGATAGAATAGATGTGGTAGATGATGTGTTAGATGTGGAGATGATGTGTTGGATGTTGGAGATGTGTTGAATGCAGAGGAAGATGTGTTGGATGTGCAGGTTGGTAGAACAGATGTGGTGGATAATGTGTTGGATGTGGAGATGATGTGTTGGATGTTGGAGATGATCTGTTGAATGCAGAGGATGATGTGTTCGATGTGGAGGATGTGCTGGATGTGGAGGATGATGTGTTGGATGAGGAGGATTATGTGTTAGATGTGGAGGATGATGTGTTGAATGCAGAGGATAATGTGTTGGATGAGGAGGATGATGTGTTGGATGTGGTAGATGATGTGTTGGATGTGGTAGATGATGTGTTGGATGTGGTAGATGATGTGTTGGTTGCTTGGGATGATGTGTTGTATGTGGAGGATGATGTGTTGTATGTGGAGGATGATGTGTCGGATGAGCAGGACGATGTGTAATATGTGGAAAATGATGTGCTGGATGAGAAGGATGATGTGTTGGATGTGGAAGATAATCTGATTAATGCATAGGATGATGTGTTGGATGTGCAGGTTGATAGAACAGATGTGGTAGATGATGTGTTGGATGTGGAGATGATGTGTTGGATGTGGAGGTTGATAGAACAGATGTGGTTGATGATGTGTTGAATGCGGAGGATGATCTGTTGGATGGGGAGGATGATATGTTGGATGTGGAGGATGTTGTGTTGGATGAGGAGGATGATGTGTTGGATGTGGAGGATAATGTGTTGGATGAGGGGTATTATGTGTTAGATGTGGAGGATGATGTGTTGAATGCAGTGGGTAATGTGTCGGATGATGAGGATGATGTGTTGGATGTGCTAGATGACGTGTTGGTTGCTTGGAATGATGTGTTGTATGTGGAGGATGATGAGTTGAATGCAGAGAATAATGTGTTGGATGATGAGGATGATGTGTTGGATGTGCTAGATGATGTGTTGATTGCTTGGGATGATGTGTTGTATGTGGAGGATGATGTGTTGGATGTGGAGATGATTTGCTGGATGAGGAGGATGATGTGTTGAATGCAGAAGATGATGTGTTGGATGTGGAGATGATTTGCTGGATGAGGAGGATGATGTGTTGAATGCAGAAGATGATGTGTTGGATGTGCAGGTTGATAGAACAGATGTGGTTGATGTGTTGAATGCGGAGGATGATCTGTTGGATGGGGAGGATGATATGTTGGATGTGGAGGATAATGTGTTGGATGAGGAAGATGATGTGTTGGATGTTGGAGATGATGTGCAGAATGCAGAGGATGATGTGTTGGATGTGGAGGATAATGTGTTGGATGAGGAGGATGTTTTGTTGGATGTGGAGATGTTGGGTTGGATGTGGTAGCTGATCTGCTGAATGCAGAGCATGATGTGTTGGAAGTTAAGGTTGATAGGGCAGATGTCGACGATGACGTGTTGGATCTGGAGGATGGTGTCGTGGATGTGCAGGATGATGTCTTGGATGAGGAGGATAGTGTTTTGGATGAGGAAGATGATTTGTTGGATATGGGGGATGATGTTTTCGATGTGGATGATGATGTGATGTATGAGGAGAATTATGCATTTGATGTGTTAGATGATGTGGGATGCGGAGGATGATTGGTTGGATGAGGAGAATGAAGTGTTGAATGCAGAAGATGCTGTGTAGGATGTGGAGGATGATGTGTTCGATGAGGAGAATGATGTGTTGGATGTGGAGGTTGATAGAACAGATGTGGTAGATGATGCGTTGGATGTGGAGATGATATGTTGGATGTGGTAGATGGTGTGTTGAATGCAGAGGATGATGTGTTGGATATGGAAGTTCCTAGGACATATGTAGTAGATGATGTGTTGGACACGGAGCATGATGTGTTGGATGTGGAGTATGATGTTTTTGATGTTGTAGTGATGTCTTGGATGTGGAGGACGATGTGTTGAATGCAGAGGATAATGAGTTGGATGAGGAGGATGATGTGTTGGATGTGGTAAATGATGTGCCAGTTGCGGACGATGGTGTGTTTTTTGTGGAGGATGATATGTTGAACGGGAGGATAACATGTTGGATGATGAGGATGATGTGTTGGATGTGCAAGATGATGTGTTGAATACGGAGTATGATTGGTTGGATGAGGAGTATGATGAGTTGGATGTGGTAGATGATGTGTTGAATGTGAAGGATGATTTGTTGGATGAGGAGGATTGATCTGTTGAATGCAGAGGATGATTTGTTGAATGTGGAGGATGATGTGTTGGATATGGACGATGTTATGTTGGATGACGAGGATGATGTGTTGAATGTGAAGGATGACGTTTTGGATGTGGAGGATGACGCTTTGGATGTGGAGGATGATATGTTGGATGCGGAGAATGATGTGTTTAATGCGGTGGATAATGCATTGGATGTGGAGGATGTTGTGCTGGATTAGGAGTCTGACATGTTAGATGCAGCGAATGAAGTGTTGTATGTGGAGATGATGTGTTGGATGCAGTAGATGATGTGTTGAATGCAGAGGATGATGTGTTGGATATGGGCGTTGATAGGGCAGATGTCAAGGATGATGTGTTGGATCTGGCGAATGATGTGATGGATGTGGAGGATGATTTGTTGGATGAGAGGGATGATGTTTAGGATGTGGTAGATGATATGTTGAAAGCAGAAGATGATTTGTTGGATGAGGAGGATGAGCTGTTTGATGTGTTCAATGTGGTAGATGATTTATTGGATGCGGAGGATAATATGTTGGTGTGGAGGATGATTTGCTGGATATGGAGGATGATGTGTTTCATAAGGAGGATGATGTGTTGGATGTGGTAGTCGATGTGTTTGAGGTGGTAGATGATGGGTTGGAGCGGATGAGCATTTTTGGATGAGCAGGATGATGTGCTGAATGTGGAGTTTGATAGGTTGGATGCTGAGGATAATTTGGATGTGGAGGATGATGTGTTGGATGAGGAGGAGGATGTTGGATGAGGAGGATGATTTGCTGGATGCGGGGGTTGATGTATTTGATGATATGCTGGATGTGGCAGATGATGAGTTAGATGCCGATGATGATTTGTTGGATGAGGAGGATGATGTGTTGCATGAGGAAGATGATTTGTTGGATTGGGGGATGTGTTGGATGTGGTGAATGATGTGTTTCATGAGGAAGGTGATTTGTTGGATGTGGGGGATGATGTGTTGGATGTGGTGAATGATGTGTTGGATGAGGAGGATGATGTTTCGGCTGTGGCAGATGATGAGTTCGATGCGTATCATGATTTGTTAGTTGAGCTGTATGATTTGTAGGATGTGGTAGATGATCTATTGGATGTTGAGATGATAAGTTCGATGCAGTAGATGGTGTGTTGAATACAAAGGATGATGTGTTAGATGTGTAGGTTGATAGGACAGCTGTGATGAGCAGGTGGATGTGTTGGATCTGGTAGATGATGTGTTGGATACGGAGCATGAAGTGTTGGATGTGGAGTATGATGTTTTTGATGTGGTAGTGATGTGTTGGATGAGGAGGATAATGTGTTGGATGTGGTAGATGATCTGGTGGTTGCGGAGAATGACGTGTTGGATGAGGAGGATGATGTGTTGGACGTGGAGCATAAGGTTTTGGATGAGGAGGATAATGTGTTGGACGTGGAGGATAATGTGTTAGATGAGGAGGATGAAGTGTGGGACGTGGAAGATGATGTGTTGAATGTGGAGGATGATTTGTTGGATGGGGAGGATTGATCTGTTGAATGCAGAGGACGATTTGTTGAACGTGGGGGATGATGTGTTGGATGTGGAGGATGTTATGTTGGATGAGGAGGATGATATGTTGTATGGGAAGGATAATGTTTTGCATGTGGTAGATGATGTTTTGGATGCCAACGATGGTTTGTTGAATCAGGAGGATCATGTGGTGAATGTGGTAGATGATGTGTTGGATGTGGAAGATGATTGTTGGATGAGGCAGATGATGTGTTTAATGCAGAGGATGATGTGTTGGATGGGGAGGATGTTGTGTTGGATGAGGAGTATGACATGTTGGATGCAGCGAATGAATTGTTGGATGTTGTAGATGATGTGTTAAATGCAGAGGATGATGTGTTTGATTTGGACGCTGATCGGGCGGATGTCGAGGATGATGTTTTGGATCTGGCGAATGATGTGTCTGATGTGGTGGATGATGTGTCTGATGTGGAGGATGATGTGTTGGATGAGGAGGATTATGTATTAGATGTAGTAGGTGATGTGTCAGATGCGGAGAATAATTTGTTGAATGAGAGGGATGATGTGTTGAATGCAAAGGATGATGTGCTGAATGTGGATGATGATGTGTTGGTTGTGGAGGATGATGTGTGGGATCAGGAACATGATGTATTGTATGTTGTAGATGATGTGTTGGATGCGGAGGATGATGCGTTAGATGTGGAGGATGATGTTTTGCATACGGTAACGATGTGTTGAATGCAGAGGATGAAGTGTTGGATGAGCACGGCGATGTTTCGGATGTGGTAGATGATTCATTGAATGTTGAGGATGATTTGCTGGATGAGGTGGATGATGTGTTGAATGCAGAGGATGATGCGTTGGCTGTAGAGAATGATGTGATGGATGTGGAATATGATGCGTTTGATAAGGTCGATGATCTTTTGGATGTGGTAGATGGTGTGTTTGATGTTGAGGATAATTTCTTGGATGTGGAGGATGATGTGTTCAATGCAGAGTAGGATTTGTTGGATGTGGCGGATGATGTGTTGGATGTGGAGGATGACGTGTTGAATGCAGAGGATGATGTGTTGGATGAGGAAGATGAGTTGTTTGCTGAGGTGCATGATATGTTGGATGTGGTAGATGATGTGTTGGATGCTGAGGATGTAGTGATTGCCTGGAGAATGATTTGTTGGATGAGGATGATGATGTGTTAAATGCAGAGAACGATGTGTTGGAAGAAGAGGTGCTAAATACAGTTGTAAAGGGGTTTCGACTTTTATGTTACATGCGGAGGCTAATTAAAATGGCGTCTTTGTTATGTTAATCTGTGGAATGCAGCTTTGTTGTGATAAACACTGAGAAAGTTTGCACTAGCAGCTTATTTTGGTTTAGAGGGTGATAAGAGGGTGCTATTAACCAATTGGGATAGTTGTTATGGTTTTGGTGTATTTGAAGATACTGTATGTGCGGGGTTTTGGGGCAGAAGGTGGGAGAGCGAGACAGAGGATGGACGAGGTGCTGTGAGTCCACTAACGGGGTCGGACCCCGAGCGGGACGTTCGGCGAGGAGACGGAGACGAACTTGTGTGGAGCGTCTGGTTGACCACCGTTGTTGGTCCCAGGCGGCCGGTTGAGGTGGTCCGAGGGGGTCGCAGGGTGAAGAAGAAGGTCCTTGAACTCCAACGGTTTTTGTGCACGAAGAGATTGAACTTTGATAAGTGCGGCGCCTTTTATTTTCCTTTTATATTTTATTCTCTTTTAATTATATAGTTCCAGTAATATCTATAAACTGTAAATCATTTAATTGCATCTGATGTATTATCTGTTATTTGGGCGGGGTGGGGTGCCTCACACAGCATCCACACAAACGAATTATCCAGTTTGGCGGGGCCGAGGCTGTTTCCTTAGATGACAGCGAGCCGAGCGACCCTAAGGGTGGCCAGGGGGGCTACACAGTGGATGAGGTGTTGGATGTGGAGGATGATGTGCTGGATTAAGGGGATAATGTGTTGGATTAAGATGATAATGTGTTGGGTGAGGAGGATGATATGTTGGATGTGGGGGATGATGTGTTGGATCAGGAAGATGATGTGTTGTATGTTGTTGATGGTGTGTTGGATGCGGTGGATGATGTGTTAGATGTGGAGGATGATGTGCTTGATGTTGAGAAAGACGTGATGGATGTGCCAGATGATGTGTTGTATGTGGAGGATGATGTGTTGGATGTCGTAGATGATGTGTTGAAAGCAGAGGATGATTTTTTGGATGAGGTGGATGAGGTGCTTGATGAGGAGCATGATCTGTTGGATGCGGAGGATAATGTGTTGGTGTGGTGGATGATGTGTTGGATATGGAGGATGATGTGTTGGATAGGAAGGATGATGTGTTGGATAGGGAGGATGATGTGTTGGATAGGGAGGATGATGTGTTGGATAGGGAGGATGATGTGTTGGATAGGGAGGATGATGTGTTGGATGTGATAGTTGATGTGTTTGATGGGGTAGATGATGTGTTGGATGCAGAGGATGACGTATTGGTCTGGAGGACGATTTCTTGGATGAGGAGGATGACCTGTTGTATGCAGAGGATGAAATGTTGGATGAGGAGGATATGTTAAATACAGAGGATGAGGTCTTTTATGTGGAGAATGATGTGTTGGATTAGGAGGATGATGTGTTGGATGTAGTAGATGATGATTTGGATGTGGATTTTGATAGGGCGGTTGCTCAGAATGATGTTTTGGATGCGGAGGATGATGTGTTGGATGAGGAGGATGATGTGTTGGATGTGGAGATCATGGGTTGGATGTGGTAGATCATCTATTGAATGCAGAGGATGATGTGTTGTATGTGGAGTCTGATAGGGCAGATGTTGAGGATCATATGTTGGATCTGGAGGATGATGTGTTGGATGTGGAGGTGATGGGTTGGATGTGGTAGATGATTAGTTGGATGCGGATGATCATTTCTTAGATGAGCAGGATGATGTGTTGAATGTGGAGGTTGGGAGGTCGGATGCTGAGGATGATGCTTTGGATGCGGAGAATGATGTGTTGGATGAGGAGAAAGTTGTGTTGGATGAGGAGGATGATTTGCTGGATGCGGGAGTTGATGTATTGCATGTGGAGGATGATGTGTTGGATCTGCAGATGATAAGTTGGATGCCGATGATGATTTGTTGGATGAGCAGGATGATGTGTAGTATGTGGTAGATGACGTGTTGCATGTGGAGGTTGATAGGGCCGATGCGGAGTATGATGTCATGGATGCGGACGATGATGTGTTGGATGAGGAGGGGTTGATAGAGCTCATGTCGAGTATGATGAGTTGAAGCTGGAGGAAGATATGTTGGATGTGGAGGATGAAGTTGGCCAAAGTGGACTGTAAAGGGACACTGGCGGGAAAGACGGCAGAGCAGCAGTGGCTGGAGTTTATGTGAGAAGTGAGGAAGGTGCAAGACAGGTATATTCCAAAAAAGAAGAAATTTTCAAATGGAAAAAGGATGCAACCGTGGTTGACAAGAGAAGTCAAAGCCAAAGTTAAAGCAAAGGAGTGGGCATACAAGGAAGCATAAATTAGTGGGAAGACAGAGAATTGGGAAGTTTTTAAAAGCTTACAAAAGGAAACTAAGAAGGTCATTAAGAGGGAAAAGATGAACTATGAAAGGAAGCTAGCAAATAATATCAAAGAGGATACTAAAAGCTTTTTCAAGTATATAAAGAGTAAAAGACAGGTGAGAGTAGATATAGGACCGATAGAAAATGATGCTGGAGAAATTGTAATGGGAGATAAGGAGATGGCAGAGGAACTGAACGAGTATTTTGCATCAGTCTTCACTGAGGAAGACATCAGCATTATACCAGACACTCAAGGGTGGCAGGGAAGAGAAGTGTGCGCAGTCACAATTACGATAAAAAAAGTACTCAGGAAGCTGAATAGTCTAAAGGTAGATAAATCTCCCAGACCAGATGGAATGCACCCTCGTGTTCTGAAGGAAGTAGCTGTGGAGATTGTGGAGGCATTAGCGATGATCTTTCAAAAGTCGATAGATTCTGGCATGGTTCTGGAGGACTGGAAGATTGCAAATGTCACTCCGCTATTTAAGAAGGGGGCAAGGAAACAAAAAGGAAATTATAGACCTGTTAGCTTGACATCGGTGGTTGGGAGGTTGTTGGAGTCGACTGTCAAGGATGAGGTTACAGAGTACCTGGAGGCATATAACAAGATAGGCAGAACTCAGCATGGATTCCTTAAAGGAAAATCCTGTCTGACAAACCTATTACAATTTTTTGAGGAAATTACAAGTAGGCTAGACAAGGGAGATGCAGTGGATGTTGTGTATTTGGATTTTCAGAAGGCCTTTGACAAGATGATACACATGAGGCTACTTAACAAGATAAGAGCCCATGGAATTACGGGAAAGTTACAGACATGGATAGAGCGATGGCAGGAAACAGAGAGTGGGAATAAAGGGATCCTATTCTGGTTGGCTGCCGGTTACCAGTGATGTTCCACAGGGGTCCGTGTTGGGGCCGCTTCTTTTTACATTGTACATCAACGATTTGGATTATGAACTAGATGGCTTTGTGGCTAAGTTTGCTGACGATACGAAGATAGGTGGAGGGGCCAGTAGTGCTGAGGAAACGGAGAGACTACAGTGAGACTTGGATAGATTGGAAGAATGGGCAGAGAAGTGGCAAATGAAATACAATGTTGGAAAGTGTATGGTTATGCACTTTGGCAGAAGAAATAAATGGGCAGACCATTATTTAAATGGGGAAAGAATTCAAAGTTCTGAGATGCAATGGGACTTTGGAGTCCTCGTACAGGATACCCTTAAGGTTAACCTCCAGGTTGAGTCAGTGGTGAAGAAGGCGAATGCAATGTTGGCATTCATTTCTAGAGGAATAGAGTATAGGAGCAGGGATGTGATGTTGAGGCTCTATAAGGCGCTGGTGAGATCTCACTTGGAGTACTGTGGGCAGTTTTGGTCTCCTTATTTAAGAAAGGATGTGCTGACTTTGGAGAGGGTACAGGGAAGATTCACTAGAATGATTCCGGGAATGAGAGGGTTAACATATGAGGAACGTTTGTCCGCTCTTTGTCTGTATTCCTTGGAGTTTAGAAGAATGAGGGGTGACCTCATAGAAACATCTCGAATGTTGAAAAGAATGGAGAGATTGGAAGTGACAAAGTTGTTTCCCATAATGGGGGAGTCTAGTATGAGAGGGCATGACTTAAGGATTGAAGGGCGGCCATTCAGAACAGAAATGCGAAGAATTTTTTTTAGTCGGAGGGTGGTGAATCTATGGAATTTGTTGCCACGGGCAGCAGTGGAGGCCAAGTCATTGGGTGTATTTAAGGCAGAGATTGATAGGTATGTGAGTAGCTAGCGCATCAAAGGTTATGGTGAGAAGTCGGGGGAGTGGGACTAAATGGGAGAATGGATCAGCTCATGATAAAATGGCGATGCAGACTCGATGGGCCGAATGGCCTACTTCTGCTCCTTTGTCTTATGGTCTTATAGTCTTATGATGTGTTGGATGAGGAGCATGATGTGTTGCACAAGGAGGATGATTTGTTGGATGTGGGGGATGATGTTTTGGATGTGGAGGATGATGTGTTGGATGACGAGGATGATATGTTGGTTGAGCAGTATGATTTGTAGGATGTGGTAGATGATGTGTTGGATGTGAAGGATGATGCTTTCGATGTGGTCAATGATGTGTTGAATGCAGAGTATGGTTTGTTGGATAAGGAGGATGATGTGTTAGATGTTGAGGATGATGCGTTGAATGCAGAGGATCATGTGTTGGATGAGGAAGATGAGGTGTTTGACGAGGAGCATGTTGTGTTGGATGTGGTAGATGATGTGTTGGATGCGGAGGAAAATGTGTTGGTGTGGAAGATGGTTTGTTGGAAGAGGAGGGTGTTGTGTTGAATGCAGAGGATGATGTGTTCATTGAGGATGATGATGTGTTCGATGAGGAGGAGGTTATGTTAAATACAGTGGATGATATGTTGGACCTGAAGGATAATGTGTTGGATTAGGAGGATAATGTGTTCGATGTAGTAGAAGATGTGTTGGATGCGGAGGATGAGGCTTTGGATGTGGAGGATGATGTGTTGGATGAGGAAGATGATGTGTTGGATGTGGAGATGATGGGTTCGATTTGGTAGATGATCTATTGAAAGCAGAGGATGATGTGTTGGATGTGGTGTTGATGGGGCAGATGTGGAGCATGATGTGTTGGATGAAGAGGATGATATATTGGATGACGAGGATGATTTGCTGGATGTGGGGATGATGTGTTATATGTGGAGCATGATGTGTTGGATGAAGAGGATGATATATTGGATGACGAGGATGATTTGCTGGATGTGGGGATGATGTGTTATATGTGGAGGATGATGTGTTGGATGCGGAGGATTATGTGTTAGATGTGGTAGATCAGGTGTTGGATGCACATAATGATTTGTTGGATGAGCAGAATGATGTGTAGGATGTGGTAGATGATGTGTTGGATCGGGAGGATGATTTCTTGGATGAGGAGGATGATGTGTTGGATGGTGTGGATTATGTGTTGGATGAGGAGGATGGTTTGCTGGATGCGGGGGTTGATGTATTGGATGTGGAGGATGATGTGTTGGATGTGGCAATGATGAGTTGAATTCCGATGAATATTTGTTGGATTTGGTAGATGATGTGTTGGATGCGGATTATGATGTGTTGGATGTGGATGATAATGTGTTGGATGCAAAGGATGATGTGCTGGATGTGAATGTTGATTGGACAGATATGGTAGATAATGGGTTGGAAGCGGAGCATTATGTGTTGGATGTGAAGTACGATGTTTTCGATGAGGTTGATGATGTGTTGAATGCAGAGGATGATATTTTGGATGCGACGGTTGATAGGACAGATGTGATGAGGAGCTGGATGTGTTGGATGTGGTAGATGATGTGTCGGATGCGAAGGATGATGTCATGGTTGTTTACGATAATGTGCCGTATGCAGTGGATGATGTGTTGGATGTGGAAGGTGATGCGCAGAAGATTTAAAAGGAAGACAGCCTTCTCCAGCAGGCAGCATTGTTTGCGGGCGGTGGAGTGAGCCGGGAGCAGAGTGGAGTCTGAAGGGCTTCGGCTCAACGGGCTTAGGTGGAAAGGGGCGAGGCGAAGCAGGTTTGGTGTTCATTTTTTGTTGTTATTTGAGGAAAGGGGCAGTATGAGTGTGAGGGCAGCTTGTTGTTCTCGGTGCCGGATGTGGGAGGTCCTGGAGTCTCCAAGCCTCCCGGACGTCCACATCTGCGCTAGGTGTGCTGAGATGCAGCTCCTAAGGGACCGCGTTAGGGAACTGGAGCTGCAGCTCGATGACCTTCGTCTGGTCAGGGAGAGTGAGGAGGTGATAGAGAGGAGTTACAGGCAGGTGGTCACACCGGGGCCACGGGAGGCAGACAAGTGGGTCACGGTTAGGAGGGGGAAGGGGAAGAGTCAGGTAATAGAGAGTACCCCGGTGGCTGTGCCCCTTGACAATAGGTACTCCTGTTTGAGTACTGTTGGGGGCGACAGCTTACCTGGGGGAAGCGACAATGGCCGTGCCTCCGGCACAGAGTCCGGCCCTGTAGCTCAGAAGGGTAGGGCAAGGAAGAGGAGGGCAGTAGTAATAGGGGACTCGATAGTAAGGGGGTCAGATAGGCGATTCTGTGGACGCAGTCCAGAGACCTGGTGTCAGGGTCCGGGATATTTCTGATCGCGTCCAAGATATCCTGAAGTGGGAAGGAGAGGAGCCAGAGGTCGTAGTACATATAGGTACCAATGACATAGGTAGGAAAAGGGAAGAGGTCCTGAAAGGAGAATATAGGGAGTTAGGAAGGGAGTTGAGAAAAAGGACCGCAAAGGTAGTAATCTCGGGATTACTGCCTGTGCTACGCGACAGTGAGAGTAGGAATGAAATGAGGTGGAGGATAAATGTGTGGCTGAGGGATTGGAGCAGGGGGCAGGGATTCAAGTTTTTGGATCATTGGGACCTCTTTTGGTGCAGGTATGACCTGTACAAAAAGGACAGGTTACACTTGAATCCTAGGGGGACCAATATCCTGGCGGGGAGATTTGCGAGGGCTACTGAGGTGACTTTAAACTAGAATGGTTGGGAGGTGGGATTCAAATTGAAGAGACTAGGAGAGAGGAGGTTAGTTCACAAATAGAGAAAGCTAGTAGACAGTGTGTGAGGGAAGATAGGCAGGGGACAGAGATCAGGAGCACTCAGACCAAAGATGTAGGGGAGAAGGAAGAAGAAGATAACAAAGTTGTTTGCTCCATTAAGGATAAAAAGAGAGTAAAAGGTGGAGAGATTCTTAAATGCATCTATTTTAATGCTAGGAGCATTGTAAGAAAGGTGGATGAGCTTAGAGCATGGATTGATACCTGGAAGTATGATGTTGTAGCTACTAGTGAAACGTGGTTGCAGGAGGGGTGTGATTGGCAACTAAATATTCCAGGATTTTGCTTCAGGTGTGCTAGAATAGGAGAGGCAAGAGGGGGAGGTGTTGCATTGCTTGTGTTACATGCTCAAGGAGATCTGTTTTTTTGTGAGAATACTGTAATGGTCTTTTGGAGGTCACCTGATGTGATTTTCCCGCCGATGTGAGGTCACGTGATGACATGTGCCCCGTGACTATATAAGAGTCGACCCAGGTGAGGCAGTGGGTTTTTGAGTTTGTAGATTTCCAGGTAGAACGTGTTGTGCCTCCGTTTCTGTTGCGTGTTTGTTTTTGTGACGCAGTTTCATTTTTAAAACGGAAGGTGCGTTCTCTTACAAGATATTGCATTTGAACTGGAAATTTGTGGCTGGAAGTGCCAATTTACTCAATTCCGACAGTTTTGAAGGGAGAGTGAAGAATTCATCGAAGTGAAGGATCGAGAGAAGTCGGCATCGTTTAGCAGTTTAATAAAGTATCGACCTTATTGAGTCTTCGTTGAAGAGAACCTGCATTGAGATAACTCTTGCAATAGCGCAATGAGTTCATGCACTAAGGCTGTCTCTCTCTAAAGGGAATTTAAGGTCAGTTGATTTAAACTGTTTATTTTCGGCATCGGGAATCCTGTGGACAGAACCGGCAGTAAAGGTGTGTTGGTGAAGAAATCCTTCTCCAGAGAAGTCTCTCCCAATTGAATGCGTAAAACTGTTGGACTTTTGAAGTTATTGCTTTAAGAACTGTATCTGACTGTATCGCTTTAAGAACTGTTTCCGCATTTAACGCTTTAAGAACCAGAGCCGAGTGGAGTTGATGATCGGCTGCGTACCTGTTAACCTCTGGTTAAAGTTTTCCTTTTTGTTTTTTTTCCCTTATCGCTTATATGTGTTTAATAAATGTTTGGTTGTTTTCATAAAACCTGTCTCGATTAATATTCATTGTTGCCGGTTACGTAACACTTGTCAGAGAAAATATAACAGCGGTCCTCTGGCAGGATAGATTAGTGGAATCGTCCAGGGAGGCTATTTGGGTGGAATTGAGGAATAGGAAAAGTGTTGTGACTCTTATAGGGGTGTATTATAGACCACCTAATGGGGACCGAAAACTGGAGGAGCAAAGTTGTAAGGAGATAGCAGATATTTGTAGTAAGCACAAGGTTGTGATTGTAGGAGACTTTAATTTTCCACACATAGACTGGGAAGCCCATTCTGTAAAAGGGCTGGATGGTTTGGAGTTTGTCAAATGTGTGCAAGATAGTTTTTTGCAGCAATACATAGAGGTACCAACTAGAGAAGGGGCAGTGTTGGATCTCCTGTTAGGGAATGAGATAGAGCAGGAGATGGAGGTATGTGTTGGGGAGCACTTCGTGTCCAGTGATCACAATGCCATTAGTTTCAATATAATTATGGAGAAGGATAGGACTGGACCCAGGGTTGAGATTTTTGATTGGAGAAAGGCTAACTTTGAGGAGATGCGAAAGGATTTAGAAGGAGTGGATTGGGAAAATTTGTTTTATGGGAAGGATGTAATAGAGAAATGGAGGTCATTTTAAGGTGAAATTTTGAGGGTACAGGATCTAAATGTTCCTGTTGGGCTGAAAGGAAAGGTTAAAAGTTTGAGAGAGCCATGGTTTTCAGGGGATAGAGGAAATTTGGTTCGGAAGAACAGAGGGATTTACAATAAATATAGGCAGCTTGGAGTTAATGAGGTGCTCGGGGAATATAAAGAATGTAAAAAGAATCTTTAGACAGAAATTAGAAAAGCTAAAAGAAGATACGAGGCAGCTTTAGCAAGTAAGGTGAAAATAAATCCAAAGGGTTTCTACAGTTATATTAATAGCAAAAGGACAGTGAGGGATAAAATTGGTCCCTTAGAGAATCAAAGTGGACGGCTATGTGCGGAGCTAAAAAAGATGGGGGAGATCTTGAACAATTTCTTTTCTGTGCTATTTTCTAAGGAGAAGGATATTGAATTGTGTAAGGTAAAGGAAACAGGTAGGGTAGTTATGGAAAGTATGACGATTAAATAAGAGGAAGTACTGGGGCTTTTAAGGAATATAAAACAGGATAAGTCTCCAGGTCCGGACAAGATATTCCCTAGGACGTTGAGGGAAGTTAGTGTGGAAATAGGTGCTCTGACAGAAATATTTCAAATGTCATTAGAAACGGAAACACAAAATAATCTGCAGATACTGTTGTCAAAGGAACACTCACAATGCGCAGGAGGAACTCAGCATGTCAGTCAACATCAGTTGAAAAGATCAGTGGACGTTTTGGGCCGAAACCCTTCATCAGGACTGAAGGAAGAACTTTGGGGAGGGTTTGAAGAATGCTGGTAGTTGAAAAAAACAGTAGGTAGTCTCCAGCCCCTTGGTATGAACATAGAATTCTCCAACTTCCGGTAATTCCCTCCCCCCCTCCCTTCCTCTATCCCTATTTCACATCACCTCCCTCATAGTTCCGCCTCCTTCTACTGCGCATTGTTCTCCTGCCAATCACCTCCCTGCTTCCCCTCCCCCACCCCTTTGTCTTTGTTTTTTTCAACTACCAGCATTCTTCAAATCCACCCCAAAGTTCTTCCTTCAGTCCTGACAAAGGGTTTCGGCCCGAAACGTCGACTAATCTTTTCAACTGATGCTGACTGACCTGCTGAGTTCATCCAGCACATTGTGAGTGCCGTCATTAGAAATGGGGATGGTGCCGGAGGATCGGCGTATTGCTCATGTGGTTCCATTGTTTTAAAAGGGTTCTAAGAGTAAACCTAGCAATTATCGGCCTGCAACGCACATAGAAGTTGCTGGTGAACGCAGCAGGCCAGGCTGCATCTCTAGGAAGAGGTGCAATCGACGTTTCAGGCCGAGACCCTTCTGCCTGAAACGTCGACTGCACCTCTTCCTAGAGATGCAGCCTGGCCTGCTGCGTTCACCAGCAACTTTTTTGTGTGTTGCTTGAATTTCCAGCATCTGCAGAATTCCTGTTGTTTGAGTTTTTAATTATTGGCCTGTGTGAGTTTGACGTAGTGATGGGTAAATTGATGGAAAGTATTCTCAGAGATGGTATAAAAAGTATCTGGATGGACAGGGTCTGATTCGGAACAGTCAACATGGATTTGTACATGGAAGATCATGTTTGACAAATCTTATTGAATTTTTTGATGAGGTTACTAGGAAAGTTGACGAGGGTAAAGCGGTGGATGTTGTCTATATGGACTTCAGTAAGGCCTTTGACAAGGTTCCACAAGGAAGGTTAGTTAGGAAAGTTCAATCGTTAGGCATTAATATGGAAGTAGTAAAATGGATTCAGCAGTGGCTAGATGGGAGACGCCAGAGAGTAGTGGTGGAGAACTGTGTGTCAGATTGGAGGAGGGTGTGTAGCGGTGTGCCTCAGGGATGTGTACAGGGTCCAGTGATTTTAGTCATAAATATTCATGATCTGGATTATGGGGTGGTAAATTAGATTAGTAAGTATGCAGATGATACCAAGATAGATGGCGTTGTGGATAATGAAGTAGGTTTTCAAAGCTTGCAGAGAGATTTAGGCCAATTAGAAGAGTGGGCTGAAAGATGGCAGATGGAGTTTAATGCTGAAAAAATGTGAGGTGCTACATTTTGGTAGGACTAATCAAAATAGAACATACATGGTAAATGGTAGGGCATTGAAGAATGCAGTAGAACAGAGGGATCTAGAAATAATGGTGCATAGTTCCCTGAAGGTGGAATCTCATGTGGATAGGGTGGTGAAGAAAGCTTTTGGTATGCTGGCCTTTATAAATCAGAGCATTGAGTATAGGAGTTGGGATGTAATGTTGAAATTGTATAAGGGATTGGTAAGGCCAAATTTGGAGTATTGAGTACAGTTTTGGTCACTGAATTAAAGGAAAGATGTCAATAAAATTGAGAGAGTACAGAGGAAGTTTACTGAAATGTTACCTGGGTTTCATCTCCTAAATTACAGAGAAAGGTTGAACAAGTTAGGTCTTTATTCTTTGGAACGTAGAAGGTTGAGAGGGGACTTGATAGAGGTGTTTAAAATTAAGAGGGGGATTGATAGAGTTGACGTAGATAGGCTTTTTCCATTGAGAGAGGGGGAGATTCAAACAAGAGGACATGAGTTGAGAGTTAAAGGACAGAAGTTTAGGAGTAACATGAGGGGGAACTTCTTTACTCAGAGAGTGGTAGCTGTGTGGAACGAGCTTCCAACAGAAGTGGTTGAGGCAGGTTTGGGGTTGTCGGTTAAAGTTAAATTGGATAGATATATGGACAGGAAGGGAATGGAGGGTTATGGATCGAGTGCAGGTCGGTGGGACTAGGTGAGAATAGGAGTTCGGCACGGACTAGAAGGGCCGAGATGGCCTGTTTCCATGCTGTAATTGTTATATGGTTATGTGTTGAAGGCAGAGGATAATATGTTGGATGAGGAGGATGACGTGTTGGATGTGGAGGATGATGACGATAGAAAATGATACTGGAGAAATTGTAATGGGAGACGAGGAGATGGCAGAGGAACTGAACAAGTATTTTGCATCAGTCTTCACTGAGGAAGACAGCAGGATACCGGACATTCAAGGGTGGCAGGGAAGAGAAGTGTGCGCAGTCACAATTACGACAGAGAAAGTACTCAGGAAGCTGAATAGGCTAAAGGTCGATAAATCTCCTGGACCAGATGGAATGCACCCTTGTGTTCTGAAGGAAGTAGCTGTGGAGATTGCGGAGGCATTAGCGATGATCTTTCAAAAGTCGATAGATTCTGGCATGGTTCCGGAAGACTGGAAGATTGCAAATGTCACTCCGCTATTTAAGAAGGGGGCAAGGAAGCAAAAAGGAAATTATAGACCTGTTAGCTTGACATCGGTGGATGGGAAGTTGTTGGAGTAGATTGTCAAAGATGAGGTTACAGAGTACCTGGAGGCATATGACAAGATAGGCAGAACTCAGCATGGATTCCTTAAAGGAAAATCCTGCCTGACAAACCTGTTACAATTTTTTGAGGAAATTACCAGTAGGCTAGACAAGGGAGATGCAGTGGATGTTGTATATTTGGATTTTCAGAAGGCCTTTGACAAGGTGCCACACATGAGGCTACTTAACAAGATAAGAGCCCATGGAATTACAGGAAAGTTACATACATGGATAGAGCGTTGGCTGATTGGCAGGAAACAGAGAGTGGGAATAAAGGGATCCTATTCTGGTTGGCTGCGGGTTACCAGTGGTGTTCCACAGGGATCAGTGTTGGGGCCGCTTCTTTTTACATTGTACATCAACGATTTGGATTATGGAATAGATGGCTTTGTGGCTAAGTTTGCTGACGATACGAAGATAGGTGGAGGGGCCGGTAGTGCTGAGGAAACGGAGAGTCTGCAGAGAGACTTGGGTAGATTGGAAGAATGGGCAGAGAAGTGACAAATGAAGTACAATGTTGGAAAGTGTATGGTTATGCACTTTGGCAGAAAAAATAAACGGGCAGACTATTATTTAAATGGAGAAAGAATTCAAAGTTCTGAGATGCAACGGGACTTGGGAGTCCTCGTACAGGATTCCCTTAAAGTTAACCTTCAGGTTGAGTCAGTAGTGAAGAAGGCGAATGCAATGTTGGCATTCATTTCTAGAGGAATAGAATATAGGAGCAGGGATGTGATGTTGAGGCTCTATAAGGCGCTGGTGAGATCTCACTTGGAGTACTGTGGGCAGTTTTGGTCTCCTTATTTAAGAAAGGACGTGCTGACGTTGGAGAGGGTACAGAGAAGATTCACTGGAATGATTCCGGGAATGAGAGGGTTAACATATGAGGAACGTTTGTCCGCTCTTGGACTGTATTCCTTGGAGTTCAGAAGAATGAGGGGAGACCTCATAGAAACATTTTGAATGTTAAAAGGCATGGACAGAGTGGATGTGGCAAAGTTGTTTCCCATGATGGGGGAGTCTAGTACGAGAGGGCATGACTTCAGGATTGAAGGGCGCCCTTTCAGAACAGAAATGCGAAGAAATTTTTTTAGTCAGAGGGTGGTGAATCTATGGAATTTGTTGCCACGGGCAGCAGTGGAGGCCAAGTCATTGGGTGGATTTAAGGCAGAGATTGATAGGTATCTGCGTAGCCAGGGCATCAAAGGTTATGGTGAGAAGGCAGGGCAGTGGGACTAAATAGGATAAAATGGATCAGCTCATGATAAAATGGCGGAGCAGACTCGATGGGCCGAATGGCCTACTTTTGCTCCTTTGTCTTATGGTCTTCTGGTCTTATGTTTTGGATCTGGAGGATGATCTGTTGGATGAGGAGGATTATGTGCTGAATGTGACAGATGATGTGTTGGATGCGAATGATGATTTGTTGGGTGAGCAAGATGATGTGTAGAATGTGGTAGATGATGTGAGGGATGTGGGGGATGATGTGTTGAATAAGGAGGCTGATGTGTTGAATGCAGAGGATGATATGTTGGATAAGGAAGATGATGTGTTAAATACAGAGGATGAGGTGTTTGTTGTGGAGGATGATGTGTTGGATTAGGAGGATGATGTTTTGGATGCGGAGGATGATCTGTTGGATGAGGAGGATGATGTGTTGGATGTGGAGATCATAGGTTGCATGTGGTAGATCATCTATTGAATGCAGAGGATGATGTGTTGGATGTGGAGGATCACTTGTTAGATGAGCAGGATGATGTGTTGAATGTGGAGGTTGATAGGTCGGATGCTGAGGATGATGTGCTGGATGAGGAGGATGATGTGCTGGATGAGGAGGATGATGTGTTGGATCTGCAGATGATGAGTTGGATGCCGATGATTTGTTGGATTTGGAAGATGATGTGAAGGATGTGGTAGATGATATGTTGCATGTGGAGATTGATAGGGCCGATGCGGAGTATGATGTCATGGAAGAGGAGGATGATGTGTTGGATGAGGAGGCTGATAGGGCTCATGTCAAGGATGATGTGTTGAAGCTGGAGGATGATGTGTTGGATGAGAAGGATGATGTTTTGGATGAGGAGGATGAAGTGTTGCACGAGGAGAATGATATGTTGGATGTGGCGGATGATGTGTTGGATGTGGAGATGATATGTTGGAAGTGGTAGATGATGTGTTGAATGCAGAGGATAATGTGTTGGATGTGGAGGTTGATAGGACAGATGTGATGAGGAGGAGGATGATTTGGATCTGGTAGGTGATGTGTTGGATGCGGAGTATGATGTTTTGGAGATGTCGAGGATGATGTATTGGATCTGGAGGATGATATGATGGATGTGGAGGATGACGTGTTAAATGCAGAGGATGATGTGTTCAATGTGAAGGATGATGTGTTGGATGTGGAGGATGTGTTGGATGTGGAGGATGTTATGTGGGATGTGGAGGATGACGTGTAGGATGTGGAGGATGACGTGTAGGATGTGGAGGATGACGTGTTGGATGAGGAGGATGACATGTTGAATGAGGTAAATTATGTGTTGCTATGGAGGATGATTTGTTGCATGAGGTGGATGATGTTTTGAATGCAGAACATTATGTGTTGGATGCGGAGTAGGATTTGTTTGATGAGGAGGATGATGTTTTGTATCAGGAAAATGATGTTTTGGATGTTGTATATGATGTGTTGGATGTGGAGGATGATGAGCTAGATGTGGAGGATGATGTTTTGGATGTGGTAAAGATGTACTGAATGAAAAGGATGATGTGTGGGATGAGCACGATGTTTTGAATGCAGTAGATGATGTGTTAGACGTTGAGGATGATTTGTTGGATGAGGAGGATGAGATATTTGAGGTGGTAGATGTGTTGGATGCGGAGGATAATGTGTTGGTGTGGAGCATGATTTGTTGGATGAGGAGAATGATGTGTTTGATGAGGAGGATGATGTGTTGGATGTGGTAGATAATGTGTTGAATGCAGAGAATGATGTGTTGGATGTGGACGTTGATAGGGAGGATGTCGAGGATGATGAGTTGGATCTGGAGTATGATGTGATGGATGTGGAGGATGACGTGTTGGATGAAGAGGACGAGTTGTTGAATGTGTAGGTTGATGTGCTGGATGTGGAGGATGTTATGTGGGATCAGGAGGATGATGTGTTGGATGTGGAGGATGATGCGTTGGATCTGGGTGATGATGTCTTGGATGAGGAGAATGATGTGTTCGATGAGGAGGATTATGTGTTAGATGTGTTAGATCAGCGGTCCCCAACCACCGGGCCACGGAACGGTACCGGGCCGCAAAGCATGTGCTACTGGGCCGCGAGGAAATGATATGATTTGGCGATAGGAGTCAGCTGCACCTTCCCTCATTCCCTGTCACGCACTGTTGAGCCATTATGCATGCAAGGTCATTACCCGCGCATCACCTATGTCAGCGCGGGAAGAAGATCAACTCCTCGAACTTGCAAATGGCGGCGTGATGAAAAGTGTGTTTGACATAACACCTCTGCCGGCATTGTGGATCAAAGTCAAGGTGAAATATCCTGAGATAGCCACGAAAGCACTGAAAATGTTGCTTCCATTTCCAACATATCTCTGCAATGAATGCAACGAAAACTAAATTGCAGAATAGACTGGACATAAGGAACCCCCTTCGCGTATCACTGTCTTCCATCACCCCTCGATGGCACCGTCTTGTTGCAGGAAAACAAGCCCAGGGCTCCCACTGATTCAGCGATATTGGTGTGTTGCAATGATTTTATATGTTAGACGGGGAAAATATGTGCTGTGTTTATATCCAAACCTTACTTAAAATATTACGATCCTATTGACCTTATATAACCATATAACAATTACAGCACGGAAACAGGCCATTTCTGCCCTTCTAGTCTGTGCTGAACGCTACTGTCACCTAGTCCCGCCGACCTGCAATCAGGCCATAACCCTCCATTCCTTTCCTGTCCATGTACCTATCCAATTTTTCTTTAAATTATAATATCGAACCTGCCTCTACCACTCCTACTGGAAGTTCGTTTAACACTTACTTCAAGCTCCCCTGATAATTGACTTATCATTATACTCATGCGAGGAAAATATGCACTGTGTGTTTAATATTAAATTCATTAGATAAACCCTTTTAGAAATGAAATTGAGTGTATTATCCACTTATCACCTATACTCCGGTCGTGATTAACAACCCCCACCCCCCGAACAGAATCGCCAAAATGGATTTGCACAGTGGAAAAAAATCGGCAGGTCACAAGGCGCATGCGCACTGGTGCTCGCGCAAGGCTTCCTGGTCATTGTAATCTTTCTCTGGATAAACACAACGTATTTGACTGCTACTCTTGTCCGTTGGCAACCCTACCCTCCCCCCCCCCCCAGGGTTGGCCGGTCCGCAAGAATATTGTCAATATTAAACTGGTCCGCAGTGTGAAAAAGGTTGGGGACCCCTGTGTTAGATGATCTGGTAGATGCGGAGCATGATTTGTTGGATGAGATGGATGATGTGTTGTATGTGGCGGATGATTTGTTGGAAGAGGAGGATTGATCTGTTGAATGCAGAGGACGATTTGTTGAATGTGGAGGATGTTATGTGGGATCAGGAGAATGATGTGTTGGATGAGAAGGATGATAAGTTTAATTAGGAGGATGATGTGTTGGATGCGGAAGATAATGTGTTGCTGTGGATCATGATTTTTTGGATGAGTTGGATGATGTGTTGAATGCAGAGGCTGGTGTATTTGATGAGGAGGATGATGTGTTGGATGAGCTAGATGATGTGCTGGATGCGGTGTAGGATTTATTGGATGAGGAGAATTATGTGTTGGATGTGGTAGATGATGTGTGGAATACAGAGAATGATGTGTTGGATGTGGACGTTGATAGGACAGATGTCGAGGATGATGAGTTGGATCTGGAGGATGATGTGATGGATGTGGGGGATTATATGTTATGTGGAGGATGTTGTTTGGGATCAGGAGGAAGATGCGTTGGATGCGGAGGAAGATGCGTAGGGTGTGGTAGATGATGTTTTGGATGTGGAGGATGATTTGTGGGATGAGGAGGATGATGTGTTGGATCTGGGGGATGACGTCTTGGATGAAGAGAATGATGTGTTCGATGAAGAGGATTATGTGTTAAATGTGTTAGATGATGTGTTAGATGCAGAGCATGATTTGTTGGATGAGATGGATGATGTTTTGGATGTGGTAGATAATGTGTTGTATGTGGAGCATGATTTGTTGGAAGAGGAGGATTGATCTGTTGAATGCGGAGGATGATTTGTTGAATATGGAGGATGAAGTGTTGGATGTGCCGGATGTTATGTGGGATCAGGAGAATGATGTGTTAGATGCGGAAGATAATGTGTCGGTGTGGAGCATGATATGTTGGATGAGGTGGATGATGTGTTGAATGCAGAGGATGATGTGTTTGCTGAGGAGGATGATGTGTTGGATGTGCTAGGTGATGTGTTGGATGCGGTGTAGGATTTATTGGATGAGGAGGGTTATGTGTTGGATGTGGTAGCTGATGTGTGGAATGCAGAGAATGATGTGTTCGATGTGGACATTGATAGGGCAGATGTCGGGGATGATGAGTTGGATCTGGAGGATGATGTGATGGATGTGGAGGATAACTTGCTGGATGAGGAGGATGATTTGTTGGATGTGGGGGATGATTTGTTGGAAGAGGAGGATTGATCGGTTGAATGCAGAGGACGATTTGTTGAATGTGTAGGTTGATCTGTTGGATGTGGAGGATGTTATGTGGGATCAGGAGGAGGCGGCGTTGGATGCGGAGGATGATGTTTTTGATGTCATAAAGTTGTGTCGAAAGCAGAGGATGACGTGTGTGATGTGCTGGATGAGGACGGTGAAGTTGTGGATGCAGAGGGCGATGTGCTGGATGGGGTAGATGATGTGTTGAAAGCAGAGAATGATTTGTTGGATGAGGAAGATGATGTGCTGGATGCGGAGGATGATGTGCTGGATGAGGACGGTGAAGATGTGGATGTGGAGGGTGACGTGTTGGATGAGGAGGGTGACGTGTTGGATGGGGTAGATGATGTGTTGAAAGCAGAGAATGATCTGTTGGATAAGGAGGATGATGTGTTGGATGTGGATGATGACGTGTTCAATGCAGGGGATGATATATTGTTTGAGGAAGATGAGGTGTTTGATGAGGATAATGTGTTGGATGCGGGGGATCATGTGTGTGATGTGTTGGATGAGGACAGTGAAGATGCAGAGGGTGACGTGTCAGGATGTGGTAAAGATGTGTTGAATGCAGAGGATGATGTGCGTGATGTGCTACATGATGTGTTGGATGAGGGCGGTGAAGTGGATGTGGAAGGTGATGTGTTGGATGAGGATGATGTGTTGAATGTGGAGATTGATGCGTTCATATCAGGAAGATGATGTGTTGCATGTTGTAGATGATGTGTTGGATGCGGTGGTTGATTATGTGTTGGATGCGGTGGATGATTATATGTTGGATGCGGTGGATGATCTGTTAGATGTGGAGGATGATGTTTTTGAGGTGGTAAAGATGTGTTGAATGCAGAGGATGACGTGTGTCATGTGCTGGATGATGTGTTGGATGAGGATGGTGAAGTTGTGGATGTGGTAGTTGATGTGCTGGATGCGGAGGGTGATGTGCTGGGTGTGGTAGATGATTTGTTGGATGAGGAGGATGATGTGTTCAATGCAGGGGATGATGTGTTGGATGCGGAGGATGATGTGTTGAATGCAGAGGATGATATGCGTGATGTGCTGGATGATGTTTTGGATGAGGACGGTGAAGATGTGGATGTGGTAGATGATGTGTTGGATGTGGAGGATGACGTGTCAGATGCAGAGGATGATGTGTTAGATATGGTAAAGACGTGTTGAATGCAGACGATGATGTGTGTGATGTGCTAGATGATGTGATGGATGAGGACGGTGAAGTGAATGTGGTAGATGATGTGTTGGATGAGGAGGGTGATGTGTTGGATGAGGAGGGTAACGTGTTGGATATGGAGGGTGATAGGTCGGATGCTGAGGATGATGTGCTGGATGAGGAGGATGATTTGCTGGATGCGGGGGTTGATGTAATGGATGTGGAGGATGATGTGTTGGATCTGTAGGTGATGAGTTGAATGCCGATGATGATTTGTTGGATGAGCAGGATGATGTGTAGGATATGGTAGATGATGCGTTGGATGAAGAGGCTGATAGGGCTCATGTCGAGGGTGATGTGTTGGATGTGAAGGATGATGTGTTGCACGAGGAGAATGATATGTTGGATGTGGGGGATGATGTGTTGGATGAGGAGGAGGATGTTTTGGATGTGGAGGATGATGTGTTGGTTGAGCAGTATGATTTGTAGAATGTGGTAGATGATGTGCCAGATGTGGAGATGATATGTTGGAAGTGGTCGATGATGTGTTGAACGCAGAGGATGATGTTTTGGATGTGGAGGTTGATAGGACAGATGCGATGAGGAGGAGGATGTTTTGGATCTGGTAGGTGATCTGTTGGATGCGGAGTATGATGTTTTTCGTGTGGATGATAATGTGTCGGATGCAAGGGATGATGTGTTGGATGTGGATGTTTATAGGACAGATGTGGTAGATGATTTGTTGGAAGCGGAGTATTATGTGTTGGATGTGAAGTATGATGCTTTCGATGTGGTCGATCATGTGTTGAATGCAAAGGATGATCTGTTGGATGAGGAGGATGATTTGTTGGATGAGCCGAATGCTGTGTAGGACATGGTAGATGATGTGTTGGATGTGGAGGATGATTTGTTGGATGAGGAGGGTGATGTGCTGGATGCTGGGGTTGATGTATTGGATGTGGAGGATGATGTGTTGGATGTGGCAGATGATGAGTTGAATGCCGATGAATATTTATTGGATGAGCAGGCTGTTGTGTGGGATGTGGTAGATGATCTGTTTGGATATGGAGGTTGATAGAGCGGATGCGGATGATGATATGGATGCGGGGGATGATGTGTTGGATGTGGACGCTGATAGGGCTCATGACTCAGATATGTGTGTTGAACCTGAAGGATGATGGGCTGGACGCGGATCATGAATTTTTGGTTCAGTATGATTTGTAGGATGTGGTAGATGATGTGTTGAGTGCAGAAGATGATGTGTTGGATTTGGTAGATGATGTGTTGGATGCGGATTATGATGTTTTGGTTGTGGATGATAATGTGTTGGATGCAAAGGATGATGTGCTGGATGTGGATGTTGATTGGACAGATGTGGTAGATTGTTGGAAGTGGAGCATTATGTGTTAGATGTGAAGTATGATGCTTTCGATGAGGTCGATGATGTGTTGCATGCAGAGGATAATTTGTTGGGTGAGGAGGATGATGTGTTGGATGATGTGTTGGATGTTGAGGATGACGTGTTGAATACAGAGGATCATGTGTTGGATGTGGAAGATGAGGTTTAACGAGGAGTATGATGTGTTGGATGTGGAGATGATATGTTGGATGTGGTAGATGATGTGTTCTATGCAGAGGATGATGTGTTGGATGTGGAGGTTGATAGCACAGATGTAGTAGATGATGTTTTGGATACGGAGCATGATGTTTTGGATGTGGAGTATGATGTTTTTGATGCTGTAGTGATGTGTTGGATGAGGACGATGATGCGTTGGATGTGGTAGATGATGTGCTGGTTGCGGAGGATGACGTGTTGTATGGGGAGAATGATGTGTTGGACATGAAGGACAACGTGTTGGATGAGGAGGATGTGTTGGATGTGTAGAATGACGTGCTGAATGCAGAGGATGATGTGTTGGATGAGGTGGATGATGTGTTAGATCAGGTGGATGATCTGGTGGTTGCGGAGAATGCGGTGTTGGATGTGGTAGATGATGTGCTGGTTGCGGAGGATGACGTATTGTATCTGGAGGATGATGTGTTGGACGTGGAGGAAAATGTGTTGGATGAAGAGAATGATGTGTTGGACGTGGAGGAAAATGTGTTGTTGTGGAGGATGATTTGTTGGATAAGGAGGATGGTGTGTTGAATGCGGAGGATGATGTCTAGAATGTGGTAGATGATGTGCTGGATGGGGAGGATGATGTTTTCGATGTGGTCGATGCCGTTTTGAATGCAGAGGATGATTTGTTGGATGAGGAGGATGATGTGTTGGATGTTCAGTATTACGCGTTGAATGTAGAGGACCATGTGTTGGATGTGGAAGATGAGGTTTGTCGAGGAGCATGTTGTGTTGGATGTGGTAGATGATGTGTTGGATGTGGAGATGACATGTTCGACGTGGTAGATGATGAGTTCAATGCAATGGATGATGTGTTGGATGTGGATGTTGATAAGACAGATGTAGTAGATGATGTTTTGGATACGGAGCATGATGTTTTGGATGAGGAGTATGATTTTTTTGATGTTGTAGTGACGTGTTGGACGAGGAGGATGACGTGCTGGATGAAGTAGATGATGCATTGTATGTGGAGGATGTTTGTTGGATCAGGAGGATTGATTGTTGAATGCAGGGGACGAATTGTTGAATGTGGAGGATGATGTGTTGGATGTGGTGGATGTTAAGTGGGATCAGGAGCATGATGTGTTGGCTGCGGAGGGTGATGTGTTGGATGTGGAGAATGATGTGTTTTATGTGGCAGTTGATGTGTTGGATGTAGAGGTTGATTTTTTGGTTGAGCTGCTAAATGCAGAGGATGATGTGTTGGATGTGGAGGAAGCTGTGTTGGATAAGGAGTATGACACGTTGGATGGAGCCAATGAAGTGTTGGACGTGGAGATGATGTGTTGGATGTGGTAGATGATGTGTTGGATACAGAGGATGATATGTTGGATGTGGACATTGATAGGGCAGATGTCGAGGATGATGTTTTGGTTGTGGAGTATGATGTGCTGTGTGCAGCGGATGATATGTCAGATGGGGAAGATGATGTATTAAATGCAGAGGATAATGTGTTGTATTGGAGGTGGATATGTTGGATGTGGTAGATGATGTCTTGGATGCGGAGTATGATATGTTAGCTGAGGAAGATGATGTGTTCGATGAAGAGGATGATGTCTTGGATGAGGATGATGTCTTGGATGAGGCAGATGATGTGATGGATGCGGAGGATGATATGCTGGATGCAGAGGATTATGTATTCAATGTGGTAGATGATGTGTGGGATATAGAGAATAATTTCTTGGATGATGATGATGTGTTGGATGCGGAGGATGACGTGTTGGATGCGGAGGATAATTTCTTGGATGTGGAGGACGATGTGCTAGATGTGGAGGATGATGTTTCTGATGTGATAAAGAAGTGCTGAATGCAGAAGATGATGAGCTTGATGTGCAGGATGATGTATTGGATGTGGAGGAAGCTGTGTTGGATGAGGAGTATGACACATTGGATGCAGCCAATGAAGTGTTGGATGTGGAGATGATGTGTCGGATGTGTTGAATGCAGAGGATGATATGTTGGATGTGGACATTGATAGGGCAGATGTCGAGGATGATGTTTTGGTTGTGGAGTATGATGTGCTGTCTGCAGCGGATGATGTGTTACATGAGGATGATGTGTTAAATGCGAAGGGTGATGTGTTGGATGCGGAGGGTGATGTGTTGGATGCAGAGGGTGATGTGTTCCATAGGGAGGCTGATGTGTTCCATGGGGAGGATGATGGGTTCGATGGTGAGGATGATGTGTTCGATGGAGAGGATGATGTGTTCGATGGGGAGGATGATGTGTTCGATGGGGAAGATGATGTGTTCGATGGGGAGGATGATGTGTTCGATGGGGAGGATGATGTGTTCGATGGGGAGGATGAGGTGTATTATGTGGTAGTTGATGTTTTGAATGTGGATGTTGACTTTTTGGTTGAGGTGTTGAATGCAGAGGATGATGTGTTGGATGTGGAGGAAGCTGTGTTGGATAAGGAGTATGACACGTTGGATGCAGCCAACGAAGTGTTGGATGTAGAGATGATGTGTTGGATACAGAGGATGATATGTTGGATGTGGACATTGATAGGGCAGATGTCGAGGATGATGTTTTGGTTGTGGAGTATGATGCGCTGTCTGCAGTGGATGATATGTTAGATGAGGAAGATGATGTGTTAAATGCAGAGGATAATGTGCTGGATGTGGTAGATGATGACTTCGATGCGGTGTATGATATGTTAGCTGAGGAAGAAGCTCTGTTGGATGAGGAGGAGGATGTGTTGGGTGAGGAGGAGGATGTGTTGGATGAGGAGGAGGATGTGTAGGCTGCGGAGGATGACGTGATGAATGTGGAGGATGATGTGCTAGATGTGGTAAAGATGTGCTGAATGCAGAGAATGATCAGCTTGATGTGCAGGATGATGCGTTGGATGAGGACGATGATGTTTTGGGTGTTGTAGATGATGGCTTGGATATTGAGGATGATTTGTCAGATGAGGAGGATGATGTGTTGAATGCAGATGATGATGTGTTGGATGTGGAGGAAGCTGTGTTGGATGAGGAGTATGACACATTGGATGCAGCCAACGAAGTGTTGGATGTGGAGATGATGTGTTGGATGTGGTAGATGATGTGTTGGATACAGAGGATGATATGTTGGATATGGATATTGATAGGGCAGATGTTGAGGATGATGTTTTGGTTGTGGAGTATGATGTGCTCTCTGCAGCGGATGATGTGTTACATGAGAAGGATGATGTGTTAAATGCAGAGGATAATGTGTTGGATGAGGAGCATGATGTGTTGGATGTAGT
This sequence comes from Mobula hypostoma, assembly GCF_963921235.1. Classification (NCBI taxonomy): domain Eukaryota; kingdom Metazoa; phylum Chordata; class Chondrichthyes; order Myliobatiformes; family Myliobatidae; genus Mobula; species Mobula hypostoma. The sequence continues at coordinate 8,900,075 of NC_086129.1, read as the reverse complement.
AGAGGATGTATTGGTTGCGGAGGGTGATGTGTTGTATGTGAGGTTGATGTGGTGGATGTGGTAGACAATGTGCCGGTTGCGGAGGATGACTTGTTGTATCTTGAGGATGATGTGTTGGACGCGGAGGAAAATGTGTTGGACGTGGAGGGTGATGTGTTGGATGCGGTAGATGCTGCGTTGTATGTGGAGGATGATTTATTGGATCAGGAGGATTGATCTGTTGAATGCAGTGGACGAATTATTGAATGTGGAGGATGATGTGTTGGATGTGGTGGATGTTATGTGGGATCAGGAGGGTGATGTGTTGGATGTGGAGGGTGATGTGCTCGATGCGGAGGATGAAGTGTATTATGTGGTAGTTGATGTTTTGAATGTGGATGTTGATTTTTTTGGTTGAGGTGTTGAATGCAGAGGATGATGTGTTGGATGTGGAGGAAGCTGTGTTGGATAAGGAGTATGACACGTTGGATGCAGCCAACGAAGTGTTGGATGTAAAGATGATGTGTTGGATACAGAGGATGATATGTTGGATGTGGACATTGATAGGGCAGATGTCGAGGATGATGTTTTGGTTGTGGCGTATGATGCGCTGTCTCCAGTGGATGATATGTTAGATGAGGAAGATGATGTGTTAAATGCAGAGGATAATGTGCTGGATGTGGTAGATGATGACTTCGATGCGGTGTATGATATGTTAGCTGAGGAAGAAGCTCTGTTGGATGAGGAGGAGGATGTGTTGGGTGAGGAGGAGGATGTGTTGGATGAGGAGGAGGATGTGTAGGCTGCGGAGGATGACGTGATGGATGTGGAGGATGATGTGCTAGATGTGGTAAAGATGTGCTGAATGCAGAGAATGATCAGCTTGATGTGCAGGATGATGCGTTGGATGAGGACGATGATGTTTTGGGTGTTGTAGATGATGGCTTGGATATTGAGGATGATTTGTCAGATGAGGAGGATGATGTGTTGAATGCAGATGATGATGTGTTGGATGTGGAGGAAGCTGTGTTGGATGAGGAGTATGACACATTGGATGCAGCCAACGAAGTGTTGGATGTGGAGATAATGTGTTGGATGTGGTAGATGATGTGTTGGATACAGAGGATGATATGTTGGATATGGATATTGATAGGGCAGATGTCGAGGATGATGCTTTGGTTGAGGAGTATGATGTGCTCTCTGCAGCAGATAATGTGTTGGATGAGGAGCATGATGTGTTGGATGTAGTAGAGGATGTATTGGTTGCAGAGGGTGACGTGTTGTATGTGAGGTTGATGTGGTGGATGTGGTAGACAATGTGCCGGTTGCGGAGGATGACTTGTTGTATCTCGAGGATGATGTGTTGGACGTGGAGGGTGATGTGTTGGATGCGGTAGCTGCTGCGTTGTACGTGGAGGATGATTTGTTGGATCAGGAGGATTGATCTGTTGAATGCAGTGGACGAATTATTGAATGTGGAGGATGATGTGTTGGATGTGGTGGATGTTATGTGGGATCAGGAGGGTGATGTGTTGGATGCGGAGAGTGATGTGTATTATGTGGTAGTTGATGTTTTGGATGTAGAGGTTGATTTTTTTGGTTGAGGTGCTGATTGCAGAGGAGGATGTGTTGGATGAGGAAGGAGGATGTGTTGGATGTGGAAGGAGGATGTGTTGGATGAGGTAGATGATGAGTAGGCTGCGGAGGATGACGTGATAGATGTGGAGGACGATCTGCTAGATGTGGAGGATGATGTGCTGAATGCAGAGGATGATGAGCTTGATGTGCAGGATGATGTGTTGGATGAGGATGATGATGTTTTGGACGTTATAGATGATGTGTTAGATATTGAGGATGATTTGTTAGATGAGGAGGATGATGTGTTGAATGCAGATGATGATGTGTTGGATGTGGAGGAAGCTGTGTTGAAGGAGGAGTATGACACGTTGGATGCAGCCAATAAAGTGTTGGATGTGGAGATGAAGTGTTGGATGTGGTAGATGTTATGTTGAATGCAAAGGATGATATGTTGGATGTGGACATTGATAGGACAGATGTCGAGGATGATGTTTTGGTTGTGGAGTATGATGTGCTCTCTGCAGCGGATGATGTGTTAGATGAGGAGGATGATGTGTTAAATGCAGAGGATAATGTGTTGGATGAGGAGCATGATGTGTTGGATGTGGTAGACGATGTATTGGTTGCGGAGGGTGACATGTTGTATCTCGAGGATGATGTGTTGGATGTGGAAGGTGATCTGTTGGATGTGGAGAGTGATGTGTTGGATGAGATGGATGATGTGTTGGATGCGGTAGCTGCTGCGTTGTACGTGGAGGATGATTTGTTGGATCAGGAGGATTGATCTGTTGAATGCAGTGGACGAATTATTGAATGTGGAGGATGATGTGTTGGATGTGGTGGATGTTATGTGGGATTAGGAGTATGATGTGTTGGATGTGGAGGGTGATGTGTATTATGTGGTAGTTGATGTTTTGGATGTGTTGATTTTTTGGTTGAGGTGCTGAATGCAGAGGATGTTGTGTTGGATAAGGGGTATGACATGTTGGATGCAGCCAATGAAATGTTGGATGTGGAGATGTGTTGGATGTGGTAGATGATGTGTTGGATACAGAGGATGATATGTTGGATGTGGACATTGATAGGGCAGATGTCGAGGATGATGTTTTGGTTGTGGAGTATGATGTGCTTTCTGCCGCGGATGATGTGTTAGATGAGGAAGATGATGTGTTAAATGCAGAGGATAATGTGTTGGATGAGGAGGATGATGTATTAGATGTGGTAGATGATGTATTGTTTGCAGAGCATGACGTGTTGTATGGGAGTTTGATGTGTTGGATGAGGTAGATGATGTCTTGGATGTGGTGTATGATATGTTAGCTGAGGAGGAGGATGTGTTGGATGAGGAGGAAGATGTGTTGGATGAGGAGGAGGATGTGTAGGCTGCGGAGGAGGATATGCTCGATGTAGAGGATGAAGTTTCTGATGTGGTAAAGATGTGCTGAATGCAGAGAATGATGAGCTTGATGTGCAGGATGATGTGTTGGATGAGGACGATGATGTTTTGGATGTGGTAGATGATGTGTTGGATATTGAGTATGATTTGTGACAAGGGTAGATACGGGACTTATTGAAAATGATGCTGGAGAAATTATGGATTACAAAGAGATGGCGGAGGAACTGAATGAGTACTTTGCATCAGTCTTCACAGTGGAAGACATGAGCAATATACCTGATAGCCAGAGGTATCAGGGAATAGAATTATGTAGAGTCAAGATTACTAGACAAAGTGCTTGGGAAGCTAAGTGGACTAAGAATAGATAAGTTTCCCGGTCCAGATGAGGTGCACCCAGGTGTTCTGAAGGAGGAGGTGGCTTTGGAGATTGTGGAAGCATTGGAAATGATCTTCCAGGAATCAATAGACTCTGGCATGGTTCTGGAGGACTGGAAGGTCACAAATGTTGTTCCGTTATCTAAGAAAGGAAGGAGACAGCAAAAAGAAACTAACAGACCTATTAGTCTGACATCGGTAGTTGGAAAGATATTGGAGTCAATCCTCAAGGATGAGGTTATGAAATACCTCGAGGTGTATGACAAGATAAGCCGAAGCCAGCATGGTTTCATGAAGGGCAGATTCTGTCTCACCAACCTATTGGAATTTTTTGAGGTAATCTCGAATAAGATTGACAAGGGAGAGGCTGTGGATGTTGCGTATTTCGATTTTCAAAAGGCCTTCGATAAGGTGCCGCATATGAGGCTGCTAAATAAGATGAGGGCCCACGGAATTATAGGAAAGATATTGAAATGGGTGGAGCATTGGCTGATAGGCAGAATACAAAGGGTGGGAATAAAGGGATCCTATTCTGATTGGTTGCCAGTTACTAGTGGTGTTCCGCAGGGGTCGGTGTTGGGAGATGATTTGTTGGAAGAAGATTGATTTGTTGAATGCAGAGGACGATTTGTTGAATGTGTAGGTTGATGTTTTGGATGTTATGTGGGATCAGGAGGATGATGTGTTGGACGGAGAGGGTGATGTGTTGGACGGGGAGGGTGATAGGGCAGATGTGGAGGATGACGTATGGGATGAGGAGTAGGATTTGTTCAATGAGGAGGATGATGTTCTTTATCAGGAAAATGATGTGTTGGATGTTGCATATGATGTGGTGGATGTGAAGGACGATGAGCTAGATGTGGAGGATGATGTTTTGGATGAAGTAAAGATGTGTTGAATGAAGAGGATGAAGTGTTGGATGTGCAGGATAATGTGTTGGATGTGGTGTAGGATTTGTTGGATGAGGAGCATGATGTGTTGGATGTGGTAGGTGATGTGTTGAATGCAGACAGTGATGTGTTGGATGTGGCGGATGATGTGTTGGATGTGCAGGATGATGTGTTGGATGTGGTGTAGGATTTGTTGGATGAGGAGCATAATGTGTTGGATGTGGTAGGTGATGTGTTGAATGCAGACAGTGATGTGTTGGATGTGGTAGTTGATGTGTTTGTAGTAGATGACATGTTGGATGCGGAGGATGACGTGTTGGATGAGGAAGATGATGTGTTGAATGTGCAAATCATGGGTTGGATGTGGTAGGTGATCTATTGAATGCAGAGGGTGATGTGTTGGATGCCGAGGATGATGCGTTGGATGAGGAGGATGATTTGCTGGATGCGGGGGTTGATGTATTGGATGTGGCAGATAATGAGTTGGATCCCGATGATGATTTGTTGGATGAGCAAGATGATGTGTAGGATGTGGTAGATGATGTGTTGGATGTTCAGATCATGGGTTGGATGTGGTAGATGATCTATTGAATGCAGAGGATGATGTGTTGGATGTGGAGGCTGATAGGACAGATGTCGAGGATAATGCGTTGGATGAGGATGATGATTTGCTGGATGCGGGAGTTCATGTATTGGATGTGGCAGATGATGAGTTGAATGCCGATGATGATTCGTTGGATGAGCAAGGTGATGTGTAGGATGTGGTAGATGATGTGTTGGATGTGGCGGTTAATTGGGCGGATGCGGAGGATAATGTCATGGATGCGGAGGACGATGTGTTGGATGAGGAGTCTGATAGGGCTCATGTAGAGGATGCCGTGTTGGACGAGGAGGCTGATGGGGCTCATGTCGAGGATGTTGTGTTGGATGTGGAGGATGATGAGTTGTTGGTTGAGCAGTATGATTGGTAGGATGAGGTACATGATGTGTTAGATGGGGAGATGATATGTTGGATGTTGTAGATGATGTGTTGAATGCAGAGGATGATGTGTTGGATGTGAAGTTTGATAGAACAGATGTTATGAGGAGGAGGATGTACTGGATCTGGTTGATGATGTGTTGGATGCGAATTATGTTTTGGCTGCGGATGATAATGTGGATGCAAAGGGTGGTGTGTTGGATGTGGATGTTGATAGGACAGATGGGGTAGATGATGTGTTGGAAGTGGAGCGTTATCTGATGGATGTGAAGGATGATGTTTTCGATGTGGTCAATGATGTGTTGAATGCAGAGGATGATTTGTTGGATGAGGAGGATGATGTGTTAGATGTTGAGTATGACGTGTTGAATGCAGAGGACCATGTGTTGGATGTGGAAGATGAGGTGTTTGATGTGGAGATGATATGTTGGATGTGATAGATGATGTGTTCAATGCAGAGGATGATGTTTTGGATGTGGAGGTTGATAGGACAAATGTAGTAGATAATGTTTTGGATACAGAGCATGATGCTTTGGATGCTGTAGTGATGCGTTGGATGAGGAGGATGATGTGTTGGATGAGGAGGATGACTTGCTGGATGCAGGGGTTCATGTATTGGATGTGGCAGATGATGAGTTGGATGCCGATGATGATGTGTAGGATGTGGTAGATGATGTGTTGGATGTGGAGGTTGATTGGGCGGATGCGGAGGATAATGTCATGGCTGCAGAGGATGATGTGTTGGATGAGGAGGCTGATAGGTCTCATGTCGAGGATGACGTGTCGGACGAGGGGGATGACGTGTTGGATTTAGTAGATAATCTATTGAAAGGTGATGATGTGTTGGATGTGGAGGTTGATAGTGCGGATGAGCTGGATGATAGGGCGGATGCGGAGGATGACGTGTTGAAAGTGGAGATGATCTATTGGATGCGGAGGATGACGAGTTGGATGCGGAGGGTGATAGGACAAATGTGGTAGATGATGTGTTGTAAGTGGAGCATTATGTGTTGGATGTGAAGGATGAAGTTTTTATTGTGGTAAATGTGTGGATTGTAGAGGATGACGTGTTGGGTGCAGAGATAATGTCTTTGATTTGGTAGATGATCTATTGAAAGGAGGGGATGATGGGGCCGATGTGGGGGATCATGTGTTGGATGAGGGGTATGTGTTGGATGTGGATGACGATTTGTTGGATCAGGAGGATGATGTTTTGGATGTGGAGGATGTGTTGGATGTGGTAGACGATGTGTTGAATGAGCAGGATGATGTGTTGGATGTGATTAATGATGTGGTAAATGCAAAGGATGATGTGTTGAATGAGGAAGATGTTGTGTTGGATGTGGTGAATGTTTTCGATGCAGAGCATGATTTGTTGGATGAGGAGGATGATGTGGTGGATCTGTAGGGTGATGTGTTGGATGAAGAGGATGAGAGGCTTGGGTTATTAGAGCTTCTCCTGGGCAGGAAGCAGAACTTCACCCTACAGAGGCAAGGACAGGGAGGGACAGACCCAGCTGCAGGGTTACGGCAATCAGCCTGGCTTACCTGACAGAGGCAAGGGGCAGGAAGTGACAGAACCGACCGCAGGGTAATGGCAATTATGGCCTGGCTTACCCAACAGAGGCAAGGACAGGAAAGGAGCTTGATCCAGGGTGGCTCTGAGTCTCAGGGCAGCCAGCAACCTTGGCTGGCTACAGAAATGGTCAAATCATTACCACGATGACTGCTCCGATGAGTAGCAACAAGGCTCCACGAAGTGGTGGTCCTCCAAATAGACCTAGAGATCACAAATGGTTTCACTAGCCTTCCATCAGCAGGTTGCTCCAAGGGGGACTGACAAGACAAATCAGCAGCTCACACTCAACCCTAAGGCTACTTATATTCCAAGCCCCAAGATGGGAATCAGGTGCCTATGCTTAACTCAATCAAAACAAGGGACAGCTGGAAGACCCGGAGTCCTGAGTCCATGGACCAGACCGTGAACCGGAATGCAGACATTATGGGGGGGCGGGGGCAGGTACTGTCATGGTTCTGTCCTTCTATGGGAGCCTTTGGGCAACCGAAGAGGCTCTCCAGGACTACAGATGACTCGGGTGGGGGAAGGCTTCAACACTAGGGAATCCTGGATGGCAAGAGTTCATCTCCGGTGTCTGTGTCGCTGGGTCCATGGTTGGTTGGTTTGTTCTGTCATAATGGGCTGCTGGGAATGGACCCAAATTGTGAGACACAGACACTGAAGTACCAGGAACAGGACTTGACTGGAGTAGAGACATGACAGGATGCAGACAAAGAGCAGGGACAAGAATGCAGACTTGGGCTAGGGCATGGATAAGACAGGGAACCCAGACAAGGAAATATGCACTAGGAGCCTGGGCTTGGGCTCCAAGCCAGAGAATGGACAAGGACCCAGAACCTGGGTCTTGCCTCAGGCTCTAGAACCAAGCAAGGACATGACATGGCTGGGGTCTTAGTCTTGAGGCTTGGGTTCATAGAGCTTGGCTGGGGATCGTCAAGGCTTGGGTTCATGGAGCTTCTGGGCAGGACGCAGAACTCCTGAGCAGAGAGGGACAGACCCAACTGCAAGGTAATGGCAAACAGCCTGCTTACCCAACAGAGGCAAGGGACAGAACCAACCACAGGGTAACAGCAATTATGGTCTGGCTTACCCAACAGAGGCAAGGACAGGAAACAAGCTCAATCCAGGGTCGCTCTGAGTCTCAGGGCAGCCAGCAACCTTGGCTGGCTACAGAATCAGCCAAATCCATACCACAATGACTACTCCAATAAGTGGCAACAAGGCTCTTTGAAGCAGTGGTCCAACAACCAGACCTAGAGATCACAAATGGTTTCACTAGCCTTCCATCAGCAGGTTGCTCCATGAGGGACTGACAAGACAAACCAGCAGCTCACACTCAACCCCAAGGCTACTTATATTCCAAGCCCCAATATGGGAATCAGGTGCCTATGCTTAACTCAATCAAAACAAGGGACAGCTGGAAGACCCGGAGTCCTGAGTCCACGGACCGGACCGGACCGTGAACCGGAATGTGGACTTCACAGACCGGACCATGACATAGACAGAGGGCATTTACCAGGATGCCGTCTGGATTAGAGAGTATCTCTTATGATAATTAGTTCAGTATGCCGGGTTTTTCTCTTTGCAGTGAAAGCAGATGAGAAGTGACTTGGTAGAGGTGTAGAAGATGATAAGAAACATAGATAGAGTGGTTTGTCAGAGACTTTTTCACAGGGTCATAATTTTTATAAGGGGGCATAATTTTAAAGTGAGTGAACAAAAGAATAAGGGGGATGACAGAGGTAAGTTTTTTACAGAGTGGTGAGTACATGGAACACCCTGCCAAAGCTGGTGGTGGAGGTAGGTACATTAGAGACAATTAGGAGACTGTGCTGTAGTGGTCTATGTCCATTGTTCTTTGTCCTACCTTTGAAAGCATTTGCAGGAAGCACTGCCTCAGGAAGACAGAGACTACCAGCAAAGATCCCCACCATCTAGGTCATGGCCTCTGAAGGACACTATGCCGCTCTATTGGGGCAGGAGACTGTTGCCGAATTGGTTCCATTAGCATCAGTCACCTGCATGATTTCACTACTTCAAGTTAGTCACTATGAAGAATTTGAAGGCATCTATCAACAAACATCTTGAATGTTACAATGAAAACAAAAGGTTTGAAGGATGCAGTTGTCAAAAGCATTGTATGAAGGCAGTCCATTATCTGCACTGATTTTTTCATTGTGTGCACTGGATGAATTCCTCCAATAATAACTATTAAGAACTAGTGCACAGTTTTATAGTACTGTAGTGGCATTGGTACTGTTCTAATTTGTTCTGTATATTATTTCAATACATAATTTGTTACTCAGGCTGTCTCTTTTTTTCCTTTTTATCTATTTCCATGAAACTTTGGCTAATTGGGGCAGCTGCTTAATTGGGCCAAAAGTATTGGTCCCAATTAACCGGAATCCACTGTATTTATATTCTTGGTGCTGTTTGAACCAAGCTGCCTTCGATGCTGCTGCAAGCAAGATTTTCATTGTACCTCTAGTCCACCATACATGACAATAAACTCGATTTGATCCTGACTGCCAGCATTGATTTCTCGTTGGGCATCATATGAGAACATCTTGTACTCAAAGACCTGATACATCATCTTACCACCTTTAAAAAATGTCCTCCAACAATACTGCACTCAGTACACTGCTGAAGTAGCAGGCTAGTTTTTGCGCTTAAATTGATGGGATTTGTACTCTCAGCCTTAGGTCTAGGTAGTCAAAGTACCAACAGTGAGTGAGCTGACCATCTCTTACATACACTCAGTTGCCACTTTATTAGCTACACCTGTACACCTGCTCGTTAATCAGCCAATCACATGGCAGCAACATAATACGTAAAAGCATGCAGACATGGTCAAGAGGTTCAGTTGTTCAGACCAAACATCAAATTGGGGAAGAAATGTGATCTACGTAAATGACTTTCACCATGGAATGTTGATAGTGCTAGGTAGGGCGGTTTGTGTATTTCAGAAATTGCTGATCTCCTGGGACTTTCACTCACAGCAGTGTCTACAGTTTACAGAGGATGGTGCAAAAAAAAAATCCCGTGAGTAGCAGTTCTGTGGGCGAAAATGCCTTGTTAATGAGAGAGGTCAGAGGAGAATGGCCAGACTGGTTCAAGCTGACAGGAAGGCGACAGTAACTCAAATAACCACACGTTACAGCAGTGATGTGCACAAGAGCATCTCTGAACGCACAGCATGTCAAACCTTGAGGTAGATGTGCTCCAGCATGAGAAGATAACGGACATAGACTCAGTAACCACTTTATTAGGTACAGGAGATAGCTAATAAAGTGGTGATTGAATGTAATCAGACCTAGATTACTGGAACCCTCATTCAGTAAAGCTAACTTGTATACACACTTCTCCAGATGAGTGGAAGTTGCAGCAAGGCAAGGATTAACATAATGCCCAGGCAATGAGAGATGGCAGATGGACCAGGCAAGAAATGTCTTTGAAGAACATAGCTTCCCCTTGCCCAGCAGCGAACCTGAGCTTATGGAGATGAGATAAAGATGTCATAGAAGGATACAAGGGGCACACACACTAACAGAGGGACAATTACTTTAGTAGCTTCAAAGTATCAACATCTGTCCGGTTGTGGTTTCTATTGACTTTTAACACCTGAATTATGAATTGTGGTTGATCTTGCAAATAAGGAATTTTAAACATATATTTAACTGATATTTAATTCTGTCTAAAATGGCATTTCTCTGTTCAGAATTCAGCAGTGTGGTGACAGGGGTCAGGCGGCTCTCCTTGTGCACAAGTAAATAAAGTGTGAATGAGAAACGAGTGAGATTTTAAGAGCCCAGTTAATTGACAACAGCTAATGCACAGTGGAGAGTGTTCTAACTGGTTGCATCAAGACCTGATACAGAAACGCCAGTGCGCAGGAATGGAAAAGCCTACAGAAAGTGATGGACACAGCCCAGTCCATCACAGGAAAAGCCCTCCCCACTTTTGAGCACATGTAAATGGAGCACTGCTAAAAGAAAGCAGCGTTCATCTAAAATCCATGGCCAAGGTCCCTTCTCGCTACTGCCAACAGGCAGGAAGTAAAGGAGCCTTTGGGGTCACACCACCAGGTTCAGCAACAATTATCACCCTACAACCACCAGGCTCCTAAAACAGCATGGATAACTTCACTCACCACAACTCTGAATTGATTGTACATCCTATAGACTTATTTTCAAGGACCCTTTACCACTCATGTCCTCAGTTATTTATTTATTTGCACTACTTGTCTTCTTTTGCATGTTGGTTATTCATCAGTCTCCATTAATATATAGTTTTCTTAAAATTCCATTGAATTTCTTTATTTTCCTGTAAGATAAATATCAACATATACAGTACGTATCTATTTATATTAGGACTTTGCTTTGAACTTTGAAAGCTAGCTCTTGCTCACTGATGTCTCTGCCCTCAGAAGAACAAGCAATAAGCAAGCAGTAGGTATTTTCACCAACACTGATTTCAGTAGTATTAAGGGAAGAGTTAAAATTTAATCTCTCTTCCATCTAACAGGGGGTTGTTTTATCCAAAGTCCTGTCCCTCCATGTCTGTGGGTAGTAGTAAGAACTTGCCAGCAAGCAATCCGTTGTGTAAATCTCAAGCACTGACTCAGAAAGGGTTTAGGCAAATTTCTGATTCAGGTTCATCACATGTACATCAGAACACACAAAGAAATGTCCCACTTACGTCCCCAAAGATGTACTGGTGGCAGCCCACAAGTGTCACTGCACATTCAAAGAACCCCTATTGGATCTGTTTAAGAACAGAGAGAAAGGAATGTTCCTTAGAGACACTGAGCCATGAAGTTATACAAGCATGAAAACAGGCCCTTCAGCTAGTTTGTCCATGCTGGCCAACATGTCTACTTGAGCTAGTCCCATTTGCCCGTGTTGGCCTTCAGTATCCATGTACTTGCCTCAATATCTTTTAACTATTGTAATTATACCTGCCTCTACACCTTCACAGTTCATTCCACATACTATCTACCTTCTGTGTGAATAACTTGATCCCCAGGTTCTTTTTAAATCATTCCCCCTCTCACCTTAAATACTGTGACCGCCTACATTATTGGCACCTCTGGTGATTCTTGAACTCACTGCCTCAGGCAAGCATGCCGTCTGGAGAGGATTCAGGGGAGGTTCATGCGAATGATTTATTGTTTGAGAAGTGACTGAGGCTCTGGGCCTGTACTCACTAGAATTTAGAAGAATGAATGGGGATCTCATTGAAACCTATCAAATGTTAAAAGAACTAGATAGAGTGGTTCTGGAGAGACCAGAGGTCACAGCCTCAGAGCAGAGGGATGTCACTTTAGAACAGAGATGAGGAAGAAATTCTTTAATCAGAGCTTTGAATCTGTGGAAATTGTTGCCACAGGCACCCATGGAGGCCAGGTTGTTGGGTATATTTAAGACAGAGGTGCATAGGTTCTTGATTAGTCAGGGCATGAAAGGCTACAGGGAGAAGATAGGAGAGTGGGCTTGAGAGGGCAGTGGATTGGCCACGATGAAATTGCGCAGCAGACTCAGTGGGTCAAATGGCTTAATTCTGCTCCTATGTCCTGTGGTCTGAAACCCCTGTATATCAATCTTTTTGAAGGTCCTGCCATTAACTGTATTCTTTCCCCTTACCTGCAAAGTGCAACACTTTGTACTTTAATAAACTCCCTGTCATGGTCCGGTCCGTGAAGTCCACATTCTGGTTCACGGTCCGGTCCATGGACTCAGGACTCCGGGTCCTCCAGCCGTTCCTCGTTTGGATGAGTTAATCATAGGCACCTGATTCCCATCTTATAACTGGCCTTGGGGTGTGTGTGTGTGTGTGTGTGTGTGTGTGTGTGTGTGTGTGTGTGTGTGTGTGTGTGTGTGTGTGTGTGTGGTTGGTTGGTTGGTTGGTTGGTTGGTTGGTTGGTTGGTTGGTTGGTTGGTTGGTTGGTTGGTTGGTTGGTTGGGCTGAGGTGGCTTGACTGGAAGCTGGTTGTGTTTTGCTTGATGTGTGAGTGTGTTTTGGAACCTGTTGAGGGAAAGAGAGTGGGGAAGGAATGGAAATTGCTGGGAGGGGGTTGTGTGGGTCTGGTAATGGTGGACAAGATAAGAGGTGGGGTTGAGGGAAAGAAAGTGGAGAAAGAGAGGGATAGAGACTTAGGACCAGAGGTAGGCAGCTGGGGAGAGGTGGATTATTGTGAAGGGAAAAATAAAGGGAATGAGGAGGTAGTGAGGGGTCGGATGAATAAAAACCAAGACAAAGGGAATAAAAGAATAAGAAATGATGGTGGAGAAAGCTCTGAAAGTGAGGAAGATGAACAAGCTCAGAGAGGAGGTGTTGTCATAATTAGGTTTAATGAGAAGGCTCAGGGACATATGAAGAAAATTAACCCGTTTGTGCTAACAACAACTCTGACAAATAAGATAGGGGAAATAGTATTTGCAAAAGTCCTTAATGCTGGCAACTTATTGGTAAGATGTGCGAATGAGGAACAACTTGAGAAAGCACTCAAGCTAAAAGAGATAGGAAAATGCAAGGTGGAATACACTGGGAGGGTGGGAGCACAAAACAGTGGTTGTAAAGGAGTGATCATGGGGATACCAATGAGTATAAATATGGAGGAGATAAAGAGGAATATCAAAGGAGGGAAAGTAATGAATGTTCAAAGACTGAAAACAACAAAGGAGGGAGTGAAAAAGGAAAGTGAATCAGTATTGATTGAATTTGAAGAAGAAAGAGTGCCAAGGAAGGTATTCCTGGGTTTCATGAGTTACCCAGTAAGGGTGTATGTGCCAAAGCCACTGAGGTGCTATAATTTTCAAAGGTTTGGACACGTGGCTAAAAACTGTAAAAGGCAGAGGAGATGTGCTAGATGTGGGGGTGATCATGAATATGGAAAGTGCGGAACAGGAGTTCAACCAAAATGCTGCAATTGTGGAGGAGCTCATAATGTTGCATATAGTGGGTGTGAGGCTGTCAGACGGGAGACTAAAATTCAAGAAATAAGAGTGAAAAGAAAGATCACTTATGCAGAAGCTGTAAGAATGTCAAGAGAACAGAATAATGTTCCTAATGAACAGGGAGCAATAGGGATACGAGAGATGCAACAAAGAACAAATGACAGGATTTATGTAGACAAAAAGGCTCTAGTAACATTCATTGCAGGAGTGATTAATAGTACGGCTGAGGTAAAGTCAAAAAGTGACAAAATTCAGCTGGTGGTAAAAGCAGCAGTAAACCATTTAGGGTTAGTAGGACTGATATGGGAGGAAGTGAGGGAGAACCTCAGTAATTAGTCAAGCCAGGAAGTGTCATGTGTTGGTTAATACTAATTATGGTGATTCTTTTACAATGGAATGCAAGGAGCTTACTGGCCAATAGCCAGGAATTCAAGCACTTTATTAAAGAAATGGTTGTAAAACTGGATGTAGTGTGTATTCAGGAAACTTGGTTAAAACCAACTTTAGACTTTGTGGTATATGGGTATACAATGATAAGGAAAGATAGAAATCTAGGGGGAGGAGGGGGTTGTGCTATGTTAATCAAGCAAGGTATACCATATAGGGTACTGGAAAAAGGAGATGATCAGGAATACATAGTGGTGGAAGTGTGGGAGAGAGGGGAGGGAGTGGTTATAATTAACTACTACAATCCATGTAAAAGGTTGGATTTGGACAGCCTATTAAAGATACAAGGACAAAACAGACATAAAGTAGTGTGGTGTGCAGATTTCAATGCTCATAGCACAATATAGGGGGGATCAGATTTCAGATCCAAATGGAAAGGTAATTGAAGATTTGATGGAAGAAAGGGATTTGGTGTGTATGAATGATGGTAGCGGCACAAGGATAGATATAACAACAGGAACTGAGACAGTGTTAGATATTACGTTAGTGTCTAATACCTTGGCTGGCATTAGTAACTGGGGAGTTTGGACTGCTTCAACAGTAGGCAGTGATCACTACCCAGTTTTGTGTTCAGTGGGTGAAAGAGTTGAAGTAAGACCAGGTGGCGGAACCCCAAAGTGGGTGTTTGGAAAAGCAGATTGGGGTAAATTCCAGAAGTTGAGTGAAGAAGGGTTGACAAAGATTGATATTTCTGGAAATGTAGATGAATTAAACAGTCAGGTGACTTCAGCAATTATCATGGCAGCAGAAGGGTCTATACCTAGGAGTAAAAATAGGATGAATAGAAAACTGGTACCATGGTGGACAGAGGAATGTTGTCAGGCTGTAAAAAACAGAAATAGAGCATTCAGGCTAGTTAAAAGAACCCATAATATGCAGCATTTGGTTCAATATAAGAAAGCACAGGCAGTGGTGAGAAGAACTATACGTCAAGCTAAAAGGGCAAGTTGGAGGAGTTTTTGCGACAAGGTAGGAAGAACAACACCTGTGGGAGAGATATGGGGAATGATTAAGAGGATGGGAGGAGATAGAAGGGAATGGGAATATCCAGTAATGATATCTGAGGAGGAAACTGCAGTCTCCAGTAGGGATAAGGCTGAGGTCATGGCCAAGTCATTTGTACTGATACACAGTTCAGAAAATTTGTCTGAAGAAGGAGGGAAAGAATAATGAGCCAACACCCAGGTGTGTTAAGCAGGAGGGAAGGAACAGATGATATAATTGATGATCCATTTACAGTAGCAGAAATGGTGAGAGCAATAGAGATGGAGACCAACCTCCCCAGGGAAAGATCTGATATGCTCTGTGATGCTAAAGAATCTAGGAGAAGGAGCGCTCTTGAAGTTGCTGCATTTTTATAACAGAGTGTGGGAGGAGGGAAGATTACCAAGTGCATGGAAAGAAGCAGTAGTAATTCCAATAAGGAAGCCTGGCAAGGATCTGTCAAAACCCACTAGCTACAGACCAATTGCATTAATATCAAGTATATGTAAGATAATGGAAAGGATGATAACAGAAAGGTTATCATATGAGCTTGAGAAAAGGGGAATGCTGGCAAGTTATCAGAGTGGTTTTAGAAAGGGAAGGAATTCCATGGACTCAGTGATTATGTTAGAGACTGAAATAAGGAAGGCCCAGGCAAATAGAGAGTCAGTAGTGGCAGTGTTCTTTGACATTGAAAAAGCCTATGATATGATGCGGAAGGAAGGATTATTAATTAAACTGCACAAGATGGGGGTTGGTGGGAGAGTTTTTAATTGGATTAAAGATTTTTTGTTTGGTAGAAAAATTCAAGTTAGGATTGGATCAGAATTATCAAAACAGTACATAGTGGAAAATGGCACACCTCAAGGTAGTGTGATTAGCCCGTTACTTTTCATCATTATGATCAATGATGTCTTCACAAAGGTACCAGCGGATATAAGTAGGTCACTGTTTGCAGATGATGGGGCCTTGTGGAAAAGAGGCAGGAACATGGACCATATAATCAGGAAACTACAAGAAGCAATTGATGAAGTGGTGGAGTGGGATTATGATTGGGGATGTAGATTTTCAGTAGACAAATCTCAAACTGTATTTTTTACCAGGAAAAGGGTTGAGGTAGGGAAGAAGTTAAGGATATATGGGGTTGAATTAGAAAGGGTTGCATCATTTAAAATTTCTGGGAGTTATATCTGATTCACGATTAACATGGGCAGACCATATCAGGAAAGTTGAGGAGAAATGCAAAAAAGTAATAAATGTGATGAGATGTTTGACTGGTAGGGAATGGGGAGCAAGTTGTTCAGCTTTGAAGAGAATGTATGTGGCTTTAGTAAGATCTGTATTGGATTATGGAAATGTAGTATATGGATCAGCAGCTAGGTCTCTTATAAGGAAACTCGATGTGATTCAGGCTCAGGCCTTGAGAGTGTGCAGTGGGGCTTTTAAAACGTCACCAGTGTCAGCCCTACAGGTAGAAATGGGAATAATGCCTTTGGAACTAAGAAGGATGCAATTGATGGCAAACTACTGGGCTAACTTGCAGGGGCACAATGATTCTCACCCTACTAAAGGAGTGTTGCAGGAGTGCTGGGAAAATGGGAGGTTTCAGAGGGATACCCTTAGTCGGATAGGGAATGATATCGCGAAAGAATGTGGAGTATTTGATCTGAGGATAAGTCCTTCAGTAGTTTATCCGGTTGTAGCTCCATGGAAGCTTGTATGGCCTGACATAGACTGGCATTTGTTAGAGGTAAAAAGGAAAGAAAGATATAAAACAGATTTGGTAAAAGCATTTAACTGTCATGTGATGGAAAAGTATAGTGATTATACTCACATTTATACGGATGGTGCGAAGGAACCTGAAACAGGAGTGACAGGGTTTGGGGTGGTAATACCAGCAAAAGAAATTGGAATCAGCAGAAGAACATCTAATAAGTTAGGGGTGTTTACAGCGGAGATGCTGGCAGTGTTGGTTGCGTTGCAATGGGTGCAGAAAGCCAGACAAGTCAAAGCATTGATATGTTCAGATTCATCCTCAGTTCTAGCAAGTTTAAGGTCTTTTCACACAAACAGTCGGCAAGATGTACTTTATGAAGTCCTTCAGTTAGTTACAAGAATTGCAAATCAGGGAGGTCAGGTAAAATTTCTATGGGTTCCAGCACATGTAGTGGTGAAGGGGAATGAGAGGGTGGATGAGTTGGCAAAGAGGGCGTTAAAGAAAGAAAATGTGGAAATGCACATTAGTATCAGTAAAGCAGAGGTTAAGTGTAATCTGGGGAAAAAAATCAACCGAATGTGGCAAGAAAGATGGGACAGGGAGGGGAAAGGGAGGCATTTATATCAAATACAAAAGAGTGTTGCAGTTACTAGGGTAGGTAATGGAAACAGAAGAGAGGAAGTTGTGTGGACTAGGTTAAGGCTGGGGCATTGTGCATTAATCAAAACATTGAAAATGACAGGGAAACACCAGACATGATTGTGTGAGGAATGTCAGGAAGAGGAGTCAGTAGAACATGTAGTTCTGAGTTGCAGAAAGCATGGGGTACAGAGAGAGATGATGAGAAATAAATTAAGGGAGTTGGGGATGCAGGAATTCACATTAAAAGGGTTGCTGGGCATGGGTGAGAGAGCACAAGTCCGGGTATTTTTAGCGTTTTTAAGGGGTACAGGGGTTTTTTATAGAATATGACGAATAAACAGGAATAGGATACTAGGATGGTCAAAGATGGGAGGGTGAAGTGTAGGTTTGTGTGTGTGTGATTGGGTGAAGGGATTTAGAATGTATGTCTAGTGCACATTCTGGAGCAGAGGGTGGCGGTAATGCACCATTAAGCTGGATGCCAACCGCCGTAAAACAAGATACAGAGAGAGAGTGTGAGGGGTTTTGCAGCTGCTTGCCCACCTGCTCCAACTGCTGGGCCAGAGTTATGAGTTGGCTGTGGGGTGTTGTGGGGGACATTCTGTTGGAATATTGACTGATGGCCTGTATAGGTCTGGAATGATATTTGTACATGGTCCCTTGCAAACTCTGATAGGATGGCAGGGAGGGAGACTGATGGTGACAGCAATAGCAGGGAGTGTGAGTGGGAAGAGGTGGGGAGAGAGACTGAGAACAGGAAGGTGAGGGGTTGGAAGAGAAAGAAAGGAGGTGGGTCTAGTGTAGGTGCATTGGAAAGTGAGGGAAGAGAAGTTGAGGAGAAGGGCCCGACTGTAAAATTGCTAAATGTAGTAATAAGATTTGAGGGGGAAGGGGGAGTAAAGAAAATCAATCCGCTTAAGCTAAGAAAAATCATGAGAGGACAAGTAGGGGAAGTGAGCCATGTGAGAATTTTAGGAGATGGAAACCTGCTGACAGGATGTAAAACTGAAGAGCAGATGGAGAAGGTGATGAAGGTGACTAATGTTGGGAAAGTCAAAGTGTCCAGGGTTGTAAGAGTTGGAGCACAAAGGGTCAATGGTTGCAAGGGGGTGATATCCAGGGTTCCCCTCAGTGTTAATATGAAGGAGCTAGTGGAGAACTTGAGGGTGAGGAATAATTCAGTGAAGAGTGTGAAGAGAATGACAAGGAGAGCAGAGAAATGGGAGACTGAAACCATTCTGGTAGAATTTGAGGATAAGGTGCCTCCAAAGGAGTTATATTTTGGATTTCTACGATACAATGTAAGAGAATATATACCAAAACCTATGAGGTGTTTCAATTGCCAGGAGTTTGGGCATGTGGCCAAACTGTGCAAAGGAAAGAGAAGATGTGCAAGGGGTGGTGGGGCACATGAATACGGAAAATGTGGAGAGGGAGTGAGACCAAAGAACTGTAATTGTGGAGGCAATCATAGTCACAAAATAATCTGCAGATGCTGGGGTCAAAGCAACACTCACAACACGCTGGAGGAACTCAGCAGGTCGGGCAACATCAATGGAAAAGATCGGTTGACGTTTCGGGCCGGAACCCTTTGTCAGGACTGTTGGGGGAAGGGGCAGAGGCCCTATAAAGAAGGTGGGGGGAGGGTGGGAAGGAGAAGGCTGGTAGGTTCCAGGTAAAAAACCAGTAAGGGGAAAGATAAAGGGGTGGGGGGAGCGGAAGCAGGGAGGTGATAGGCAGGAAAGGTGAAGAAAGAATAGGGGAAAACACAATGGGTAGTAGAAGGAGGCGGAATCAAGAGGGAGGTGATAGGCAGCTGGGGGAGGGGGCAGAGTGACATAAGGATAGGGGAAGGGAGGGGGAGGGAATTACCGGAAGTTGGAGAATTCTATGTTCATACCAAGGGGCTGGAGACTACCTAGACGGTATATGAGCTGTTGCTCCTCCAACCTGAGTTTAGCCTCATCATGGCAGTAGAGGAGGCTATGCATGGACATACCTGAATGGGAGTGGGAAGCAGAGTTGAAGTGGGTGGCTACTGGGAGATCCTGTCTGTTTTGGTGGTCGGAGCGGAGGTGCTCGACGAAGCGGTCCCCCAGTCTGCGTTGGGTTTCGCCAATGTAGAGGAGGCCGCACCGGGAGCACCGGATGCAATAGATGACCCCAACAGACTCTCAAGTGAAGTGTTGCCTCACCTGGAAGTACTGTTTGGGGCCCTGAATGGTGGCCAGAGAGGAGGTTTAGGGACAGGTGTAGCACTTGCGCTTACAGGGATAAGTGCCAGGTGGGAGATCTGTGGGGAGGGACCGATCCCTGCGGAAGGCGGAGAGGGAAAGATGTGCTTAGTGGTGGGGTCCTGTTGAAGGTGGCGGAAGTTGCGGAGGGTAATGTGTTGGATCCGGAGGCTAGTGGTGTGGTAGGTGAGGACAATGGGAACTCTGTCCCTGTTGTGGTGGCAGGAGGGTGGGGTGAGGACTGAAGTGTGGGAAATGGAGGAGATGTGGGTGAGGGCGTCATTGATGACACCAGAAGGGAAACCACGATCCTTAAAGAAAGAGGACATTTGAGATGTCCTGGAACGGAAAACCTCATCCTGGGAGCAGATGTGGTGGAGACGGAGGAACTGGGAATAGGGAATGGCATTTTTGCATGTGACAGGGTGGGAGGAGGTATAGTTGAGGTAGTTATGAGAGTCAGTGGGCTTGTAGAAGATGTCAGTGGACAGTCTGTCTCCAGAGATGGAGACCGAGAGATCGAGAAAGGGGAGAGAAGTGTCCGAGATAGACCAAGTGAATTTGAGGGTTGGGTGGAAGTTAGAAGTAAAGTCAATGAAATTGACGAGCTCAGCATGGGTGCAGGAAGCAGCACCAATGTAGTCGTCAATGTACCGAAGGAAAAGTTGGGGAGCAGTACCAGAATAGGTTTGGAGCACAGATTGTTCCACGTAACCAACGAAGAGGCAGGCATAGCTAGGGCCCATACGAGTTCCCACAGCTACACCCTTGGTCTGAAGAAAGTCCTCTCCTCTCTCCTTCGCCACTCCTCTCTCCTGTTCCAACCTCATTCCCTCTGAACGCACTGCCCTCCACTCTCTCCGCAGCCTGGAGCCCATGACGACGACTGGCTCCAGCCCACAGCCCGGACCCCGACCCCTCGGACCTCGACTTCTCAGGCCTTCGGCAGGCTGAAGACCCATCCGCCTCTGACTCTGACCCCGACTGGAACCACCGCCTCCCGGACATGGGCACCAGCCCCCGGTGGGCCATGGACTTACTCACCTCCGACTCCGACCTCAGCTCTGGGGCCCTGCAGGCTACAGGCTCCGCCAGCCCCAGCTCCGGATCCAGCTCGGACTGAGGTCCCGACCCTCTCCGGACTGGGACCGCTCTTACTGCCGCTGGGTCCTACCGCCCGTCTGATTCCCCCAATACCCTCTTTCCTCCCCGCGACTCCCAACCTTCCCTCTATCCCTCATCACCCCTCCATTCCTCTGATCCCTCATCCTCCCCTAACCCCGCTCTCCCTGAACATCCCAACCCCCCTCTCCCTCCTGAGACCTCCCACTCTTCACCCTCCTCTGACCCCAGCCCCAACCCTGGCCGTGTCTTCACCATCCCCTCTGACCTTCCCCTTTCTGAGGCAGAACGTTCTGTCCTTAGCAAGGGCCTCAGTTTTGTCCCCCTCCGTCCACACCTCAGTGAGTTCTGTGCCCACCATGACGCTGAACTCTTCTTCCGTCGCCTACGTCTCCAAGCCTGCTTCTTTGGCAAGGATTCCCCTCCCCCCTACTGATGACCCCTTCTCCTGTCTCCGACCCTCCTCCTCCTCCTCCTGGACACCCCGCCCGGACCTTCTACCTGCACTCGATCTTGTTATCTCCAACTGTCGCCGAGACATCAACCATCTCAACTTCACCACTCCTCTCTCCTGTTCCAACCTCACTCCCTCTGAACGCACTGCCCTCCACTCTCTCCGCACTAATCCCACCCTCACCATCAAACCCGCAGACAAAGGTGGTGCTGTAGTAGTCTGGCGGATGGACCTCTACCTCACTGAGGCCAAACGGCAGTTCTCTGACACCTCCTCTTACTTACCCCTGGAACAGGACCCCACCAAAAAACATCAAACCATTGTCTCCCGTACCATCACCGCCCGTATCAACTCCGGAGACCTTCCATCCTCAGCCACTAAACTCGTAATTCCCACACCCCGTACCGCTCGGTTTTACCTCCTCCCCAAGATCAACAAGCCTGACTGTCCTGGTAGACCCATAGTTTCTGCCTGCTCTTGTCCCACCGAACTTGTATCTGCCTACCTGGACTCCATTTTGTCACCCATAGTTCAGTCTCTCCCCACCTGCATCCAGGATACATCCCATGCCCTCCACCTCTTCAATAACTTCCAGTCCCAACCGCTTCATTTTCACTATGGATGTCCAATCCCTATACACCTCCATTCCCCATGAAGAAGGCCTCAAAGCCCTCCACTACCTTCTGGATAATAGACCTCACCAGTTCCCCACCACCACTACTTGGTTATGTGGAACAGTCTGTGCTCCAAACCTATACTGGTACTGCTCCCCAACTTTTCCTTCGGTACATTGACGACTACATTGGTGCTGCTTCCTACACCCATGCTGAGCTCGTCAATTTCATCGACTTTACTTCTAACTTCCACCCTGCCCTCAAATTCACTTGGTCTATCTCCGACACTTCTCTCCCCTTTCTCAATCTCTTGGTCTCCATCTCTGGAGACAGACTGTCCACTGACATCTTCTACAAGCCCACTGACTCTCATAACTACCTCTCTATACCTCTTTCCACCCCGCCACATGCAAAAATGCCATTCCCTATTCCCAGTTCCTCTGTCTCCGCCGCATCTGCTCCGAGGATGAGATTTTCTGTTCCAGGACATCTCAAATGTCCTCTTTCTTTAAGGATCGTGATTTCCCTTCTGGTGTCATCAATGATGCCCTCACCCGCATCTCCTCCATTTCCTGCACTTCGGCTCTCACCCCATCCTCCCGCCACCACAACAGGGACAGAGTTCCCTTGTCCTCACCTACCACCCCACTAGCCTCTGGATCCAACACATTATCCTTCGCAACTTCCACCACCTTCAACAGGACCCCACCACTAAGCACATCTTTCCCTCTCCACCCCTCTCCACCTTCCGCAGGGATCGGCCCATCCGTGACTCCCTGGTCCACACGTCCCTCCCCACAGATCTCCCACCTGGCACTTATCCCTGTAAGCGCAAGTGCTACACCAGTCCCTACACCTCCTCTCTTACCACCATTCAGGGCCCCAAACAGTACTTCCAGGTGAGGCAACACTTCACTTGTGAGTCTGTTGGGGTCATCTATTGCATCCAGTGCTCCCGGTGTGGCCTCCTCTACATCGGTGAAACCCGACGCAGATTGGAGGACCGCTTCGTCGAGCACCTCCGCTCCGTCCACCACAACAGACAGGATCTCCCAGTAGCCAGCCACTTCAACTCTGCTTCATATTCCCATTCAGATATGTCCATACATAGCCTCCTCTACTGCCATGATGAGGCTAAACTCAGGTTGGAGGAGCAACACCTCATATACCGTCTAGGTAGTCTCCAGCCCCTTGGTATGAACATAGACTTCTCCAACTTCCCGTAATTCCCTCCCCCTCCCTTCTCTTATCCCTATTTCACTCTGCCCCCTCCCCCAGCTGCCTATCACCTCCCTCATGGTTCTGCCTCCTTCTACTACCCATTGTGTTTTCCCCTATTCCTTCTTCACCTTTCCTGCCTATCACCTCCCTGCTTCCCCTCCCCATCCCTTTATCTTTCCCCTTACTGGTTTTTCACCTGGAACCTACCAGCCTTCTCCTTCCCACCCTCCACCACCTTCTTTATAGGGCCTCTGCCCTTCCCTCTGCAGTCCTGACGAAAGGTTCCGGCTCGAAACGTCCACCGATCTTTTCCACTGATGCTGCCCGACCTGCTGAGTTCCTCCAGCGTGTTGTGAGTGAGGCAATGATAGTGTACCGTACTGGGGATGTGAAGTGTTGAAATAAGAGGTGGAGGTGCAGCAGATAAGGGTGAAGGAAAAAGTCTCATATGCTGAGGCAGCCAAGTTGGGAGGACAGAAGAAACTGAATGAGGGCAGGTGTAGCAAAGAGCAAGCAGCAGCTAAAGAAAGGCAAGATAAGAAGAATGCATGGATAGAGAAGAAGAAATTGGTGACCTTTATAGCAGGAGTGGTAAACGCAACTAATGAGATCAAATCTAAAACTGAAAGTATTCAAATTATTGTGAAGGCTGCAGAGCACCATCCAATGGGAAGAAGTAAACGATGAACTCCGGGTACAGTCAAGTCAAGAGACAGTATGTGTGGGTTGATATTACTAATAATGCTACTTCTTCAATGGAATGCAAGAAGCCTAATGGGCAAAACTTCAAGTAGTTTATAGCGAGCAGGAGAGAAAAGCCAGATGTTGTGTGTATCCAGGAGACCTAGTTAAAACCTAATTTAGATTTTGTGTTAAATGGTTATGAGGCAGTATGGCAAGACAGGAGAGAGGGTGGAGGAGGAGGATGTGCAACTTATGTACATTAGTATCAAACTCCATTGTGTCAGTGTGTGATTGGTTAATGTACCAAGAAGGAACTGTAGGGAGTGATCATTACCCAATCTGGTGCAAGATAAATATTTCTGCTTCATTGGTCACAGAGAATACAGGTGGGAAATGGATCCTTGAGAAAGCCAATTGGGAGAAATTTCTGGAAAAAAATGATAGATATCTAAGTCAGGTCAGTGATGGAATGGACGTAGAAACACTTGACAGCATATTAAAACAAGGTATAATATCAGCTGCATTAGAATCCATTCCTAAAAGTAAAGGAAGAATAGAATAATACCATGGTGGGATGATAATTGTAAGGAAGCAGCGAGAAATAGAAATAAGGCATTTAAACTGGTTAAAAGAACTCATAACTTCCAACATATGATTCAGTACAAACGAGCTCAGGCAGTAGTAAGGAGGACAATAAGACATGCTAAAAGGACGCACTGGAGAAAGTATTGTGATTCAATCGGAAACACAACTCAAGCAGGAGAGGTGTGGGGGATGATTAAAAAGGATGGGAGGGGACAGGAGCGAGTGGAGGTACCCAGTTCTGGTTGATGGAAATGTGACTGCAGTAACAAATAAGGAAAAGGCAGAGCTGTTGGCAAACACTTTTGTTATGGTACATAGTTCCGATAACTTGTCTGAGAAGGGAAGAAGAGGTAGAGGGAGAACAAAAGCTGAAAATATGGAGGCTTTATGTAGGAAAACTAACCTTGATGGTGTGCAAGATGTCCCTTACAGCATGGGAGAATTAAGAAAGGCACTAGATAAAACAGGAAAGACTGCGCCAGGTAAAGATGAAATATGTTATAGTATGATAAAACACTTGAGTGAAGGAAGTCTGGAGAAACTACTGCTTCCGTATAACAAAGTCTGGGATGAAGAGAGAATACCAGGGAGCTGGAAAGAGGCAATAATTATTCCAATAAGGAAACCTGGGAAAGATGCCAGCAGGCCAGCAAACTACAGGCCAATTGCCTTGATGTCACATGTACATAAACTTATGGAACGTATGATAAAGGAGAGGTTAGTGTACTTCTTGGAAAGTAGAGGTCTGGTGGCTATGTATCAAAGCGGGTTCAGGAAAGGAAGGAACACTATGGATCCAGTGTTGTGTCTAGAGGATGAAATAAGAAAAGGTCAGGTAAATAAAGAGAGAGTGGTTGCAGTTTTTTGATGTTGAGAAAGCTTGTGATATGTTATGGAAAGAGGGGCTCCTAATCAAGCTACATTTAATGGGAATTGGGGGGGTGATGTTGAATTCGGTTAAGGACTTTTTAAACGGGAGAACTACTCATGTGAAGATAGGATCAGAGCTATCAAGCCAGTATGCTGTAGAAAACTGGACGCCTCAGGGGAGTGTAGTGAGTCCAACTTTATTCTCCATTTTGATAAATGATATATTCGTAAATATTCCAATGGAAGTGGGGAGGTCATTGTTTGCAGATGACGGGGCTTTGTGGAAAAGAGGAAGAAATATTGAAAATATAGTTACGAAAATGCAAGATGGAATTAATCAAGTTGAAGAGTGGGGGACAAAGTGGGGTGTTAAATTTTCAGTGGAGAAGACAAGCCATGTTCTTTACAAGGAAAAAGTTCAGGGGGCTTAATTTGAATCTGTATGGAAGTAAACTGGAGAGAGTTGAAAGTTTTCGGTTTTTGGGAGTGCACTCTGACTTGAGATTAACATGGAGAGAACATGTTAGATATGTAGTTAGTAAATGTAAAAATGTGATAACTGTCATGAGGTGTCTTGCTGGATTGGAATGGGTGCTGATTTTGCATCACTGAAGTATATTTATGTAGCATTAATAAGATCAAGATTAGACTATGGAAGTATTATATATGGGTCAGCAGCAAAATCTGCTGGTGGACCTGGATATCGTGCAAGCTCGGCTCTAAGGGTGTGCTTGGGAGCGGTTAGAACTTCCCCAGTGTGTGCACTCCAAGTTGAAGCAAATGAAATGCCATTGGGGCTGTGGCGTAAACAGCTGGAGGCCATTTACTGGATTAATTTAAGGGAGCATGGTGATAGCCATCCTACAAAAAAGGTGTTGCAGACATGCTGGGAGAAGGAGAGGATACAAAAAGAAAGTTTTGGCTGGACAGGAGAGCAAACAGCAAAAGATATGGGTGTATACGATAAAGAGTTTTGTCCAAGTGTGGTGTGGCCTGTTAGACCTTTCTGGGTATTAGAAAATCCCTCTGTAGATTTGGAATTGCTTAAAATTAAACACAGTAATAAGGCGGCTGATATACTCAGTGAATATCATAGTTATAGGGAACGTAAGTATAAAGGCATACAGATTTTTACGGATGGATCAAAGGATCCAGAAGCAGGTGCAATAGGGTCTGCAATTGTTGTACCAAGTTATCGAGTGGAAATTAGCAAGAGAACACCTGATTGCTTGAGTGTATATGCAGTTGAAATGTTTGCCATATTGTTAGCACTAGAATGGAGTGAGCAGGTTGATTGTAATAAGATTGTGATATGTAGCGATTCTGTATCGGCCCTTGCAAGCATTAAGGCGGGTACAGCTAGAGGTCACCAGGATCTGCTTTATGAAATCCTGTTTGCAAATTCAAGACCGGCTAGACAAGGCAAAAATATCGCCATCATGCGGGTTCATAGAAACATAGAAAATAGGTGCAGGAGTAGGCCATTCGGCCCTTCGAGCCTGCACCGCCATTTATTATGATCATGGCTGATCATCCAACTCAGAACCCCGCCCCAGCCTTCCCTCCATACCCCCTGACCCCCATAGCCACAAGGGCCATATCTAACTCCCTCTTAAATATAGCCAATGAACTGGCCTCAACTGTTTCCTGTGGCAGAGAATTCCCCAGATTCACCACTCTCTGTGTGAAGAAGTTTTTCCTAATCTCGGTCCTAAAAGGCTTCCCCTCTATTCTCAAACTGTGGCCCCTCGTTTTGGACTTCCCCAACATCGGGAACAATCTTCCTGCATCCAGCCTGTCCAATCCCTTTAGGATCTTATACGTTTCAATCAGATCCCCCCTCAATCTTCTAAATTCCAACAAGTACAAGCCCAGTTCATCCAGTCTTTCTTCATATGAAAGTCCTGCCATCCCAGGAATCAATCTGGTGAACCTTCTTTGTACTCCCTCTATGGCAAGGATGTCTTTCCTCAGATTAGGGGACCAAAACTGCACACAATACTCCAGGTGTGGTCTCACCAAGGCCTTGTACAACTGCAGTTCCAGCACATTCGGGTATTATGGGAAATGAGACAGCAGATAGGCTGGCAAAAGCAGCAGTCAAAAAAGGATCTATAGAGGTCAATATTAAACTATCAAAATCAGAGGGGAAGAGCATAGTGTGGAGAAGGATAAATCAACAGTGGCAGCAGCATTGGGATAGAGCAATAAAAGGAAGATATTTACATTCAATTCAGAACAGAGTAGATTGGTAAGAAGTAAGGGAGTAATGCGGAAGGAGCAAGTAATTATAAGTAGACTGAGAATTGGGCACAGCAGCCTTAATGGCACTCTGGCCATTATAAATAAGCATCCAACAGGTTTTTGCGATCTATGTCAGGAGACAAACAGTAGAGCATATCCTTATTTCGTGCTGGAAATTTGCACAGGAAAGGCAACAATTGTTATAACAATTATGCAAAAGAGGACTGGTAGAGAACAGTGTTAAAGGTTTATTGGAATGTGGGAAGAGTGATCAGGGGAGGAAATGGTTGTTTAGTTTTTGAAGGGCGACGGGACTGGAAAGATTGCTTTAAAGTGAATGGACAATGAAGGACAATAAATCCTGAAGATGGCAGTGATGCCAACTGCCGGAAGGAGAAGAAGGGTGATGATGATGTGGGGGGCTGGTTTGTCTCGTCAGTCCCCCATGGAACAACCTGCTGATGGAAGGCTAGTGAAACCATTCGTGATCTCAAGGTCTGTTTGGAGGACCACCGCTTCATGGAGCCTTGTTGCCACTCGTCAGAGCAGTCATCGTGGTATGGATTTGGCCATTTCTGTAGCCAGCCAAGGTTGCTGGCTGCCCCGAGACTCAGAGCCACCCCGGATTGAGCTCCTTTCCTGTCCTTGCCTCCGTTGGGTAAGCCAGGCTGATTGCCGTTACCCTGCAGTTGTTTCTGTCCCTTCCTGTCCCTTGTCTCCGTCGGGTAAGCAGGCCATTTGCCATACACTGAGGTTGAGTCCGTCCCTCCCTGTCCTTGCCTCCATAGGGTGGAGTTCCGTGCCCTGCCCAGGAGTTCCTCCAAGAACCCAGGCCCGAGGCCCCAGCCTGCAGTCAAGCTCAGGACCGATTCATTCAGCTGCAATAATGTTGATGAAAAACTACACAGAAAGATTAACAAGCAAAAGACGACAAACTCTGCAAATAAATAAATAAATAATACTGCAAACATGAATTCACATTGTGCAGTCGACTTTGACTGGTAGGCTTGAATCTTTGGGGTCTTGCTGATTTGTAGTCATCACCCAGGGCCCAATATGAGCTCAGCTGCCTGGAACCAACAGCAACAACCCACCAGCTTTCACAACTAAGGAACATTATCCTTCCTCTGGGTCTAGGCACTGGATGAATTAAAGGCGATAACAGTCCAATGTGGGTGCAGTTTTTTTTACTTTGGATGTGGCTTGCTTTTGCTGAACAGTGAGATACTCAAGTTCAAGTTTATTGTCACCTGACTGTACATATATACAACCTAATAAAACAATGCTGAGGAGAGTGGAATAGACCATTGTGGAGCAGAACCGGCTGGGCTTATTTCTGTGCTGCATGTGATGTTTTGTGCATGTGATGTGATATTTTTGTGGGTGCACCGTGGTTCAGAGTAACACTGTATAATTTATACATATTTTGATAATAAATGTACTTTGAACTTTGACCTTAGACGTACATGTATGCATAGGTGCAATGAAACACTCACAGCAGCATCACGGTCGCAGAGCATTCACAACAAAAATTATAAATTATACACAACTTTTACGAGTAAAATACAATTAGAACAAAACAAAACAAAGTGGACAGAGTGTTGCTGAACTGTACAGCTCAACAAGAGGAGCTGCACAACAGCTGGGTGGCCAAGAACTGATGCTAACATTTTTGCTGGGATTGTGAAAATATCAAGCAAAGCATAACCATTTTTCAATCCATATTTATAATCAGGACTTGGCTTCATTTACAAAGTGAATGCCCACTATTTCTATCACTGAAAGGCACATTGAACATGTTCAATAATTCAAAAGAGAAATACAGGGCAGGATACTGAATTACAACCTTCTACCAAGAAGCATTCATTTTAAATGAATCAACAGTCAAACCCTGGGCTTGCATCAGCCCTTACCAATGTTTCAGAAAGCTTAATAACCTCAGCAACAACAGAAAATATTCTTTCCACCTTGAGTGAAAGCCAAGCAATCAAATGCATTCTTCAGAGCGAGCCAGCCCTTTATGAAGATGGTTACTAATCTGTGCAATGTCATTTGTATTAAAACATCAGCATTTTTAAAAATTGTTATTGTGTGGTGGAACCAGGTATCACTTCCATAAAATGGGACAGCTGTTAGAGTGCCATCAACCCAGGTTCAATTCCTGCTGCTGTCTATAAGGAGTTTGCACGTTTTCCTCATGACCATGGGGGTTTCCTCCCACATTGCAAAGACACGGGTGTAATTAGTGGCGTGGGCTCATTGGGCCAGAAAGGCCTGTTACTGTGCTGTGTCTCAAAATAAAAACTAAAAATAATAAATAGTTTGAGATTTATGCTTGTTTTTCACACTTTGTGCTACTTCATAAAAAAGTACTTTCAATCTCAGCTGGCAATCAGCAATTGAAATCAATTAGAGAATATTGGTTTCTCCTCAGCACTTTCACACCATTCATCTGTTCGGATATTTTGAATCACCCTCTCCAGTCTCTTAGATCTTCATTAAACTGCAGTGGTTACAGTACCTGAGACCATCGATCAGGGCTCAATTCCCACCGCTGTCTCTATTGAGTCTGTACATTATCCGTGTCACCACATGAGTTTCCTCCGGGCGTTCTGCTTTCCTCCTACATTCCAATGACCTATGGTTTAGCGTTAGTGTTTTGTGGGCATGCTCTCACACTAGAAGCATAGCAAAACCCACTCTTTGGTTATGCTGATGCTGGAAGTGTAGCAACTCCTGCCCAGCGAAATCCTCACTGATTTGATTTGATGTGAGTGATGTATGTTTTGATGTACTTGTGCAAATAAAGCCGATTTTAAAAAATCCTTGTCAGTTCCATTTGTGTGTTTAAAGAAACTCATTGAGTAGGCAGGAGGACTTAACTGCTTTAAATGAAATGGAGGGAGCACGGCACCATGGCTATTACAGCGGCAGCGGTCAGAGTTCAATTCCTACCGCTGTCTGCAGGAAGTACACTCTCTTTACCACAGGTCCTCTTCCAGGTGTTCCAGTTTCCTCCCACATTAGCTGCGGGAATGCTGGAAGCATGGCAACACTTTGCGGCCTGCCCGCAAGCACAGTCCTCAGACTGTGATGGCCATTGTGCTGTGACTGGAAAGACACTGAAGCTAGTGGATGTAGAAGTGTTTTATTCAACAAAAACGAGCAACAGGCATCATATTGAGACACTCTTGAAAGAAGAGGCCTGCACGACCCAACATTACATGACATTTTTATATGCTAAAGAGCAAAGGTAACAGCAGGACAATTCCATAGTTACAATGTATCTACAATGCCTTCTTTAAATTACACATAATTTTCAAACACCTCCTTCTTCGCACCCACGTTTCAGACACCCAAAATGAATGTTAATCCCCACGGACCCTAGGCTACATTCATCCATATGCAAGCTTCTGAGGTCTAAGAGGAGTGCTGTTGAATTTAATATTTGCTATATACCCCAACAGTCGATGCAAGCAACCCATTTCAGAGATTAAAAGAGATCAGCATTATTTGTCACATGTACATCTAAACATTGAAACATGAGGTGAAATGTGTCACTTACATCACTACATTTTATTTTACTCGATATTTTGATGTCCATGTGACAAATAAAGCTAATCTTTTTTAAATAATCCACAAAGCACGTTGTGAATTAAAACTTGTGCAATTTTAGAGCACGCATGAAGGTTGTTTCTTTATTCATGAATAGATCAGTAGCTCAAAAGATTTTGCACGTAAAGTCAGAGCTGTCACAATTACCACTTTCCTTCAGGTAGCCATGATTTGTTTAAATCAGAATCAAATTAGTTCCTTTGAGACTGTGGCTTTGTGACTGAGGTAGTCGCATTTATAATTCAGGAAGAATGACAGTATCTCAGTGACATTATTACCATACTAATCATGGAGTCAGGCTTGATCAACAAGTGGTTAGCTGCTGGAGGACATTTTGAACTTGCCAGCAGTAATAAAAACTTTCTTTAACGATATCGGATTGAGCGACTTAACCATGTTACCAGATGAGTACTGTACATTCCCTGAATCCATTGCTTCCTGCTAGTTCTTGCAGAAATGTGGCTGCGTCCCATGTAGACTCAATCTTCAGGCAATGCGGCTCAGGGACTGTATGTGTGATCGTTAATATATATGTTCTGTATGCTGTGTGTCACTCTACGCACTGTGTTTCAGTTTGCTGTATATATGTGTATGGTTGAATGATAACTAAACTTGAACTTGGTTAATTCATGCGCTTTACCCACCTTCTCTCTAACTCAAGGCGCATTCCCTCTATCCACTGCTACATACGAACCGTGAGTCTCAGGAAAAGATCATGATCTTGGGAACAGTATTCAGTCAGCCTTAAGCTAATGTTAGAGAACAGATCAATGCCAGGGAGTGCGTACACTAACTCTCTGAAAGGAAATAATGAGTGTTTTATTGCATGATATGATTTGCAGTGAGATTACATTCACTATCTTGAAGTTATATGATTCTGGTTAATAGATATGTCAGACCATATTAAAATAATGTGTCAAGGTCATTCAGATAGCATCATGAAGTGTGCAAACAGACCTTAGGATATTTAGAAAAAAAAAATAATTTAAAGCTGCGTCTCCATTGTGAACATCTTTGGATTGATTTTGTTATCTGAGATAGAAAAGATGGGCAATGGCAGATTGTTCATAAGACCATAAGACATAGGAGCAGAATTAGGCCATTCAGCCCATTGAGTCTGTTCCATCATTCCATCATGGCTGATCCCGGATCCCACTCAACCCCATACACCTGCCTTCTCACCATGTACTTTGATGCCCTGACCAATCAGGAAACGATCAACTTCCACCTTAAATTTACCCACGGACTTGACCTTGTCATCCTTATAATGGCTGCCCTTCACCTTTGACCCTGCTCTGACCTGCAGCTGAGAAAAGGTCAAAGTAAATTTATTATCAAAGTATGTACATGTCACCATATATAGCCTGAGATTGGTTTTCTTGCAGGCATTTACAAAGACGTATGAGCGTGCTATGCTGTGGGTAAGTTGTGGACACGCTGTGCTGGCACTGGAAGTGAGGTGACTATTGCAGGCTGTCCCCTGCACATCCTCAGAAGATATTAGTCGTTGAAGCAAATGGCACCTTTCACTGTATATTTCAATGCTTTGATCGGCATGTGACAAATAAAGCTAACCTCTAATGAATTGATCTGTATGAAACATTTTGTCCTGTATCGCTCACAAAATGCTGGAGGAACTCAGCAGATCAATTAGCATCCACGGAGAGGAGCAAATGGTCAACGTCTCAGACAGAGAGCTTTATCAAAAGTGGAAAGGAAGGGGGAAGAAGCCAGAATAAATAAAGTGGGGGGGGGTGGGGGGGTGGAAGGGAAGCTTTTCCCTGTAATCCTGTACATCATCATCATGATTATGTGCCCTGTCATATGACGTGGGCGATCATAGTCTTCCATCTGTCTTTCATCGGCTTGTGGCAAAGAACCCTTCATGCTGTTGTTCACAAACGTGAACTTGGCCTGCTGACTTCCTCCAGCATCTTGTGTGTGACGTTGTCTGTTTCTTACACTTTTCTCTGTCCTGAACCATGATTGTTCGTGGCAATTTTTCTCCAGAAGTGGTTTACCATTGTCTTCCTTTGGGCAGTGTCTTTACAAGACGGACGTCCCCAGCAATTATCAATAATCCAGAGAATGTCTGCCTGGCGTCAGTGATCGCATAACCAGGACTTGTGATATGCATCAGCTATTCATACGACCATCCACCACCTGTTCACATGGCTTCACGTGACCCTGATCGGGGGGCTAAGCAGGTGCTGCACCTTGCTCAAGGGTGACCTGTAGGCTAATGGAGGGAAAGAGCACCTTACACCTCCTTTGCTAGAGTTATATCAACATCCTGCCACCCAATAACTCTGTACATGATAATAATAAACTGATTCACCAATTTACCAAAATGATAAAGGATGCAAGGGGTTTTGGGAGTTCAAGACGGTATCATTTTACATAATATCAGCTGGCAGTATAGCTCAGGGAGTTTATTGGCCCATTCTTGCTCCTAGATCAAATGTTCCAGTCGGGTAACATTATGTGCTTTCAAGAATTCAGACACTGGTGATTCTTCCTTTATAAAATTGTTCATTTGCCTTCTGCATATACAATTTATTAATTTGCAATCACAGCCCAGAGGTTCAGCTTCAAGCAGAAGGGGAAATAAGTCAGGCAGCAGGGATAAAATTTGAATATATTACCCAAAAGTATTAATATTTCACTGCCGCTTTTTCTAGTCTCAGACCTGGTTTCAGGTGTAACACAATCTGAACATATTGACTACTGCTTAAAGACAAGCTGAAATTGATGAACTCCCTGCTGAATGATCAACATCAGAAATACAGCAGATGCTAGAAATCCAAAGCAACACACACACACAAAAATCAGCCTATGAAGCTCAGCAGAGCAACATAGAACACAACTAGCAAGAAGACAACAACAGCAAAACAAACCCCTTTTCCTCCCAAGCAACACACACAAAATGCTGGAGGAACTCATCAAGTGAAGCAGCATCGATGGAAATCAACAAACAGTCGACTTTTCAGGCCGAGACCCTTCTTCAGGACTGGAAAGGAAAGGGGAAGATGCCAGAATAAGAAGGTAGGGGGATGGAAAGGTGGATAGCTAGAAGGTGATAGGTGCACATTTCCCCGGGTGGGATGGGCCCTACTAGACAAGTGCTTGGAGTTGGTGCCTTTCTGCTGCTCAAGGGTTCAAAGTTCTCAGCCCATCCTGAATTTTCACAGGTGATAGTAGGCAGCTATACATTTTCACAGTGTATTTGGAAACATCGTTCAGTCTCTTTCTCTGGAATCCCCTCCCATGACAGACTCTCTTCTGTGAGTGAATGAAATAGGCTGACCAGCCCAGCTGACTAAGTGTAAACTGAGCCTCGGTGCTGGGGGTGTTACCCTGGGTAACAAGGATGACATTACTTCCCTGCGTATTCCAGCCGATTTGGAGGGTTTTATAGAGATATTGCTGGTGATGAACTGGTGTGTGGACATGCTGGGTGGGCTATGGGGGTGGGATTAAAGAGGGCTGTGATATTGTAGTTCTGTAGGTCTGATCTATTACCAGGGCTGGGTTTATTGGTTTATTAAGGTTGGGTTGGGTTTACTGAGACATTACTTATGGTTTGAGTTTCCCAAGGGTGTAAACCAGATGCTTGGTTTACAAGGAATCTTGAAGTACTGTGACAGCTGGCTTTACTGGGGGTGCTGTATAATTTTATGTTTATTTTATTTTATTTAGAGATAGCCATGCGCACTCAGGAAGGAATGTGCAAACATGCTTACAGAGGATGCCAGAGTTGAACTCCAAACTCTGACACTCTGAGATAAATTCCAAAGTATATCAGCACCCACTTATTACCCAGCACCTCTTGTTGATTTGATTTGGGGCAAACGACAGATTTTACTGTATGTTCGATGTTTTGATGTACATGTGACAAATCAAGTCCAGTCTTGCTAGAATTTCATAGTTTCCCTCTTGATCCCCTCTCGCTCTGCCATCCTATTCTCAGTAAGTATAAGCCCAAGTAACCCACTCTCCTTGTATGACCCCAGCAATCAGTCCAGAAAACTTCAGTGCACTCCCTCCTCGGAAAGCACAGAGACTAATATTAGTGTCCAAACTTTAACACAAGGCCTCATCAAGTACAGCTACTAAGGCAACTTTACACTTGTATTGAAATTCTCTTGTATTGAAATTTTCTTTTCCATCTGCCCGCTGCATCCAGTTGAAGGCACATCCAGTCAATGTCATACTGTTCCTGTAGGCAGTTTAAATGGTTCAGTATGGATTAGATGGGCTGAAGGGCCTGATCTGTTATGTACCTTTCTAAGACTGTATATTTTCTTGTATTTGCTGATGTTAGAACCCTCTGGAGATATGTAGGCATCAGTCCTGAGTGTGTTCAGCAACTTCTCAACTCTCTTTTATCACAATTACTCTGTCCAACGTGTGCAAGAATACTTGGTTTGACTTTGCACTCTTTTGTTCATCTTCATTCTCAGTCTTACTTTGCCAATCTTATATTGTCTTTCTTTTAATTCCACTGATGTGGCACAGGTGGGTTTAAAGATCTTTGTCATCAAGTTTGAGGTGATTTACAGTTTTACAGGTCTCACATTGGCTAGGAACCAAGGACTTGCACTGTTATTCCTTTCGATCCTTTTCTCTGTTCAGGGTATTGTGTGTTCATTAAATTGGCTGAATTACATTTTTGAGAGTAAATGTACTCTCAACCCTGAGATTTATGTTCTTGTGGGTATAAACAGCTGGGGTGGTGGGGTGGGGATAAAGGACCTGATGATACATGGAAAGAGTAAGAACAACAGTGTGAAGGGGGTTTCCCCCACAGACAGATGGAAGACAATGATTGTTTACATCATACAACACAGCACATAATGTTGACGATGTACAGGGAGAAGCTTCCCCTCCCCCAACTTCTTATTCTGGTTTCTTCCTCTTTCCTTTCTGCTCTTCATGAAGTATCTCAGCCTGAAACTTTGACCTTTTGCTACCCTCTGTGATGCTCCCTGATCTGCTGAATGGGCCAATCAGCTCCTGAGGCTATTCTGCTAGTCAATAATATTTAAATTGAAAGTGAAACAGTTCAGTGATGAGTGAGTGAAGTTGAGTAAAGTTATCCCCTTTAGTTCAAGAGGCTGATGATTGAGGGGTAATAGCAGTTCCTGAACCTGGTGGCATGGGTCCTGGCAGCAATGAGTAGTCTCCTCAAACTCTTAATGAAATATATCTACTGTTGTACCTTCTTTGTAATTATGTCCAGAGCTTCAGAGATGCTAACATCCAGGAATTTGAGGACCTTACTGGGAATGGGGTGATAAAACGAAAAAAAAAATTCCAGTGAGCAGCAGTTAAAGTCATAGAGTCATAGAAAAGTGCAGCACAGAAACAGGCCCTTTGGTCCATCTAGCCCATGCCGAACCTTTTATGTGGTCTAAAACAGCGTGTTAATGAGAGGGGTCAGAAGAGTATGTCCAGACTGATTCAAGTTGACATGAAGGTGACTGTAACTCAAGTAACTATGCATTACAACAATGGTGTGCAGAAGAGCATCTCTGAACACACAACACATCGAACTTTGAAGTGGGTGGGCTACAGCAGCAGAAGACAATGAACATATAGGAATTACCTGATAAAGTGGCCACTGAGAGTATAAATGGGTGTCTACTGGCTGACAGGGACTTAGTGGGCCAAAGGACTTTGTTCCATGATGTATGGCTCCAGGGCTCTATGGAGGAGCATTTTATGAACTCTTTAATGCTTTTGACCATATCAGCTCCAGGTTGAGTTGTGTCACACAACAACTCACTATCAGCTAAACCAAAGCATTGATTATCGACTACAGGAGGAGGAAACTGAAGGAACGTGAGCCATTCCTCATTAGTTCATAGAGCCAAAGTCCTCTCCACCATTGAGATTAGATTAGATTCAACTTGATTGTCATTATGCCGAGTACAGATACAAAGCCAATGAAATGCATTTAGCATCTGACCAGAAATGCAAAGAATAATGTTATTAACAAAATAACTGCAAATAAAAGGTAAGTGCTACAGCACACAAATATAAAAGTACTGAGACAGTACAATACGGATGCAATACTGCTTAGCACTGTGGTGAGAGGTTCAGCAGTGTCACAGCCTCAGGGAAGAAGCTCTTCCTGTGCCTGCTGGTGTGGGAGCGGAGGCTCCTGTAGCGCCTACTGGATGGGAGGAGAGTAAAAAGTCCATGGTTAGACAATAGACAATAGGTGCAGAAGTAGACCATTAGGCCCTTCGAGCCTGCACCGCCATTCTGAGATCATGGCTGATCATCTACTATCAATACCCGGTTCCTGCCTTGTCCCCATAACCCTTGATTCCCTTATCCATAAGATACCTATCTAGCTCCTTCTTGAAAGCATCCAGAGAATTGGCCACCACTGCCTTCTGAGACAGCGTGTTCCACACCTCCACAACTCTCTGGGAGAAGAAGTTCCTCCTCAACTCTGTCCTAAATGACCTACCCCTTATTCTTAAACCATGCCCTCTGGTACTGGACTCTCCCAGCATCTGGAACATATTTCCTGCCTCTATCTTGTCCAATCCCTTAATAATCTTATATGTCTCAATCAGATCCCCCCTCAATCTCCTTAATTCCAGCATGTACAAGCCCAGTCTCTCTAACCTCTCTGTGTAAGACAGTCCGGACATCCCAGGAATTAACCTAGTGAACCTACGCTGCACCTCCTCCACAGCCAGGATGTCCTTCCTTAACCCTGGAGACCAAAACTACACACAATACTCCAGGTGTGGTGTCACCAGGGCCCTGTACAAATGCAAAAGGATTTCCTTGCTCTTGTACTCAATTCCCTTTGTAATAAAGGCCAACATTCCATTAGCCTTCTTCACTGCCTGCTGCACTTGCTCATTCACCTTCAGAGACTGATGAACAAGTATTCCTAGATCTCTTTGTATTTCTCCCTTACCTAACTCCACACCGTTCAGATAATAATTTGCCTTCCTGTTCTTGCTCCCAAAGTGAATAACCTCACACTTATTCACATTAAATGCCATCTGCCAAGTTTCTGCCCACTCACCCAGCCTATCCAAGTCACCTTAAATTCTCCTAACATCCTCATCACATGTCACACTGCCACCCAGCTTAGTATCATCAGCAAACTTGCTGATGTTATTCACAATGCCTTCCTCTAAATCATTGACGTAAATTGTAAACAGCTGAGGTCCCAATACCGAGCCCTGTGGCAACCCCACTAGTCATCACCTGCCATTCCGAGAAACACCCATTCACTGCTACCCTTTGCTTTCTATCTGCCAACCAGTTTTCTATCCATGTCAATATCCTCCCCTCAATGCCATGAACTCTGATTTTACCCACCAATCTCCTATGTGGTGCCTTATCAAATGCCTTCTGAAAGTCAGGGTACACCACATCCACTGGATCTCCCGTGTCTATTTTCCTGGTTACATCCTCAAAAAACTCCAATAGATTAGTCAAGCATGATTTGCCCTTGGTAAATCCATGCTGGCTCAGCCCAATCCTATCACTGCTATCAAGATATGTCACTATCTTTAATAATGGACTCTAGCATCTTCCCCACTACTGATGTTAGGCTAACAGGGCGATAGTTCTCTGTTTTCTCCCTCCCTCCTTTCTTAAAAAGTGGGATAACATTAGCCATCTCTGATCCTCAGGAACTGATCCTGAATCGAAGGAACATTGGAAAATGATCACCAATGCATCCGCAATTTCCAGAGCCACCTCCTTTAGTACCCTGGGATGCAGACCATCTGGACCTGGGGATTTGTTAGCCTTCAGTCCCATCAGTCTACTCATCACCGTTTCCTTCCTAATGTCAATCTGTTTCAGTTCCTCTGTTACCCTATGTCCTTGGCCCATCCATACATCTGGGAGATTGCTTGTGTCTTCCCTAGTGAAGACAGATCCAAAGTACTTATTAAATTCGTCTGCCATTTCTCTGTTTCCCATAACAATTTCTCCCAATTCATTCTTCAAGGGCCCAACATTGTTCTTAACTATCTTCCTTCTCTTCACATACCTAAAAAAACTTTTGCTATCCTCCTTTATATTCGTAGCTAGCTTGCATTCATACCTCATTTTCTCTCACCGTATTGCCTTTTTAGTTAAGTTCTGTTGCTCCTTAAAAATTTCCCAATCATCCATCTTCCCACTCACCTTAGCTCTGTTATACTTCTCTTTTAATGCTATGCTATCTCTGACTTCCTTTGTCAACCACTGTGGCCACTTTCCCCCCTTTGAATCCTTCCTTCTCCGGGGGATGAACTGATTTTGCACCTTGTACATTATTCCCAAGAATACCTGCCATTGCTGTTCCACTGTCTTTTCTGCTAGGATATCCGACCAGTCAACTTTGGCCAGCTCCTCCCTCATGGCTCCATAGTCTCCTTTGTTCAACTGCAATAGTGACACTTCTGATCTGCCCTTATCCCTCTCAACTTGCAGATAAAAACTTATCATATTATGGTCACTACCTCCTAATGGCTGCTTTACTTCAAGATCACTTATCAAATCCTCTTCATTGCACAACACTAAATCCAGAATAGCCTTATCCCTGGTCAGCTCTCATACAAGCTGCTCCAAAAATGCATCCCTTAGGCACTCTACAAACTCCCTATCCTGGGGTCCAGTACCAACCTGATTTTCCCAGTTCACCTGCATGTTAGGGTGAGATGCATCCCTGATAATGCTTTTCACCCTGCTCAGGCAGCGTTTATGGTAGATATTCTCAATGGTGGGCAATTGGGTGCCGATAATCCGCTGGGCAGTTTTCACCACACGCTGGAGTGCTTTGCGGTCTGATACAGGACAATTGTCATACCACACTGAGATGCATTTGGTGAGTATGCTCTCAATGGTACAGCGGTAAAAGTCTGTCAGTATCCTGGGACAGAGGTGAGCTTTCTTCATGCTCCACAGGAAATAAAGGCACTGTTGCGCCTTTTTAATCAGGGTGGAGGAGTTCAGGGACCAGGTGAGATCATCAGAAATGTGGACACCAAGGAATTTGAAGCTTGATACATGCTCCACTACAGTTCCGTTGATGTAGATGGGGACGTGAGTGTGGCTCTTGGCATGCCTGAAGTCCATAATGATCTCCTTGATCTTCTGGGTGTTAAGGGCCAGGTTGCTGTCGGCACACCACGTGGCCAGGTGCTGGACCTCGTCCCTGTAGGCCGTCTCATCATCCCTTCTGATCAGGCCAACCACTGTGGTGTCATCTGCGAACTTGATTATGGAGTTAGAATCCTGTACAGGAACGCAGTCATAGGTGAAAAGGGAGTACAGAAGAGGGCTCAGCACACAGCCTTGAGGCACGCCGGTGTTCAGGGTGAGAGTGGAGGAGGAGAGGTTATCTAACTTAACTGATTGGGGTCTGTTAATCAGAAAGTCCAAGGTTCAATTGCAGAGGGATATGCTGATATCAAGCTGGCGAAGTTTGGTAATCAGCTTGGAGGGGATCACAGTATTGAATGCTGAGCTAAAGTCAATGAACAGCATTCTGACGTAAGAGTTGGGGCTGTCCAGGTGGGTCAGGGCAGAGTGACTGGATAGTATATGGTAATATGCATTCAGTGGCCACATTATTGTGTACCTCCTGAGCCTAACAAAGTGACCACTGAGTGGATGTTCATGGTCTTCTGCTGCTGCAGCCCATCTACTTCAAGATTCAACATGTTGTGCATTCCCTGTTGTTCTAAAAGAACCGGAGGACCCACCCTCAATGATTCACAAACGCCTTTTTCCCTTCCATCATCAGATTTCCAATTTTCCACGAACATTACATTGGTTTCCTTATATTTTTACACTTTTTATTTATTTTGTAATTTATGGTAAATTTTATGTTTTTGCACTGTACTGCTGCTATAAGATGACAAATAAATCAGATTCTTGTTCTGTAGAGCTGTGCGGCAAAAAATTGACATTTATAGAGTCACAGAGTCATATAGCATTACAGCACAGAAACAGGCCCTTTGGCCCATCCAGTCCATGCTGAACTATTATTCTGCCTAGTCTCATCAATCTGCACCTGAATCTGTGGTGGCAATTGGCTTGCTGACTGCAAAATTCTAAACTCGAATGAAGGTCTATATTGATATAGAAGCTCTATCCGCTAGAGAAAGCTGCTGGTACCCTTACTAAAGGGAGATTATACTGTAGCTACCCAATTATCAAAGACTAGTTTTCTTTCCTTGTGACTTTAGCTGGTAATACCCAATATTCCAGTGGTGGATTCCCCTTCCCTACCAAGGAGGAGATACTTTCCGTGATCCACGTTTAAATCCAGCAAGATTTTTAAAACTCACAGAGAATATCTATCTTATAAAAGATTTCCCAATTACAAAGCATTTCTAAAACACAGGCACAGTTTCTGTAAGCTAAACAACGCAGATGAACAAATTGTCCATCGCAAAAATGGAATGGATTCTAGTTCACCCTGTGTTTCTGTCATTCTTCTTGACATTCCTAAAAAACCTGTCTGCTCTTTATATTTGTACTTTTTTTTTTGCTACTTGAGTGACTTCACACACGTCATATTTTCCAGATTCCTTTTTGCATATGTGGTCTGAAAGCTTCTGGATGCAAACTTCCTAGGTACCTACAATCAATGCTGTGAAGCTGATTCTTTTGGGCATACAAACCTTCAACTAGTATTACATCAGCAATTTGATTTGCTAAGTAATACTCTCAATCTAGTCTGCCAACTCCCTTGAACTAAATAACTCAGCCAGCATTGTCTGTTTTGATAGAAGCTCAATCAAACAAGCTCATTGTCCTACATTGCATTAAGCCCAGGTGTTATGAACCAGAAAGCCTGCTCTATAGGCAGTGTTTGCTCAAATCTGTTCTTTTAACTCCAAACTGATTATTGCTTGACACTTACATCACGTGGCCAAGTGGTTAAGGCATTCGTCTAGTGATTTGAAGGTCGCTGGTTCGAGCCTCAGCTGTGGCAGCGTGTTTGTGTCCTTGAGCAAGGCACTTAACCGCACATTGCTCTAGTGTCTGTGTGAGGAGTGGCGCCCCACACAGACTTCCAATCTGCGCCTTGTAAGGCATGAAAATGCTCGATGCAGGCCTCTCATGATATGAGTCGACGTTCCCTCCCCTATATCAGAACTGAAGACTGGCTCCCATTTACAGAAAGAAGCTAAACAAAGAATATTGAATGGAAGTACTCGAGAACAACACTTTGCTCTTTATAAGTGTCAACTGCTATGCTTGGCAAAAAAGCAAAGGCTCTTTCCATCACAGACCATAGCCCTCCATACTGCTCCCAGCCACAGTTATCCAAACCTCTACAATCAAACACACATCCACCATTTCCATTGTCAGCTCATTCCACACTTTCACCATCATAAAAGCAGAAGGTATAGGAGCAGAATTAGGCCATTTGGCCCATTGAGTCTGCTCTGCCATTTCATCATAGCTGATCCAATTTTCTTCTCAGCCTCAATCTCCTGCCATCTCCCCATATCTCTTCATGCCCTGGCCAGTCAAGAATCTATCAACCTCCCCCTTAAATATACATACAGACTTGGCCTCCACAGCTGCCTGTGGTAAAGAATTCCACAGATTCACCACTCTCTGACAAAAGAAATTCCTCTTCATCTCCATTCTAAAAGGCCGCCCCTCAATTCTGAGGCTGTGTCCTGTGGTCTTAGACTCTCCTATCATAGGGAACATCCTCTCCACATCCATCTATCAAGGCCTTTCACCATTTGATACGTTTCAATGAGGTCACTCCTCGTTCTTCCGAATTCCAGCAAATACAAGCCCAGAGCCATCAAACTCTCTTCAGGTGATAAGCCATTCAATCCTAGAATAGTTTTTGTGAACCTCCTTTGAACCCTCTCCAGTTTCAGCACATCTTTTCTAAGATGAGGGACCCAAAACTGCTCACAATACTCCAAGTGAGGCCTCACCAATGCTTCACAAAGCCTCAACATTACATAGAAACATAGAAAACCTATAGCACAATACAGGCCCATTACATTGTTGTGTTTATATTCTATTCCTCTTGAAATGAATGCTAACATTGCATTTGCATAGGAGCAGAGTTGGGCCATTCAGCCCATCCAATCTGCTCTGCCATTCCATCATGGCTGATCCCGGTTCCCACTCAACTCCATACATCTGCCTTCTCGACATATCCTTTGATGCCCTGACCGATCAGGAAATGATCAACTTCCACCTTAACTATATCCATGGACTTGGCCTCTATGCAGTCTGTGGCAGAGCATTCCACAGATTTACTACTCTCTAGCTTTAAATAATTACTCCTGATCTCCATTCTAAAAGGTCACCCCTCAATTTTGAGGCTGTGCCCCCTAATTCACTCTAGTTCACCATCCACTCCATCTAGTCCTTTCAACATTCAGTAGGTTTAACCTTTAGGGAATTCTGCACAAGAACTCCCAGCTCCCTTTGCACCTCAGTTATTTGTATTTTCTCTCCATTTAGAAATTGTCAACCCTTTCATTTCTTCTACCAAAGTGCATGGCCATACACTTCCTGACACTATTCCATCTGTCATTTCTTTGCCCATTCTCCTAATGTGTCTAAATCCTTCTGTAGCTTCGCTACTTCTTCAAAACTACCTAACTCTCCACCTATCTTCTTATCATCTGCAAACTTTGCAACAAACCCATCAATTCCATCATGCAAATCATTGACATATCATGTAAAAGAATCAATCCCAACGCATATCCCTGTGGAACATTACTAGTCACCAGCAGTCAGTCAGAAAAGTCTCCCTTTATTCCCACGCTTTGGCTCCTGCCATTCAGTCGCCGCTTTATCCATGCTAGAATCTTTCCTGTAATACCATGGACTTGTAGCTCATTAAGCAGCCTCATGTGTGGCATCTTGTCAAAAGCCTTCAGAAAATCCAAGTACACAACATATACTCCATACATTCAGATACAACACCTTCAGTCCTCTATCCATCCTTTTTGATTTTGTCACACTACACTCAACCTTTTGACTTTGTCTGAGGTCTTCCCAACATCTGCCACCACAACCTCTCCACTAACTGTTCTGGTAGTCTTATTCGCATCTCAGTGTAACACCAATTTCAACCCCACCTTGCAGCATTAACAAACCATCCCACTTGGATTTTAGTCCCCCTCCAGTTCAGGTGCAAACTGTCCCTTCTGTACCAGTCCCACCTTCCCTGGAAGGGAGCCCAATGATCCAAAAATCTTATGCTCTCCCTCCTACACCAACTCCTTAGCCACATATTAAACTGTATAATCTTCTTAGTTCTGGCCTCACTGGCACACAGCATGGGTAGCAATCCTGAGATCACAACCATGGAGGTCCTGCCCTTTAACTTAGCATCTAACTCCCTGAACTCCCTATGCAGAACCACTTTACTCACCCTATCCATGTCATTGGTACC
The DNA here is from genome assembly GCF_963921235.1 of Mobula hypostoma. Lineage (NCBI taxonomy): Eukaryota > Metazoa > Chordata > Chondrichthyes > Myliobatiformes > Myliobatidae > Mobula > Mobula hypostoma. The sequence goes on along the minus strand of NC_086129.1, from coordinate 8,855,490 downwards.
TACATGGACCATGACCTTCGGATGCTGAGGACTCGATCAAGATATCCCAGGCCCTGATACCCGGGAGGCAATGTACCATCATGGAATCTCGTTCTCACCCACAGAACCTCCTGTCCATTCCCCTTACTAACAAAGACCCTATCACCACAGGGTGCCTCTCCTCCCCCCTTCCCTTCTGAGTCACAGAGGCAGACTCAATGCCAGAGACCACACCACCGTGGCTTTCTTCTGTTAGGTCAATGACTGGGTACAACTGTAGACAGAGCAAAGAGTAAGTTGTACCACAGAGGCAAAGTTCAAAAGAGCGAAGAATGCAGGACTGAAGGTGCTGTATTTAAATACATGTAGCATTCAGAATAAGGTGGACAAACTCGTGGTGCAATTAGAGATTGGTTGGTCTGACGTTGTGGGCATCACTGAGTCGTGGCTGAAAGAAGGTCATAGTTGGAAGTTTAACATCAAAGAATATACTTCTTATCGATAGGACTGGCAGGAAGGCATAGGTGGTGGTGTGGCTCTGTTGGTAAGAGATGGAACTACATCTTTAGAAAAAGGTGACATTGGGTCAGAGAATGTTGAATCTTTGTGGGTGGAGTTAAGAAACTGCAAGGATGAAAAGAAAATTTTGGGATTCATATATAGGCCTCCAAATAGTAGCCAAGATGTAGGGTTGAGATTGCAAAGGGAGCTAGAAAGAACATGTAATAAGGGTAATGCAAGGGGATTGGGAAAATCAGGTTGGTGTCAGATCGCAAGAGAGGGAATTTGCTGAATGAATTCATTCTGCAATGTGTGAGAGAGAAGCATAAGTCACATGTATCAGTATCACAATGGAATAAATGGAGTTACAGAGGCATGAGAGAGGAGCTTGCCCAGGTGGATTGGAGGAGGATACTGGTGGAGATGATGGTAGAACAGAGGTGGCTGAAGTTTCTGGGAATAGCTCACAAGGTGCAGGATAGATATGTCCCACGAAGAGGAAGGTCTCAAATGGTAGAGGTAGGCAACCGTGGCTGACAAGGGAAGTTAAAGACTGCATGAAAGCCAAGGAAAGAGCATATAAGGCAGCAAAAGTGAATGGGAAGCTGGATAATTGGGAAGTTTTTAAAATCCAAAAAAAGGCAGATAAAAAAGCTGTGAGAAGGGAAAAGATGAAATATGAAGGCAAACTAGCCAATAATATAAAGCAGGATACCAATTGTTTTTTCAGTTATATAAAAAAATAAAAGGGAGGTGAGACTTAACATTAGACCACTGGAAAATAATCCTGGTGAGGTAGTAATTGGGGACAAAGAAATGACAGATGAACTTAATGGGTACTTTGCATCAGTTTTCACTGTGGAAGACGCTAGCAGTGTGCCAGAGGTCTGTGAGTGTCAGGGAGCAGGAGTAAGTGTCATTGCTATTACAATGGAAAAATTGCGAGGCAAACTGAAAGGTCTTAAGGTGGATAAGTCACATGGACCATGTCCCAGAGTCCTGAGAGAGGTTGCTGAAGAGATAACAGTTACATTGGTCATGATCTTTCAAGAATCATTTGATCCCGGAGGACTGGAAAATTGCAAATGTCACTCCTCTCTTTAAGAAGGGAGGAAGGCAAAAGTAAGGAAAATATAGGCCAGTTACCCTAATCTCAGTGGTTGGAAAAGTGTTGGAGTCTATTATTAAGGATGAGGTTTTGGGGTACTTGGAGACTAATGATAAAATAAGTCAAAGTCAGCATGGTTTCTGTAAAGAGAAATCTTGCCTGACAAATCTGTTGGAGTTCTTTGAAGAAGTAACAAGCAGGGTGGACAAAGGAGAGGCAGTGGATGTCATTTACAGGATTTTCAGAAGGCATTTGATAAGGAGCCACTCATGAGGCTGCTTAACAAAATAAAATCCTTTAGTGTTACAGGAAAGATACTGGCATGAATAGGGGAATGGTTGGCAGGCAGGAGGCAGCGAGTGGGAATAAAAGGGGCTTTTTCTGGTTGGCTGCCAGTGACTTGAGGTTTTCCTCAGGGGTCAGTATTGGGACCGCTAATTTTCACATTGTTTGTCAGTGATTTGGATAATGAAATTGATGGCTTTGCGACAAAGTTTGCGGATGATATGAAGATAGGTGGAGGGGTAGGTAGTGCTGAGGAAGCAATGTGATTGCAACAGGACTTAGACAAATTGGAAGAATGGGCAAAATAGTGGCAAATGGAATACTGTGTTGGCAAATGTATGATAATGTATTTTGGTAAAAGGAACAATATGCAGACTATTATCTAAATAGGGAGAAGGTTCAAACATCAGAGGTGCAAGATCCCTAGAAGGTTAATTTACAGGTTGAGTCTGTGGTAAAGAAGGCAAGTGCAATGTTGGCATTATTTCAAAGGGAATAAAATATAAAAACGAGGAGATAATGCTGAGCCTTTAGAAGACACTAATCAGGCCGCACTTGGGGTATTGTTAATAGTTTTGGGCCCCATATCTCAGAAAGGATGTGTTGTCATTGGAGAGGGTCCAGAGGAGGCTCACAAGGATGATTCCAGGAATAAAGGGGTTAACATATGAGGAGCATTTGGCAGCTTTGGGCCTGTACTCACTGGAATTTAGAAGAGTGCATGGGGATCTCATTTAAACATTGACAGAACTTGATACTGAGGATGTGGAGAGGACGTTTCCAATGTGCGGGTATCCAGAACTAGAGAGCACAGCCTCAAATCTGAGGGGCGACCTTTTAGAACAGGGGTATGGAGGATTTTTTTTTTAGCCAGAGTGGTGAATTTGTGGAATGCTTTGCCACAGACTGCAGTGGAGGTCAAGTCCGTGGGTATATTTAAGGTGGAAGTTAATGGTTTCCTGATCAGTCAGAGCATCAAAGGATATGGCAGGTGTATGGGTTTGAGTGGGTTCTGGGATCAGCCATGACGGAATGGCAGACTTGATGTGCTGAATGGCCTAATTCTGCTCCTATGTCTTATGGTCTTAGGTCATCCCCCCAACAATATCCAAAGTGATATACCTGTTGTTGAGGGGGATGTCCACAGGGGTTCTCTGCACTGGCTCTTTAACCCCTTTCCCCTTCCTGACTGTCATCCATTTTCTGGCGTCCTGCACATTGGGGGTAACTATCTCTCTCTGTATGTCCAATCTATCACCCCTTCAGCTTCCCAGATGATCTGGAGTTTATCCAGCGCAAGCTCCAACTCCACAGCATGGCTTGTTAGAAGCTGCAGGTGGATACACTTGCCAGAGGTGCAGTGGTCAGGAATATGGGATGTCTTCCAGCCTTCCAACATCCCACAAGAAGAGCATTTCACTCTCCTGCCTGGCATCTCTTTTGTCCTCGCTGAGCAGATATAAAGAAGAGAGTGGGAAAACTTGAGCTTTTCTATCCTTTGCTTTCTCTGAGTGAAGCCTCTCTTCACTGAAGCCTCAAAGACCTAAAGCCTTAAAATCACCACTCTGACTCTGTCCACTCAGACAACGGTCACTGCACTTGCCCCTGCCTTCCTTTAATTTGCTCTTACTAATTAATTCCAAATGCCGATTTGCCACTGGTCAAAGCTCTATTACTCTGCCATGAACCACCCCTGCCTTTTATCCTCAGGCGGTGGACCTGATTGAAGCCTCCTCCTCTCCAAGCTTCCAATGTCTGGTCAAAGCTCCATTACACCTCCATGAACTGCTCCTGCCTTTTATCCTTGGGCGGAGAAGCTCCGCCATTTCTGTGAATGAGTTTCCCCCTTGTGATCCCCTTACACATTTCACCTGGAATTACACATGGAAAGTTTAAAGTTGAAGATCCAAAAAGAGAAAATGTTACATTTCTGGAAGCACTCAACAAGTTAGACAGCAACTGTGGAAAGAAAGACAGTTAACATTTCAGGTCTAGGAACTTCCCTCAGATTGTTTCCAACATTTGCTGTTTTATTTTTCAGTTTGCCAGCTTCTGCAGATTTGTTTTGGAGTTTAATTTGCTGTAAAGATTTGAGGTTGTGCTTTGGGAGATATAAAACAGTTTGTAGCTGGTATTCTTTAGTGAATGCAATTTGGGCCGGAAATTTGTACCGTCTCTGCTGAGATTTATGTATTTTTATAAAGTTGGGAATAAAATACTTTTGGAAATTCTCAACTTCTGTGGAGGAAGCGAGAGTTAGCAATTCAGAATTCAACTTCAATCAGAACTTCTGATTTTGAATATTTACTGATCAGGTTTGGCAATGACTTGGAAAAGGATTATAAGAATGATATTAGAGGTCCAGCAGGGAGTGCTGAGAAAGTGCCAGACTATTGAGTGAGACATTAATCTGAAGCCCGTCTGCCCCCTTGTGTAGATATACAGAATTACATGCATGGCTCCATGAAGGCCAAAGATGCTTTAACCACAATTTTTGTACCTTACTGTCTGCCTGCACTGCATTTTCTCTTCAACTGTAACTGCATTCTGTTCTTGGCTTCCCTTGTACTACCTCAGCTCACTGATGAGCTGAAATGATCCACATGGGTGACACACACATTACAATAATTTACCAAACTCAGATTCAGATGTGTTCATACATCACATGTACATTGAAACAGATAGAGAAATGCACCATCTGAATTAACAACCAACAATGATGTGATGGGGGCAGCTCACAAGTAAATTAAAATTTAAGTAAAGCAATTTTCTAGTTTCACAGGTAAAGCCCTCCCAACCATTGATTACATCTACATGAAACATTGCTGTAGAAAAGCAGCATCCATCATCAAAGATCCTCACCACCCAGGCCATGCTCTTTTCTTGCTGCTGCCATCAGGTAGAAGGTACAGGAGTCTCAGGACTCACACCACCAGGTTCAAGAACAATTACTATCCCTCAACCATTAGGCTCTCAAACAGAAGGGGATAACTACACTCATTCTACTTTTGGTGTTACCACAACCAATGGTCGCACTTTAAGGACTCTTTATCTTGTTACTTCATGCTCGCTATTTATTGCTATTCACTTATTTTTGCATTTGCACCGTTTGTTGTCCATTGATCTTGTTTACAGTTTTCTCCCCATGACCATGTAGGTTTCCTCCAGGTGCTCTGGTTTCCTCCCACATTCCAAAGATGAAAAGTTTAGTACTAGTAAGTTGTGGGTACACTACATTGGCACTGGAAGCTTGGCAACACTTGCACGCTGTCCCCAGCACATCCTTGGACTGTGTTCATCGTTGAATCAAGTAACATATTTCACTGCATGTTCTAATGCACTTGAGACAAATAAAGATAATCTTTGTCTTACATGTCTCTCCAATCTGGTTGAAACATGTTTGGGAGGTTGGCTCTGCATATCCAATGTTCCTCAAAGTCACTGAATTAACTATCTATAACCACCACCATTCAATATAATTTCTAGACCTGAGTGAAACAGTTTCAATTCATGTTTGATTGCACTGATTTTATAAATAAATATTTATTTTATAATGGATACCTTAAGAGAGTCCTTTTCTGATTTTGTGGTAATCAAAATATCCAAATTATCTAATTAAAATTAAGATCCATTCACAAGTGTTAGGTTTGACATCAGGGAAAGATTTTAGTATTCATTCATGTTGAGAAACTAATTGTTTGTAGCTGTTCACTTAGAGAAGTGGTAACATAAGTAATCACGCTCAATTTAACAGCCATCAAGTACAGGTTATGGATTGCTGAATGCATGAAAGAGACATTCATGTTGGAATGGTTTTACTGAAAGAAAGCGAATACAGGTACACTTAATAACGCGGGACTGGCTGCATGGACCATAACTATAGATTACTGTTAAATAAATCAGCAAGAAGGCAACTTAGTGTGTCCATTGTTTATGTTTTACCATTTTGTAAGAGGTAAATTGTTCAAACCTGGTGGATCAAAAGAAAGTGAACAAATTATTCTCTCTGTCTGTTCTCAATAAATCAGGATGTCACTGTCTGGGCAACCTGCCAGAAATTACTCTACATTTTCACAAAAGTTCAAAGAATGTGAATGTTATATTGCTCTGCCACCTTCAGCCAAGCTGACATGAACATCATCTGTGTGGGCAGCTCACTCCTTCACTAACTCTAATATCCTGTCAAACTGAATCACAAATCCATGGAAGCGACTCATAATGTAAGAAAGAGGGTGACCAATTTTAATTTGATGTTGTCTAGAACTCCCAGAGTTGCCATGTATCGCCAACAGAGAAAGCACAAGGCATGTCACATCTTTAAGGACAGTTTCTGGCAACTAATGATATGTTGGGACTAGGTTAGATCTCTGAGGATCTAACCTGGTCCCAACATATTGATGTAGTTATAAAGAAGGCAAGACAGTGGCTATATCTTATTAGGAGTTTGAAGGGATTTGTCATGTCAACAAATACACTCAAAAACTTCTATAGTTGTACCATGGAGAGCATTCTGACAGGCTGCATCACTGTCTGGTATGGAGGGGCTACTGCACAGGACCGAAAGAAGCTGCAGAAGGTTGTAGATCTAGTCAGCTCCATCTTGGGTACTAGCCTACTAAGTACCCAGGACATCTTCAGGGAGCAGTGTCTCAGAAAGGCAGCGTCCTTTATTAAAGACTTCCAGCACCCAGGGCATGCCCTTTTCTCACTATTACCATCAGGCAGGAGATACAAAAGCCTGAAGGCACACACTCAGTGATTCAGGAACAGCTTCTTCCCCTCTGCCATCCAATTCCTAAATGGACATTGAACCCTTGGACACTACCTCGCTTTTTTAAATATATAGTATTTCTATTTTTTGCACGATTTTTAATCTATTCAATATATGTATACTGTAATTTATTCATTATTATTATTTTATTTTGTGTTCTTCTATATTATGTATTGCATTGAACTGCTGCTGCTAAGTTAACAAATTTCGTGGATATGCCAGTGATAATAAACCTGATTCTGATTCTTGCTCTCTCTCTTACCCTATTCTATTTTAGATTAGATTATGAGGACATGCAGTCCTCTTGTATTATCATTTAGTAATGCATGCATTAAGAAATGATACAATGTTTTTCCAGAATATCACAGAAACACATGACAAACCGACTGAAAAACTGACAAAAACCACATAATTATAACATATAGTTACAACAGTACAAAGCAATACTGTAATTTGATAAAGAACAGACCACGGGCACGGTAAAAAGTCTCAAAATTCTCTCGGAAGTCCTATCATCTCACGCAGACAGTGAACCTCCAGCACTGCAAACTTGCCGATGCAGCATCCTGGAAGCATCCGACCACAGTCTGACTCAGAGTCCGTCCGAAAACTCTGAACCTCCGACCAGCTCTCCAACACCGAGCACCGAGCACCATCTCTGCCGAGCGCTTCGACCCCGGCCCCAGCAACAGGCAACAGGCAAAGCCAAGGATTTGGAGCCTTCCCCTCCAGAGATTCTTGATCGCACAGTAGCAACGGCAGCGAAGCGGGCATTTCAGAAGTTTCTCCAGGAGTTCCTCTGTGCTTCTCATGTCTGTCTCCATCAAATCAGGATTGTGCACGGCATCCTAGTTAACACATACGATATCATTCGGAACGGCCGCGCGTGCTGCGTCGTGCCACCATCTTCTCCTCCCTCCTCCTTTTGTTGTAATCATATATAGTCTGTACTCAGTAAAGCAGCCAATTTAATCAAAGACCCCACCTACCCCAAACATTATCACTCGTACCCCCTCCAATCGGGTAGAAGATACAAAAGCCTGAAAGCATGTATCACTAGGATCAAGGACAGTTTCTATTCTTATAGAGATTATTGAGCAGTTCTCTAATATGATAAGATGGGCTCTTGACCTCACAATCTACCTCATAATGGCCTTGCTCGATATTGTCTGCCTGCACTGCACATTCTCTGTAGCTGGGATGGAGATTTAAAATGATGAGTGAAAGGTTTCAAAAATGTGGTTCGGGTTTGTGACTCTGGAGGGAAAAGCTCCACACCCCGATCCTTCAGCCCCAATCCTATTATCCCCTAGCCCTCTGATTGTCCCAGTCTTTTAAGGCCACTCTCATTCCGTGAGAAATCAGAATCAGGATTATTATCACCAGCATGTGACGTGAAATTTGTTAACTTAGCAGCAGCAATTCAATGCAATACATAATTTAGCAGAGAGAGAAAAAAATAATAATAAACAAATCAAATATGTATATTGAATAGATTTTTTTAAATGTGGAAGAACAGAAATACTGTACATTTTAAAGAAAAGTGAGGTAGTGTCCAAAGATTCAATGTCCATTTAGGAACCGGATGGCAGAGGGGAAGAAGCTGTTCCTGAATCACTGAGTGTGTGTCTTCAGGATTCTGTATCTCCTACCTGATGGTAACAGTGAGAAAAGGGCATGTCCTGGGTGCTGGAGGTCCTTCATAATGGACGCTGCCTTTCTGATACACTGCTCCCTGAAGATATCCTGGGTACTATGTAGGCTAGTACCCAAGATGGAGCTGACTATCTTTACAACCTTCTGCAGCTTCTTTCAGTCTTGTGCAATAGCCGCTCCATACAGGACAGTGATGCAGCCTCTCAAAATGCTCTCCATGGTACAACTGTAGAAGTTTTTGAGTGTATTTGTTGACATGCCAAATCTCTTCAAGCTCCCAATAATGTATAGCCACTGTCTTGCCTTCTTTATAACTATATGTTGGGACCAGATTAGATCATCAGAGATCTTGACACCCAGGAACTTGAAGCTGCTCACTCTCCACTTCTGATCCCTCTATGAGGATTAGTAAGTGTTCCTTTGTCTTATCCTTCCTGAAGTCCACAATCAGATCTTTTGTGTTACTGACATGGAGTGCCAGGTCATTGTTGCGGCACCACTCCACTAGTTTGCATATCTCACTCCTGTACACCCTCTTTCACCAGCCACACCATTACCACCACCAACCATCTTCTCCAATCTGCTCAAACAATACCGTCACCTGTACACTAGGCACTTACCTTCCACTGGAATCTAATCCCAACCATCATACTCTGACAACTAGAACACCAACAGATGCATTTCATTAGGAGTTTGAGGAAATTTAGTATGTCAAACAAAGACTCTCATAAATTTTTACAGGTATATCGTGGAGAACATTTGAACTAGTTGTGTAATCGTTTGGTATGGAGAGGGCACTGTACAAGACCAGAAAAAGCTGCAGAAAGTTCTAAACTCAGCCAGCTCCATCATGGGCATTAGCCACCACAGCATTGAGGTGACCTTCAAAAGACGATGCCTCACAAAGGCCTCATCCATCATTAAGGACTCCACCCAGGATATGCCCTCTTCTCATTATTACCATCAGGGACAAGGTACAGAAGCCTAAAGACACTCACCAAATGTTTAGAAACAGCTTCTCCCCTCCACGTTTAGATTTCTGAATGAACAATGAATCCATGAACATTACCTCACTATTTTCACTCCCTTTTTGCACTACTTGTTGAATTTAATCTACATATATATTTCTTATTGCAACATAGTTTTTATTATTATGCAGTGCTACTGTAAAACAGCAAGTTTCACAACACATGTCAGTGATAATAAAACTGATTCTGATTATTGCTGGGGCTAACAGTAATGCCTGCCCAGTGACCATACCTGCCTCTGTGATGTCAGTCAAGCCAACCTCTGAGCTACACTTGAGCTTCGAGACTGCTGAACCCATGATGCACCCCCTGCTCATTTCTTCCAACTTCAGCCAGAGCATCAAGTGTGAGGCCTGTCAGATGTTCAGAAATCATTCTGGTTGGCAGGGAAACCTGGAAATGATATATTAAATGATATATTGCGAGCCAGATTGGGCAGGTCTAACAACATGCAGCAAGTTCTTTTTATAGTTAGTACTTTTGTCCCTGGTTATTATAACCCTTTGTAATTTCAGGAGAAAGGCTTTTTGTGATATCTTTGAAAATGTACTTTCACTCTCAGTGCTTCTAAAAATTCTTCAAACAAGCTCAGTTCCTTCATCTCATTGTTCATAAACCTTCCAAAGTGACCTTCAATGATGAACTTGCTTTTTAACTTTACACAGCAGAATTCCTTATAACTTCATTCAACATTAGGGAATCCCTTGTATTGATCTTTCGTTGAAAATGACAATACCACAGTAAAGAATGAATTGCTAAACTGTTCCCATTTTTCAGGTTAATGTGTCATGTGATGGTAGCATTTTCCAGCAACTTTTAATGAAAACAGCTTTTTATCTTATGAAGCAGGGATAGATAGCGCAGAAGTGAAGGTTGAGAATTAAACAAAACTCACAATCTTGTATGTGAGAGCAACACAAACAAAGTGCTGGAAGAACTCAGCAAGTCAGGCAGCATCTACGGAGAAGAAAAAATAGTCAACGTTTTACATGAAACATCAAACGTAGAACAGTATAGGTCTTTCAGCCCACAATGTTGTGCTGACCTTTTAACCTCCTTGAAGATCAATCTAACCCTTCCCTCCTACATACCCCTTCATTTTTCTTTCATCTTTGTGCTTATCTAAGAGTATTTTAAATTTATTTATTTTATTTACTTAGACATACAGTCGGTGGCACCCAATTACACCCATGTGACCAATTAACCTACTAACCTGTATGTCTTTGGAATGTGGGTGGAAAAATGGAGCACCCACAGGAAACCTACACGATTACAGGGAGAATGTATAGATTCCTTACAAACAGCAAAGGTATTGAATCCATGTCACAAACATTACACTAATCACTACACTACCTATTGTATCTGCCTCTACCAATGCCCCTGGCAAGTGTATTTTGGGCTGAGACCATTTGTCAGAATGGAAAGACAAGGGGCAGAAGGCAGAGGGTAGGGGAAGAAATACAAGCTGGCAGGTGATAGGTCAGAACAAGTGAGGAGGAAGGTGGGGGAGATGAAGTAAGAAGCTGGGAGGGGATAGTTGGAAAAGGGGAAAGGCTGAAGAAGAAGTCTAATGGAGAGGACATTGGAAGAAAGAGAAGGAGGAGGGGAACTAGAGCTGTGGGATGGACAGGCGAGGAGAATGGAAGGCATGAGAGGATAACCAGAATGGGGAGTGGAGAAAGAGAGAAGGAGGGTGGGAGGAGAAATTGCCAGAAGTTAAAGAAATTAATGTTCATGACATCAAGTTGGATGGAATATGAGGTGTTGCTCCTTCAACCTGAGAGCGGCCTTATCATGACAGTAGATACGATCAGGTTGGAGGCTACCCAGATGGGGACTATGTTTAGGCTTAGCTCCTGAAGCAACCAATCTGTCTTCAAGGGTGTCCCACTGGTTTTTACAGTGCATAAAGGTTCTTCCTCCCCACACATCCAAAGTACCTGCATATTAGTACCGCATCAGGCACCGACTATCTATTAGATCTTCTGAAAGTGACTTCAACTCTGATCTGGTGCAGGGACAGTTATAGTAAGGCAAGTCCTGTACTCCCTGGACAGGATCATCATTATGAGAAATATGGCACCGTGTCCAAAAGCAAAAATAATTGCATGGTATAATATCACTTAGTTTCCAAATAATTTTCTCCCTCACTCGGGACTTCCAAATCTTGGTCTGTTGACATATCACAGGCTTACCAAGGTTAGGCAATTCACAACACGACTCTTAATTATTTTAAATCTTGCACTTTATTCTCTCTGCACAAACATGAACGTAACTATGTTGACCCAACACCAACAATTTCAGTTGTCAATGCTATTATTCTCATTGTACCAACACTGAATCAGACCATCATTACAACTTACAGTATAACACTGAAATAGGGGATCTCCCATTGGCCAAACAGTATGGGGGTTTCCTTGAGATAATTGGCTCCAGAATTGTCTATCAAGAGTTTGTATGTTCTCCCCATGACCACCGACGATGTCCTCCAGGTTCTCCAGTTTCTGCCCACATTCCAAATACGTATGGTTAGGAAAGCAGCCAGTGAGTGAGTGGGCCAGTGAGGGAGTGGAGCTTTGAGGCTTTGACTCGAGAGGCTTCGATGAGAAGAGGCGGAGGACAAGCTTGCTCGCAGTTAGTCTTTACAATGCCTCCTGAAATGGTGATGTGCCTCTCATGTGAGTTGTGGCAGTCTTGGGGGAACTCCCCTCTCCCACAGAGTCACATCTGCCAGACGTGCATATGGCTGGGCGATCTGGAAGACCGTGTAAGTAATCTGGAGCAGCAGCTGGATGACCTTCAACTCATAAGGGAGAATGAGGCAGTCATAGATGAGAGCTACAGGGAGGTAGTCACACCTAGGCTGTCGGAAGCAGGTCGTTGGGTGACAGTCAGAGGGGGGAAAACGAAGGTGAGCAGACAGGTAGTGCAGAGCACCCCTGTAGCCATTCCCCTGAATAATAAGTTTACCAACCTGGATACTGTTGGCGGGGACGACCGACCAGGTGTGAGCCACGGTGGCAGGGCCTCCGGCACTGAGTCCGACCCTGTGGTGCAGAAGGGTGGGACGGAAAAGAGGAGAGCTGTCGTTATTGGAGACTCTATAGTCAGGGGAGCAGACAGGAGATTTTGTGGACGTGAGAAGGACACCCGCATGGTTTGTTGCCTCCCAGGTGCCAGGGTCCGGGATGTCTCTGACCAGGTGCACGACATCCTGGTACGAGAGGGAAAGCAACCAGAAGTCGTGATACATGTTGGGACCAACAACATAGGCAGGAAGAGGGATGAGGTCCTGAAGTGTGAGTTTCGGGAACCAGGCAGAAGGCTGAAGAACAGGACCTCAAGGGTGGCGTTCTCAGGATTGCTGCCAGTGCTACGTGACAGTGATGGTAAGAATTGGAGGAGATGGCAGTTGAATGCGTAGCTGAGGAGTTGGTGCAAGGAGCAGGGTTTTAGATTTTTAGATCATTGGGATCTCTTCTGGGGAAGGTGGGACCTATACAGATTGGATGGGTTGCACCTGAACTCGAGGGGGAGCAATATCCTTGCAGGTAGGTTTGCTAGCATGGTTCGGGAGGGTTTAAACTAATTTGCGAGGGGGATGGGACCAAACAGAGAGCGATAGAGCAGTGAAAGAAGTGCATGGAGAAAAGCCAGATCTAACATAGAGAGGCTTTGAGGAAAGAGAAGCAGAATAAACGGTGTAAAGACAGTAAGGTAGAAGGGCTGAAATGTGTGCACCTCAATGCAAGAAGCATCAGGAACAAAGGTGATGAACTGAGAGGTTGGATACATACATGGAATTATGATGTAGTTGCCATTACAGAGACTTGGCTGGCACCAGGGCAGGAATGGATTCTCAATATTCCTGGATTTCAGTGCTTTAAAAGGGATAGAGAGGGCAGAAAAAGGGGAGGAGGGGTGGCATTACTGGTCAGGGATACTATTACAGCTACAGAAAGGGTGGGTAATGTAGCAGGATCCTCCTTTGAGTCAATATGGGTGGAAGTCAGGAACAGGAAGGGAGCAGTTACTCTATTGGGGGTATTCCATAGGCTCCCTGGTAGCAGCAGAGATACAGAGGAGCAGATTGGCAGGCAGATTTTGGAAAGGTGCAAAAATAACAGAGTTGTTATCATAGGTGACTTTAACTTCCTTAATATTGATTGGCACCTGATTAGTTCCAAGGGTTTAGATGGGGCAGAATTTGTTAAGTGTGTCCAGGACGGATTCCTGTCACAGTATGTGGACAGGCCGACCGGGGGGAATGCCAGACTAGATCTAGTACTAGGTAATGAACCGAGTCAGGTCACAGGTCTCAGTGGGTGAGCATCTGGGGGACAGTGACCACCGCTCCCTAGCCTTTAGTATTATCATGGAAAAGGATAGAATCATAGAGGACAGGAAAATTTTTAATTGGGGAAAGGCAAATTATGAAGCTATAAGGCTAGAACTTGCGGGTGTGAATTGGGATGATGTTTTTGCAGGGAAATGTACTATGGACATGTGGTCGATGTTTAGGGATCTCTTGTGGGATGTTAGGGATAAATTTGTCCCGGTAAGGAAGATAAAGAATGGTAGGGTGAAGGAACCATGGGTGACAAGTGAGGTGGAAAATCTAGTCAGGTGGAAGAAGGTAGCATACAAGAGGTTTAGGAAGCAGGGATCAGATGGGTCTATTGACAAATATAGGGAAGCAAGAAAGGAGCTTAAGAAAGGGCTGAGAAGAGCAAGAAGGGGGCATGAGAAGGCCTTGGCGAGTAGGGTAAAGGAAAACCCCAAGGCATTCTTCAATTATGTGAAGAACAAAAGGATGTTACAGGAGTGAAGGTAGGACCGATTAGAGATAAAGGTGGGAAGATGTGCCTGGAGGCTGTGGAAGTGAGCAAGGTCCTCAATGAATATTTCTCTTCAGTATTCACCAATGAGAGGAAACTTGATGACGGTGAGGACAATATGAGTGAGGCTGATGTTCTGGAGCATGTTGATATTAAGGGAGAGGAGGTGTTGGAGTTGTTAAAATACATTAGGACAGCTAAGTCCCCGGGGCCTGACGGAATATTCCCCAGGCTGCTCCACGAGGCGAGAGAAGAGATTGCTGAGCCTCTGGCTAGGATCTTTATGTCCTCGCTGTCCACGGGAATGGTACCGGAGGATTGGAGGGAGGCGAATGTTTTTCCCTTGTTCAAAAAAGGTAGTGGGGATAGTCCGGGTAATTATAGACCAGTGAGCCTTACGTCTGTGGTGGGAAAGCTGTTGGAAAAGATTCTTAGAGATAGGATCTATAGGCATTTAGAGAATCATGGTCTGATCAGGGACAGTCAGCATGGCTTTGTGAAGGGCAGATAGTGTCTAACAAGCCTGATAGAGTTCTTTGAGGAGGTGACCAGGCATATAGATGAGGGTACTGCAGTGGATGTGATCTATATGGATTTTAGTAAGGCATTTGACAAGGTTCCACACGGTAGGCTTATTCAGAAAGTTAGAAGGCATGGGGTCCAGGGAAGTCTGGCCAGGTGGATTCAGAATTGGCTTGCCTGCAGAAGGCAGAGGGTGGTGGTGGAGGGAGTACATTCAGATTGGAGGATTGTGACTAGTGGTGTCCCACAAGGATCTGTTCTGGGACCTCTACTTTTCACGATTTTTATTAACGACCTGGATGTGGGGGTAGAAGGGTGGGTTGGCAAGTTTGCAGACGACACAAAGGTTGGTGGTGTTGTAGATAGTGTAGAGGATTGTCAAAGATTGCAGTGAGACATTGATAGGATGCAGAAGTGGGCTGAGAAGTGGCAGATGGAGTTCAACCCAGAGAAGTGTGAGGTGGTACACTTTGGAAGGACAAACTCCAAAGCAGAGTACAAAGTAAATGGCAGGATACTTGGTAGTGTGGAGGAGCAGAGGGATCTTGGGGTACATGTCCACAGATCCCTGAAAGTTGCCTCACAGGTGGATAGGGTAGTTAAGAAAGCTTATGAGGTGTTAGCTTTCATAAGTCGAGGGATAGAGTTTAAGAGTCGTGAGGTAATGATGCAGCTCTATACAACTCTGCTTAGGCCACAGTTGGAGTAATGTGTCCAGTTCTGGTCACCTCACTATAGGAAAGATGTGGAAGCATTGGAAAGAGTGCAGAGGAGATTTACCAGGATGTTGCCTGGTTTAGAAAGTATGCATTATGATCAGAGATTAAGGGAGCTCGGGCTTTACTCTTTGGAGAGAAGGAGGATGTCTGCAAACCGCTCAGCACATCCTTGCTGATTTGATTTGATGGAAATGATGTATTTAACTGTATGTTTTAATGTACTGTACATGTAACAAACAAAGCTAATCTTTATATGTAGCCAAGAGCATAATTAAAGCCCCAATTATTTACCCAAGCTCTCTTTAATTTTAGTGCTTAACATTGGTATAGATGGAGTCCTAGAAAGAAACAGTCCTGGAATTTCATCAATAAATTGTTCATGGGCTCACTGCTGGGAGGTAGGGATTTCTTTTTCCAACTGTTAGGTATTTGAGTAGTCACTTCTTGCATTGGGAATGTCTATGATTCAATGTGAATTGTTGTGGATAGTGCTAACATATCAGCTTTTATCATCATTTCCTCCGTCATACATGGCGAGGAAGGGAAATGAATGTTAGTATTCATTTTGAGAGGACTAGAATATAAAAGCAAGGATATAGTGCTGAGGCTTTATAAGGCATTTGTCTGACTGCACTTGGAAAATTATAAGTAGTTTTGCGCCCTTTATCTGAGAAAGGATGTGCTGACATTGGAGAAAGTCCAGAGAAAATTCATGAGAATTTTCCCTGGAATGAAAAGGTTAACATATGAGAAGAATTTGCCGGCTCGGGCCTGTACTTGCTGGAGTTAGAAGAATGAATGGGGATCTCATTGAAATCTATTGAATAAATAGAGTGAGCATGGAGAGGATGTGTCCTATAGTGGGGGAGTCTGAGATCAGATGCCACAGCCTCAGAACAGAGGAACATCCATTTAGAACAGAGATGAGGAAAAATTTCTTTAGTCAGAGGGTGGTGAAACTGTGGAATTTATTCAGACAGTTGTGGAGGCCAAGTCAGTGGGTATATTAAAGCAGAGGTGGATAGGTTCTTGATTAATAAAGGTATCAAAGGTTATGAGGAGAAAGCTGTAGAATGGAGTTGAGAAGGAATGGGGTTGAGATAGAGCAGATTCAATGGGCTGAATGACCTAATTCTGTTCCTATGTCTTATGGTATTGTCGTCTATAGTTCTGAAGTCTATGGTCTTGTAGTCCATGGTCCTGTAGTTTATAATCGTGTGGTCTTTATGGTCTTGTAGTCTATAGTCCTATAGTCAATGGTGATGCGGTATTATGGTCTTGTAATCTATGATCCTATAGTCTATGATCATGTGGTCTATGATGTTGTAATCTATGGTCCTTTAGTCTATGGTCATGTGATCTTATGGTTTTGTAATCTATGGTCTTGTAGTTTATAATCATGTGGTCTTTATGGTCTGTAATCTATGATCCTATAGTCTATGGTCATGTGGTCTATGGTGTTGTAGTCTACGGCCCTATAATTTATGGACTTACCTACTGAATCTTGAAATCACAATAACTGAACATTGCAAGAGTAAGTTATACAGTACTGAAGATTGAATGCTTTTCCAGAAACTGTTTTTCCAAATGCTCGATATAATTCAATAAAACTAGGCAGACTTCAGTTTTGGAGGTGGGCGAGAAAAGTCCTCTGGCCCATATCAGTCTTACAATGGAACATGGATTGTACAAACAGAATTTCCAATTTTCAAATCTCTAAGGAACAAAAAAAAGATGACAAAGGTTCCTTATATTGAGAACTGTGTGTGCGCAGAGTAACAGAATGAAAGCCTATAGAGCCCATTTAGCTCACTGAGTTTGTGCTGGATTTTTGAAAAAAACTGTTCAAGTAGCTCCTATAGCCTCCTGTTCTCAGATTTCTGCAATTTTGTGTGCTTTATGCAGTTATCCAATTTTCTTCAAAAGTTATTATTATAAACTACCTCTAAATCTTATTCAAGCACTGTATTCAGTTCACAGCAACTTGCTGCATTACTGTTTATTCTCATTATGAACGGTCCATGAACCCATGAACATTAAACCTTGTTATTCATCTTTTGCACTATTTAATAATTTTTTTGTAATTTATGATAAGTTTTATATCTTGCACTGTACTGCTCCCTTAAAACAACAACTTTCACGACATATCAGTGATAACAAACCTGATGCTGACCCTAACACTGTTGTACGCACCTCCAAACTTGTGTACTCTGATTGATCCGAAAAATGCAAACAACCTCCCCATCAAAAATCGCAAGAAACTCGAAGTTCAAAAGTTCAAAGTAACTTTATTATCGAAGTACGTATATGTCACCAAATACTACCCTAAGATTCATTTTCTTTCAGGCATACACAGTGGAACAAAGAAATACAGTAGAATCAATGACGAGCTACACACAAAGACTGACAAACAACCAGTTTGCAAAAGAAAACAAACTGCAAATACTGTACAAAAGTAATTAAAAATAAATAAATAAACAGTAGATGGATCATAGAAACATAGAAATCTACAGCACATCACAGGCCCTTCAGCCTACAATGTTGTGCAAACCATGTAACCTACTCTAGAAAATGCTTGGAATTTCCCTACCACATAGCCCTCTATTTTTCTAAGCTCGTCTTTTAAGAGACTCTTAAAAGACGCCATTGTATCCGTTTCTACCACCTTCACTGGCGGCCCATTCCATGCACCCACCACTCTCTTCGTGGAAAAACTTACCCCTGACATCCTCCTTGTAGCTACTTTAAAGCAGCTTAAATCTATGCCCCCTCATGTTAGCCATTTCAACCCTGGGAAAAATCCTCTGGCTATCCACACAATCAATGCCTCTCATTATCTTATATACCTCTATCAGGTCACCTCTCATGCTCCATTGCTCCAAGGAGAAAAGGCCAAGTTCACTCAACCTACTCTCATAAGGCATGCAACATCCAAAACATTGCTTCCAAAGCATGAAGGAGGCGATAGCAGCGCGCCGCGCGCGCACAGCTCTCCGGTGAAAATGATATGGTATCCATTAAATAGGGACTGTGGACAATTCTGATTTGATGGAGACAGACGTGAAAGCACAGAGGAACATCTAGAGAAATTTCTGAAACGCCAGTTCACTGCCGCTGTTACTGCACGATCGAGAATCTTTCGGAGGGAAGGCCTCAAAAATCCCCGGCTTTGCCTGCTGCTGGCGACCGAGATTGAGGTCGAATCATTCGGATAGAGATGGTGCTCGGTACTCGGTGTCGGAGGGCTGATCGGAGGCTCGAAGGTTTCGGACGACTCAGAGTCGGACTGTGGTCGGGCATGGCAGGGAGAGTTTTCTTCCTTCTGTCTGTGTAAGATGTGGGACTTTCGAGAAACTTTGAACTTTTTACTGTGCTCATGGACTGTTCTTCATCAAGTTATGGTATTGTTGCACTGTTGTAACTATATGTTATAATTATGTGGTTTTGTTAGTTTTTTCAGTCTTGGTCTGTCCTGTGTTTTGTGATATCACACCAGAGGAATATTGAATTATTTCTTAATGCATGCATTACTAAATGACAATAAAAAGGGACTGTGTGTCCTCATAATCTAATCTTTATAAATCTCCTCTGCACGTTCTCTATAGTTTTCACACCCTTCCTGTAATGAGGTGACCAGAACTGAGCACAGTACTCTAAGTGGGGTCTAACTAAGGTCTTATATAGCTGTAACATTACCTCATGAATTGTGAACTCAATCCATGGTTGATGAATGCCAACACACCATACACCTTCTTAACAACGCTGTCAAACTGTGCAGCAGCTTTGAGTGTCCCTTGGACATGAACCACAAGATCTCTCTGATCCTCCACACTGCCAAGAGTCTTATCATTAATTTTATGTTCTGTCCTCAAATTCAATAGATTGGTCAATCAATCAATCAATAATACTGAGAACATGAGTTGTAGACTCCTTGAAGGTGAAAATCCAGAGGTTGTGGTGTCAGTTCAGTGTTGAGGTGAATGCAGTTGTCTACACTGGTTCAGGAGGTCTGCATCTAACCTCCTCTGTGAAATCTCCCCAGAATTTGTTCTGCCCTAATGAGAACAATCCCAGCCTATAAAAAAAAATGTATCAGTTTTGAGCTTTTGATGCCCTGGCTAATCAAGAATCTATCAACCTCTGCCTTAAATATTCGTAAAGGCGGCCTGTGGCAAAGAATTCCACAGATTCCTCACTCTCTGGCTGAATAAATTTTTGGCATCTCTTTAATATTATTAGTATGTTATTAATATTAGTTTAATATTATAGACTAGTTTGCTTTTGTATTCCATCTTTTTCTTCTTAATGAGTTATTTAGTTGCCTTCGGTTAGTGTTTTAAAGCTTCCCAGTCCTCTAACTTTCCAATAATTTTTGCTCTATTATATGCTCTCTCTTTGGCTTCTACATTGGCTTTGACTTCTCTTGTTAGCCATGGTTGTGTCATCTTGCCTTTAGAATATGTCTTCCTCTTTGAGATGTATACATCTTGTGCTTTCTGAATTGCTTCCAAAACTTTCAGCCATTGTTGCTCTACCATCATCCCTGCCAGTGTTCTTTTCCAAACTATTTTGGCCAACTCCTTTCTCATGCCTCTGTAATTCCCTTTACTCCACTGTAATACTGATACATCTGTTGGGTTCTGTCAGGTTTCGGCGGGACTCAAGTGCAGACCAATGAATACTTCTTCACCAGGGTTTATGAGGGAGCACAAAAGCAACAGTCTTTCAAAAACAGAAGGCAGGCACGAATCTGAAATGGCAGGCCGAGGTCTTACCAGGAAAGGCAATCAGGTGAGGGTAGACAATCCAGAGCGCACAGGCAAAAATCAGATCCAGGATCAGGCAAAATCCAAAACACAGAATCAAGCAAAGTCGGTTGGCAGAAGTCACAATGACAGGCTAGAACGACACAGGTCAGAACTGGGCCAAACTGGCAGAGGATGCTAGTCAAGGCAGGGTTTAATTGGACGGGGTAATGAGTGAAAATTAGACACAGGTGAGTGCAAATGAGGAGACAAGCAAGTAATTGGAGGAAGTCCAAAAAGGAAAAGGGCTGGGCCAGAACCTACATGGCCAGGTGAAAGAAAACAGAAATTAAAGACTGTCATGATCCAGAGTTACCAGCAGAGGCCCTTCGACCCAGTGTTCAGGCCAGATCCTTAACAACATCTGACTTTAGCTTCCGCTTCTTAAATTTTAGTGTGAATTTGATCATACTTTGATCAATTTCCCCTAAGGGTTCTTTTACCTTAAACTCTCTAATCATTTCCGGTTCATTGCACAACACCCAATCCAGAAAAGCTGATCCCCTAGTGAGCTCAATCATGAACTGCTCTAAAAACTGACTTTATAGGCATTCTAGAAGTTCCCCCTCTTGGTATTCAGCATCAACCTGATTTTTTCAATCTGCCTGCATATTGAAATCCTCCATGACTATTGTAACATTGCCCTTTTGGCATGCATTTTCTATCTCCCATTGTAATTTCTAGACCACATCCTTACTACTGTTGGAGCTTCTGTATACAACTCTCATCAGGGTCTTTTAGATGTTGCAGTTGGTTAGCGATACCCCCAACAATTCAACACCTTCCAACCCTGAATGTCCTGCAACTACTGAGGTCTTATCACGAGGACAGCAAGCTGTTTACTTTTTACCTGCATTTTGAATTATATCTTATTAACTTACTTATAGTATAATATTTTGGTTTATGTGCTGTGTGTGATATATGTTGTATGCGTGCACCATGGTCCGGAGGAACGCTGTTTTGTTTAGTTGTGTGTGTATGTACATATATACATACATACAATCAGATGACAATAAACTTGAACCTGAACTTGAACTAGTTACAGTCTTTTCCGTCGCAACAAGCCCATGCCATCCAATTACACCTAGTTGACCAATTAATCTACAAACCTGTATGTCTTTGGCATGTGGGAGGAAACCGGATCACCCGAAGGAAACCCATATGGTCAGAGGGAGAATATATAAACTTCTTACAGACAGCAGCTAACTGCTACGCCTGCATGGCACTCCAGGGAACACACACCAGTCCTCAGAGAGAAATCAGCAGTGGAAAGAACGAGCAGTTTCAAGGTCCTGGGTGTCAATATCTCTGAGGATCTATCCTGGGCCCAACGTATTGATGCAGTTACGAGAAAGGTCTGATAGCAGAATTAGGAGCTTGAAAAGACTTGGTATGTTACCAGAGACACTCTCAAATTTCTACAGATAAACGGTGGAGAGCATTCTAACTGTCTGCATCACTGTCTGAGGGTGGGGTGGCATTAACATCAAAATAAGCTGTCAACTCCATCATGGGCACTTGCTCCCCAGCATCCAAGAGTGATGCCTCAATCAGGTGGCGTTCATCATTAAGGACCCCATCACCCAGGACATGCCCTCTTCCCATTGCTGCTATCAGGGAGGAGGGACAGGAGCCTGAAGACGCACACTCAATGTTTCAGGAACAGCTCCTTCCCCTTCATCAGATTTCTGAATGGACACTGAACATATTAACACTACCTCACTAATTTTTTTTCTCTAATTTATATATACACACATATATTATACATTTATATATGAATATATATGTGCATAAATATATATAAAATATACATTATATATATATATGTATACACACATACATATACATATATGCACTTCTCATTGTAATTTACAGTTTTTATTACTAGTTATTGCATAACAACAAAACTGAATTTTTCAGAGTACAAAATTTGTATGTTCCTGTCAGAATAAAAGGCAAGGGTAATGTAGATTTTTGCAAATAAAATGTCGGAGGCATCTTATGTTTAAGAAAAACAATAACAATGCATTTATCGTTGGCAAAGTACTTCATGTAATTATGTCATTACGTCAGCCCAGCCTCTTAAATTGAACCTCAACTCAATGTTGATGGTTGTGAATTATGTACATTTCCACCAGTGACATTACCCTGCACAGGCTCCCCCCACCCCACCCAGAATTCACTAAATCAGGCATTGTCAGCCTGTTTGGAGCTCAGACAAGCCTCCCGGCTCAGGTCCTGTGTTCCATGGATGGAGGAGCAGTGGGTCATCCAGAGTTAACACACTCACGGTCATGGTGAGACAGCAGCGGCTTGGTAGCAGAATACTCCAAATCTTGGTGGGCTGGTTCTAGGCGATCCGCCAAAGTACAATCACGTTTACCCCTCTTGTGGTAAAAGTCTTTTCTCTCCATTCCAAACTGCAGAACGGGCCATCGTAAGGGGGCCTAAGGGGTTGTTGGTGTGCATTACGTCAGACGATAACAAACGAGGTGGAGTGTAGGTCAGCAGGAACCCAAGAGTGCTGTACGCCATGATGCGAGGTAGGAATAGGTGAGAAGGTATTGAATTTACTGAGGAGGGCATTCGTGGCATCAGGAATAAAATCACCTGGCACTTGTAATGGCTGCCGATATACCAACTCAGCCACGGACAACTGCAGATCCTCTTTAGGAGCTGTTCTGAGCCCCTGCAGGACCCACGGGAGACGATCATGCCAACACTCATTGGTCAGGGAAGCCCTTAGAGCAGCCTTTAAGGAGTTGTAACCACTCTCATAGGCCATTGGACTGCGGACGATACGCCGTGGTGTGACGTAACCTAACACTGAGGTTCGGAGCCACCACAGCCCAGAGGTCTGAAATGAATTGGGGACTGTGGTCAGAGGAAATATCAGATGGGCTGCCAAATCGAGCAACTCGGGTGCTGATGATACTCGAACCACATCTGCGGCCACCGTCGATGCTAGCGGGACGATCTCTGGCCACCTGGTAGGACGGTCCACCATGGTAAGGAGGTGTGTGAAATCACTGGAGAGGGTAAGAGGACCAACAAGGTCCATATTGACATGGTCAAACCATTGCTCGGGGACCTCAAAAGGCACTTGAACATGACTGTTAATGTTTGCCCGCAGGCACTCCACACAGGTTGCAGTCCAAGCACACATGTCCTCTCTCAGGCTGTGTCACACAAACCTTAGTGTAAACCGTTTCTGTGAGGCCTTCCGGCTGGATGTAAGAGGCCATGAATGTAGTCAAAAACAGTCCGTCTCCAGTTTGTGGGCACGATGGGGCAATGGGCGACCTGCTGAGACATTGCACAAGAGAGATACCCCAGCTTCCCTAACGTCGGCCTACCGTTGTTCCATCAGCCTGGACCTGGGGGTCAGTAACTTGGTTGGCTGCCATGCCGGCATAGTTAACCCCTATGTGTACGGCCTCAATGGCTGGCTGTGAGAGGCAATCTGCGACTGCATTATTTTTCCCCTTGATGTGTTGTATATCAATTGTGAACTCTGATATTTCAGCCAGGTGGAGTTGCTACCGTGCAGACCAAGGGTCTGATATTTTGACCATCGCGTGCACGAAGGGTTTGTGGTCAATGAACGCTGTGAAATGGTGACCTTCTGGAAAAAAATGAAAATGGCGGACAGACGGCTAGAGACTGAGAAGCTCGCGGTCAAACATGCTGGGCGGGGCTAAGCTGCAGGCTGAGAAAGGTGAGCAGCTGCCTCACGCCTCCGACCTACTGTCCGTGCATAGTCTGAAGCATCAGTAGTAATGGCTATAGGTGTGTTGGGGAGTGGGTGTGTCAGGAGGGTCACATTGGAAAGAGCTTGTTTGGTATCATCAAATGCCCTGGTCATGTCTGCTGACCAGTCAGGCACGTGATTAGAGGTATTGCCTTTAAGTGCCCTCTACAGGGGAAGCACGAGTTCAGCAACTTGTGGAATGAAGCAGTAATAGAAATTCACCATACCTGAAAACTCCTGTAGTTTTTTTAGTTGTGTGGGGTGGTGAGAAATCATTAATAGTGGCTACTTTTGATGGGAGGAGTTTCACACTTTCTACGAAGATGCAATGGCCAATAAAGCCATTTAGCAAGGTTAATAATCAATCTGTCTTGGCTTAAGCGCTTGAAAAGTGTGCAGAGTTGAGATACGTGTTCGGATTTGGATGCACTGGTGACAAGTATGATATCCAGGTAAACAAAAGGAAAATCTGTCTGTTAATACAGAGTCCATCTGCCGTTGGAAAGTCTGTGCTGCATTTTTTAGAACATATGACATGTTTTGGGAGTGTCCTCCGAGCACATGGGCACTTGATGGTAGGCCAACTTATGTAGATCAACTTTGGGAAGAATTAATTTTCCAGATAAATGTGCTGAAAAGACTTAGGACCATTGTGAGACTGGGTAAAGATCAGGGGTGCTGGCCTCGTTAAGGCATCAGTAATCCCCACATGTATAAGCCAAGCAATGGCATTTTGTTCCCAAAACTCCAGCAGTTTCAAAGTGACCGAATTAGAAACATAGAACATAGAAAACCTACAGCACAATACAGGCCCTTCAGCCCACAAAGCTGTGCTGAACATGCCCTTACCTTAGAAATTACCGAGGGTTGCCCATACCCTCTATTTTTCTGAGCTCCATGTACCTATCCAGGAGTCTCTTAAAAGACTCTATCGTGTCCGCCTCCACCACTGCCGCCGGCAGCCCATTCCACACCCTCACCACTCTCTGCGTAAAAAACTTACCCCTTACATCTCCTCTGTACCTACTTCCAAGCACCTTAAAACTATGCCCTCTCGTGCTAGCTATTTCAGCCCCGGGAAAAAGCCTCTGACTATCCACACAATCAATAAACCCATTGTCTGGAATAAAATGACATTGTTTCGTGTCTCTGGGCTGGGTGTGTCTGCCCCTGCACCACCCCCTGCCTCTAGCATTCTTTCTCTGCCACCTGTCCTACACCCCTTCCTAGCTATGTATGTACCTAAGACTTAGCAGAGTACTATATATCTGGAGTTAACACTTCTATGAAACAGTGAACAAAGGACCGGACAATAAAGTACCCTCAGAGACCTCTGGAACAGATCAACTCAATCTGGTGACTTACACAGGCACGATCAAGTGGCAAGCATCATTTGCCGAATCTTGCTTTAAAATATAAACTCATAAAAGACGCCCTACCTCACTATAAACACAAGCCTGATCCTTTTAGAGTCAGAGTCCTACAAATTATATTATGGCCGACCCATTATTACAGATAGGACAATCAATACTAACCATCCAGATATAATAATACAGGAGAAACCAACAAGAACAATTTACTTAATAGACATAGCCATTCCAAACACACAGAAACCAATTAGTAAAAAAAACACCAGAAATAGCCTGAATTAAAAGAGGAAATTGAAAAAGCTGGGAACATGAACAGGGTATACATTGTCCCAATAGTAATATCTACAACTCGTGTCATCCCTAAGTCACTACACAATAGCATTAAACAATTAGGCCTACACAGCAATATTTATGTAAACTTCAAAAAGACACAATACTAAACACCACTAGAATAGTCCAAAAATTCCTAGTAATTGAGAAAAGAGTGTATTTGGCTACTCCCGTACCTCAGGTTTTACCGGCATGAGCTGAGAAAAAAAATAAAAATAACAATAATAATAATCAACTTGATGGTTGTATGGTAATAACTGTTCCTGAACCTGGTGGTGTGGGACCTAAGGCTCCTGTACCTCCTTCCGAATGGCCATTGTGAGAAGAGAGCATGGCCTGGATGTTGGTGGTCCTTGATCGATGAAATTTCTGTGGCAGTGCTCCTTGAAGAAGTTCTCAATGGTGGGGAGGGCTTTGCCTGTACTGTAAGCGATTACAAAATATGGAAAATGTCACTCATTCTGAACACCAAGTCTATTTCTAATCTCATGTGACCATGCAGCTTGTAATTCCCACCCCTCCCCTCTTCTTCTATTCCCCACTCTCCTCACCTGCCTATCACCTCCCTGGTGCCCCTCTTCCTTCCCTTTCTCCTATGGTCCACTGTCCATCTCATCAGATTCCTTCCTCTCCAGCCCTTTGCCTTTCTCACCCACCTGGCTTCACCTATCACTTTCTAACTAATCATCCTTCCCCTCCACCCACCTTTTATTTTGGCATCTTCCCCCTTCCTTTCCAGTCCTGAAGAAGGGTCTTAGACTGAAATGTTGACTGTTATTAATTTCCATAGTTGCTGCCTGGCTTGCCGAGTTCCTCCAGCATGTTGTGCGTGTTGCTTGGGAGGAAAAGGGGTTTGTTATACTACTGTCTTCTTGCTTGTTGTATTTTGTGTTGTTCTGCCAGGCTTTGAGGGAATGCCATGTTGGTGCCAGATTGAGTGGTGACACTTGAAGGCAACCCCCAGCATGGTCTTACTGCAAACAATTCCTTTCCTTGTCTGTTTCCATGCGCATGTGATAAATCTGAATCTGAACAATTCAGAATGGAAACACGAGAAAATCTGCAGATGCTGGAAATTTAAGCAACACACACAAAACGCTAGTGGAACGCAGCAGGCCAGGCAGCATCTATAGGAAGAAGTATAGTCGACATTTCGGGTCGAGACCCTTCGTCAGGACTAATGGAAAAAAGAGATAGTAAGAGATTTGAAAGTGGGGGGGGGGAGACCCGAAATGATAGGAGAAGACAGGAGGGGGAGGGGTGAAGCCAAGAGCTGGGAGGTTGATTGGCAAAAAGGATACAAGACTGGAAAAGGGGGAGTATCATGGGATGGAAAGCCTTGGAAGAAAGAAAGAGGGAGGGGAGCACCAGTGGAAGATGGAGAACAGGCAAGGAGTTATTGTGAGAGGGAAGGAGAGAAAAATAAAGAAATAAAAAAATAGGGATGGGGTCAGAAGGGGAGGAGGTGCATTAACGAAAGTTAGAGAAATCAATGTTCATGCCATCAGATTGGAAGCTACTCAACAGAATATAAGGCATTGTTCCTCCAACCTGAGTGTGGCTTCATCTCGACAGTAGAGGAGGCCATGGATTGACATATCGGAATGGGAATGGGACGTGGAATTAAAATGTGTGGCCACTGGGAGATCCTGCTCTCTCTGGTGGACAGAGCGTAGGTGTTCAGCGAAACGGTCTCCCAGTCTGCATCGGGTCTCGCCAACATATAGAAAGCCACACCGGGAGCACCGGACACAGTATATCACACCAGCAGACTTACAGGTGAAGTGTCGCCTCACCTGGAAGGACTGTCTGGGGCCCTGAATGGTGGTAAGGGAGGAAGTGTAAGGTCATGTGTAGCACTTGTTCCGCTTACAAGGATAAGTGCCAGGAGGGAGATCAGTGGGGAGGGATGGGGGGGGACGAATGGACAAGGGAGTCGCGTAGGGAGCAATCCCTGCGTTAAGCAGAAAATGGGGGGGGAGAGAAAGATGTGCTTGGTAGTGGGATCCCGTTGGAGGTGGCGGAAGTTGCGGAGAATTATATGTTGGACACGGAGGCTGGTGGGGTGGTAGGTGAGGACAAGTGGAACCCTATCCCTACTGGGGTGACGGGAGGATGGAGTGAGAGCAGATGTGCGTGAAATGGGAGAAATGCGTTTGAGAGCAGAGTTGATGGTGGAGGAAGGGAAGCCCCTTTCTTTAAAAAAGGAAGACATCTCCTTTATCCTGGAATGAAAAGCCTCATCCTGAGAGCAGATGCGGCGGAGACGGAGGAATTGCGAGAAGGGGATGGCATTTTTGCAAGAGACAGGGTGGGAAGAGGAATAGTCCAGGTAGCTGTGAGAGTCAGTAGGCTTGTAGTAGACATCAGTAGATAAGCTGTCTCCAGAGATAGAGACAGAGATCAAGGAAGGGGAGGGAGATGTCAGAAATGGACCAGGTAAACTTGAGGCCAGGGTGAAAGTTGGAGGCAAAGTTAATAAAGTCAACGAGCTCTGCATGCATGCAGGAAGCAGCGCCAATGCAGTCGTCGATGTAGCGAAGGAAAAGTGGGGGACAGATACCAGAATAGGCACGGAACATAGATTGTTCCACAAACCCAACAAAAAGGCAGGCATAGCTAGGACCCATATGGGTGCCCATAGCTACACCTTTAGTTTGGAGGAAGTGGGAGGAGCCAAAGGAGAAATTATTAAGAGTAAGGACTAATTCCGCTAGACGGAGCAGAGTGGTGGTAGAGGGGAACTGGTTAGGTCTGGAATCCAAAAAGAAGTAGAGAGCTTTGAGACCTTCCTGATGGGGGATGGAAGTATAGGGACTGGATATCCATGGTGAAAATAAAGCGGTGGGGGCCAGGGAACTTAAAATCATCGAAAAGTTTAAGAGTGTGAGAAGTGTCACAAACGTAGGTAGGAAGGGATTGAACAAGGGGGGATAAAACCGTGTCGAGGTATGCAGAAACGAGTTCGGTGGGGCAGGAGCAAGCTGAGACAATAGGTCGGCCAGGACAGGCAGGTTTGTGGATCTTGGGTAGGAGGTAGAAACAGGAAGTGCGGGGTGTGGGAACTATAAGGTTGGTAGCAGTGGATGGGAGATCCCCTGAGCGGATAAAGTCGGTGATGGTGTGGGAGACAATGGCTCTTTAGTGGGGTCATGATCGAGGGGTAAATAAGGGGAGGTATCCGTGAGTTGTCGCTGTGCCTCTGCAAGGTAGAGGTCAGTACGCCAGACTACAACAGCACCCCCCTTTATCAGCGGGTTTAATAATAATGTTAGGATTAGTGCGGAGGGAGCAGAGAGCAGAGCGTTCGGAAGGCGTGAGGATGGAATGGGGACAAGGTGCGGTGAAGTCGAGACGGTTGATGTCCCGTCAGCAGTTAGCAATAAAGAGATCCAGAGCAGGCAGAAGACCAGAGCAGTGTGTCCATGAAGAGGAGGAGGGTTGAAGACGGGAGAAGGGGTCATCGGTGGGGGTGGAAGAGTCCTTGCCGAAGAAGTAGGCTCGGAGACGGAGACGGCGGAAGAAGAGTTCAGCGTCATGTCAAACGCAGAACCCGCTGAGGTGTGGGCAAAGGGGGACAAAGGTAAGGCCCTTACTGAGGACAGAGCGCTCAGCCTCAGAGAGTGGAAAGTCGGAGGGGATGGTGAAGACCCGGCACGGATGAGAGCTGGGATCAGAGGGGGGAGGGGGAGGGAGGCTGGGGGTGTCAGTGGAGAGGGGAGGGTTGGGGTGAGAGGAAGATGGAGCTCCTGAGGGCCCAGGAGTTGATGATGGGATCTGAGGGAGATGGAATTGCAGAGTGGTGGTGGGGGAAGGGGAGACGGGAATCACAATAGCAGCACGTGAAGACCTGGCCCGGAGTTCAAGGCTTGAATCACAGTTGGAGGCTGTGCAATCGCTTTGAAGGTGTCCATGGTCATTGGAACCCGCATGGATGGTGGTGGAGTCCGGGTTTTGAATTTGCTCTGGGTCGGTAGAGCCACCGAGATCGACAGCGGGGGCCGCGGTCCGAAGTTCACGCCTGCTAGCATTGGAGATGGCAGGCTCTGGGGTCTGCAGATGGACGATCTTCCAATCCTTGCAGGACGTGACAAAGTCAAAGAAATGGCGATTGCAAGCATGGATCCGACGGAGGATAAAATAATGGGCAGGTCCATTACAAACAGCGAAGAGGAAGTCCGGGAGATGTGGAAGGGACTGGGATAGGGACGCCAGGTACCTCCTCATGGCGGAGAGTGCCGCCCTCAGAGCTCGATGGGAGAAGCGACAAGAGGCAAAGTCAATTAAATGTGAATACCTGGGATCCTCAGAAGTTCCAAATTGAGAGGCTCGAAAACGAATCCTAAAGCCAACTGGAGTAAGTTGGCGGCGGAGACACGTTCCTAGGGAGGATATATGGCTGTAGTAGCGGGTCTGGGTGAGCCTGTGGTCGAAAAGTGGAAGGGCCGAAGAAATTACAGATGGGTACAGGTCCTTCAACCCAATGAGTCTATGTCGTACACAGTGCCCACACTGCTGGTCCCAATTTCCTGCGATTAGCCCATAACCCTCTAAACCTATGGGAATATTGAACATACCATGAAATAGTACAATACAGATCTTTTGACCCATGATGTTGTACCGACCTTCTAACCTACTCCAATTTCAATCTTAGGTGATGGGGTGGAGATATGGCTCTACCAAAGGAAATGTAAAGGGCTCCTTCCCTCCGCAAGCCTGCAGGTCACCCTTGGGCAATGTGTAGCACCTGCTTAACCGCTCCCATTCAGGTTCACGTGAAGCTATGGGAGCAGGTGGTGGATGGTCCTATGAGCAGCTGATGCAAAACACAAGTCCTGGTTATGTGACCACTGATACCAGGCAGACAATCCCTTTAGAGTATTGATAATGACTGGGGTCACTCGTCTTGTAAAGACATTGCCCAGAAAAAGGCAATGGCAAACCACTCCTCTGAAAAAATTTGCCAAGAACAATCATGATCATGGAAAGACCATGATCACCCACATCATAAGACACATATGAAGAGCATTTGATGGCTCTGGGCCTCTACTCACTGGAATTCAGAAGAATGAGGGGTGACCTTATTGAAACCTATCAAATGATGAAAGGCCTTGATAGAGTGGATGTGGCGAGCATGTTTCCTATGGTGGGGGAGTCTCAGACCAGAGGACACAGACTCAGAATAGAGGGGTGTCCTTTTAGAATGGAGATGAGAAGGAATTTCTTGAGCCAGAGAGTGGTGAATCTGTAGAATTCTTTACCACAGGCAGCTGTGAAGGTCAAGTCTTTATGTATATTTAAGGCTGAGGTTGATAGATTCTTGATTGATCAGAGCATGAAGGGATACGGGGAGAAGGCAGGAGATTGGGGCTGAGAGGGAAATTGGATCAGCCATGATGAAATGGCAGAGCAGACTCAATGGGCTAAATGGCCTAATTCTGCTCCTATATCTTATTGTCTTATGGACACAGCATGTAACAAAGAGATGGAGAACAATCTAACCCATCCCTCCCACATAGCCTTTCATTTTCTTTTCATCGATGTGTCTACCTACAAGTCTCTTAAATGTTCCTTACATGTCTGCCTCAACCACCACCCACCGACAGCATGTTCTGTGCAACCACCAGTCTATGTAAAAACTTTACCTCTGACTGACTCCCCCTGTACTTTCCTCCAATCACCTTTAAGTGATGGGCTGGAGGGTCTCTCATAGCAGCCATTGCTGCCCTGGGAAAAAGGAGCTGCCTGTCCACTCTATCATCCAATACACCTCCATCAAGTTACATCTCATCCTCGTTTTCTCTAGAGAGAAAAACCCTAGAGAAGAAAGGTAGGAGGATAGTAGGTACATGGTCTGTCTTTAGCTTTGGCAACGTAGAGGAAGCCACATCAAGATTCAAGTCTTTTCCAATGCACAAGTGCAAAGGAGATCAAAATAGTTATTATTCTGGACCTGATACAGCACAATTACTCGGGTCTTTGGCTGTGCAGTATGTGTGAGCAGAGTGCACAGCAATAGGCTCAACACACAGTCCTCGGGGGGGGGGGTGGCACTCATGTTGAGAATAATGGAGCACTGATCGCTGGAGGTGAGGAGATGACTCTGGGGAAGTTGCACATAAATCTTGGACTCAGCTGTTTAGATGCCTTTATGGTGGTGAGGGAGAAGATACAGATTTAGATGTAGATGTCGTGGTGTTTCACCTCCTACAGTTGTAGGGTTAAGGGGCCAGGGAGTCATGGAGAGAATGGTCTCTGCAGGGATCAGAAGGTGGTGGGATCCCTGGTGGAAATGAAGAAGGGTTGTGGAGACTAGTAGGGTGAAAGCTAAGGACCAAGGAGAACTGTTCTGGTTGGAGGAAGGCAGGGTGAGAACATAAGTCTGCAAAATGGAGGAAAATTAAGAGGGGTCTCCATCAACCACAGTGGAAGGGAAACCTCATTTCCTGGACAAGGAGGATATCTCAGGTGTCCTGGAATAGACAATAGACAATAGACAATAAGTGCAGAAGTAGACCATTCAGCCCTTCGAGCCTGCACCGCCATTCTGAGATCATGGCTGATCATCTACTATCAATACCCGGTTCCTGCCTTGTCCCCATAATCCTTGATTCCCCTATTCATAAGATACCTATCTAGCTCCTTCTTGAAAGCATCCAGAGAATTGGCCTCCACTGTCTTCTGAGGCAGCGCGTTCCACACCTCCACGACTCTCTGGGAGAAGAAGTTCCTCCTCAACTCTGTCCTAAATGACCTACCCCTTATTCTTAAACCATGCCCTCTGGTACTGGACTCTCCCAGCATCTGGAACATATTTCCTGCCTCTATCTTGTCCAATCCCTTAATAATCTTATATGTCTCAATCAGATTCCCCCCTCAATCTCCTTAATTCCAGCATGTACAAGCCCAGTCTCTCTAACCTCTCTGCATAAGACAGTCCGGACATCCCAGGAATTAACCTAGTGAACCTACGCTGCACCTCCTCCACAGCCAGGATGTCCTTCCTTAACCCTGGAGACCAAAACTGCACACAATACTCCAGGTGTGGTCTCACCAGGGCCCTGTACAAATGCAAAAGGATTTCCTTGCTCTTGTACTCAATTCCCTTTGTAATAAAGGCCAACATTCCATTAGCCTTCTTCACTGCCTGCTGCACTTGCTCATTCACCTTCAGGGACTGATGAACAAGTACTCCTAGATCTCTTTGTATTTCTCCCTTACCTAACTCCACACCGTTCAGATAATAATCTGCCTTCCTGTTCTTGCTCCCAAAGTGAATAACCTCACACTTATTCACATTAAACGCCATCTGCCAAGTTTCTGCCCACTCACCCAGCCTATCCAAGTCACCTTGAATTCTCCTAACATCCTCATCACATGTCACACTGCCACCCAGCTTAGTATCATCAGCAAACTTGCTGATGTTATTCACAATGCCTTCCTCTAAATCATTGACGTAAATTGTAAACAGCTGTGGTCCCAATACCGAACCCTGTGGCAACCCCACTAGTCATCACCTGCCATTCCGAGAAACACCCATTCACTGCTACCCTTTGCTTTCTATCTGCCAACCAGTTTTCTATCCATGTCAATATCCTCCCCTCAATGCCATGAACTCTGATTTTACCCACCAATCTCCTATGTGGTGCCTTATCAAATGCCTTCTGAAAGTCAGGGTACACCACATCCACTGGATCTCCCGTGTCTATTTTCCTGGTTACATCCTCAAAAAACTCCAATAGATTAGTCAAGCATGATTTGCCCTTGGTAAATCCATGCTGGCTCAGCCCAATCCTATCACTGCTATCAAGATATGTCACTATCTTTAATAATGGACTCTAGCATCTTCCCCACTACTGATGTTAGGCTAACAGGGCGATAGTTCTCTGTTTTCTCCCTCCCTCCTTTCTTAAAAAGTGGGATAACATTAGCCATCTCTGATCCTCAGGAACTGATCCTGAATCGAAGGAACATTGGAAAATGATCACCAATGCATCTGCAATTTCCAGAGCCACCTCCTTTAGTACCCTAGGATGCAGACCATCTGGACCTGGGGATTTGTTAGCCTTCAGTCCCATCAGTCTACTCATCACCGGCCTTCTCTTGCAAGCAGATGCAGTGAAGACAGAGAAACTGGGAGATTGGGAAGCTGAAACTGAGAAATTTAGGTTGTTGATCAGGTGGCATGGTAGCTTAGTGGTTAGTATAATGTTTTGCAGTGCCTTCAATCGTGGTTCAATTCTGCCGCCCTTAGAAAAGAGTTTGTATATTCTCCCCATGACTGCATGGGATTCCTCCATATGTTTTAGTTCTGTCTGGTATTCCAAGAATGTATGGGTTAGGGTTCACAGGTTGTGGGCATGCTATGTTGATGTCAGAAGCATAGCAACACTTATGGGCTGCTCCCAGCACAGTCCACACACTGTTGGTTGTTGATGCAACAAATGCATTTCACTGTATGTTTTGATGTTTAGATCGTGTGACAAATAAAGTTAATCTTTTCTAATCTTTACTCAGATGAAACATAAGGTGTGATTCCTCAAGTTGATGTTGAGCCTCTCCCCTTTACAGTGGAGGTCCAAGGACCAGCAGGTCAGTGTGGGAATGGAATGGGAGTTGGAGCTGGGGATGGCCATTGCAGAGGGCTTTCAATCTGTCAACTATTCTGCACTCAGTGGTACCTGAAACTGTAAAATTCAGTGTTCATATTGTGGAAGTCATAACAAGGCAAGGGTTAAGACAATGTCCAAATAAGGATAGCTTACAAAGATAGTGCAGACAACCTGGCAAGAAAGGACTTCCCTTTGCACAGCAGGGGACTGGAGCCACTTGGCATGCTGAGACAAGATAAAGATGCAAAGAAAGGATTCTTGAGGGACACTTAATCTTGTTCAGTTACTTTCCCTTTTCTTTCCTCTCTCTTACTGTACCTAGTGTAGTAAATGGCCATTGTGTGTTCTTCATGCCGAATATTAGAGTCCCTGGGAGATCCAGACTTTCCCAGGGTACTACGCCTGTGTGAGGTGTGGCTGCAGTTCCTTGAAGACCGTGTTCGGGATCTGGAGCAGCAGCTGGATGACCTTCAGCTCATACAGGAGAGGGAGAAGATCATCGATCAGAGTTACAGGGAAGTTGTCACCCTGAAGTTGCAGGAGGCGAGTAGCTGTGTGACTGTCAGGAGAAATGGAAATGTGAAAAAGCAGTTAGAGCAGAGCACACGTGTGGCCATTTCCCTCAAAAATAACTACACCACTTTGGATACTGTTGTTGGGGGATGATATCCCAGGGGAATGCCACAGAGACCGGGTTACTGGCACGGAGCATAGGTCCATGGTGCAGAGGGGAAAGAGGGAAAAGAGGGGAGTGGTAGTGATAGGGACTCAATAGTGAGGGGAACAGATAGAAGATTCTGTGGACATAAACGGGACACCAACATGATATGTTGCCTCCCAGGTGCCAGGGTCAGGGATGTCTCAGATCGTATTCACAACATTTTGGAGAGGGAAGGACAGCAGCCAGATGTGTTAACACATATTGGTACCAATGACATAGGAAGGAAAAACAATAAGGTCCTGGAAAGAGAACTTAGAGAACTAGGTAGAAAGCTGAGAACCAGGGCCTCCTGGGTAGTAATTTCTGGATTACTGTCTGTGCCATGCGCCAGTGAGGGTAGAAACAGGATGATTTGGCAGGTTAATGCGTGGCTGAGATGCTGGTGCAGGGGCAGGGCTTCAGGTTCTTGGATCATTGGGACCACTTCTGGGGGAGGTATGACCTGCACAAAAGTGACGGGTTGCACCTGAACTGAGGGGAGATGAATATTCCACATCCCATTCCCATTCTGACATGTCTATCCATAGCCTCATCTACTGTAAAGATGAAGCCACACTCAGGTTGGAGGAACAACACCTTCTATTCCGTCTGGGTAGCCTCCAACCTGATGGCATGAACATTGACTTCTCAAACTTCATCTAATGCCCCACCTCCGTCTTGCACCCCATCCGTTATTTATTTATTTATATACACACTTTCTTTTTCTCTCTCTCCTTTTTCTCCCTCTGTCCCTCTCACTATACCCCCTGCCCATCCTCTGGGCTTTTCCCACCCTCCCCCTTTTCCTTCTCCCTGGGCCTCCTGTCCCATGATCCCCTCATATCCTTTTTGCCAATCACCTGTCCAGCTCTTGGCTCCATCCCTCCCCCTCCTGTCTTCTCCTATCATTTTGGATCTCCCCCTCACCCTCCCACTTTCAAATCTCTTACTAGCTTTTCTTTCAGTTAGTCCTGACAATGGGTCTCGGCCCGAAACGTTGACTGTACCTCTTCCTAGAGATGCTGCCTGGCCTGCTGCATTCACCAGCAACTTTGATGTGTGTTGCTTGAATATTCTCAAGGACAGGTTTGTTAGAGCTGTTGGGGAGGGTTTAACCTAATTTGGCAGGGGGGTATGAACTGGAATGAAGGGATTCAGGATAGGATGGATGGTAAAAAAGCAAAGATAGTGTGCAATCAGACTGTCAGGAAGGGCAGGCAGGTGATGGGACGAAATTGCATTCAGCATGGTGAGTATCAGTGCATTAGGGATGCAGAATCAAAAAGGGTAGCAAATACAGTACTCAAAGTGTAATATCTCAATGCACAGAGTATAAGAAATAAGATGGATGGATCTTATTGCAACTTCTACAGATTGCAAGGTATGATGTTGTGTCCATGACTGAATCGTGGCTGAAGGATGGTTGTAGTTGGGAGCTGAGTGTCCAAGGTTACACTTTGTATCGGGGGGATAGGAAGGTAGGCAGAGGGGGTGGCATGGATCTACTGGTAAAGAATGGCATCATATCAGTAGAAGGATGTGAGATAAGATCAGAAGGTGTTTGATCCTTGTGGGCTGAGTTAAGAAACCGCACGGGGAAAAGGACCCTGATGGCAGTTATATACAGGTCTCCCAACAGTGGCTGGGATGTGGACTACAAATTACAACAGGAAATAGAAAAGGTGTGTCAAAAGGGCAATGTTACAATAGTCATGGGAGAATTCAACTTGCAGGTTAATTGGGAAAATCAGGTTGGAAATGGATCTCAAGAGAGTGAGTTCGTTGAATGCCCACGAGATGGCTTTTTAAGAGCAGTTTGTTGTTGAGCCTACCAGGGGATTAGCTATACTAGATTGGGTGTAATGAACTGGAGGTGACTAGAGAGCTTAAGGTAAAAGAACCCTTAGGATACTGTCACTGGGTTCGGATATGGCCCAAGTGAGGAGTGAGAGACACTGAAATGGGTCGATATTTCACAGACTTTAATGCAAACAGGGTTAAAGGGAAAAGAAAACAATAAACTCTAGGCTAAACAGGACCATTAGCTAAAAGTCTTAAATTGTGAACGAAGCCTACACTGTGGCTGAAAAGAACAACTAAGAATAAAATGAATACCACTAGTCTTCAGAGTCAGTTGACTGCACAGTCCAATTTCTCAGGCAAGGCGGAATGCAAGCAGGCAGCAAAGTGTTGCTGTGTCCAAGCCTCGACAAATACTACGACTGAATGAATGGAGTTAAATACTATCACAATGAAATAATAATTAGCTGACACGTGCATATTCACGAGCGCAATTGCCGTACCAACTGCGCTGCCAAATCCATGGTTGTGACAGGGCCCCCCTCTCTTGGCGCAGCCCCTGAGGCACCACAGACTTGTGTTCGCTGTAAGTCCCAGATGAGGGACTCATCCAAGATGTTCTCCAGTGATGCTGGGAGATAAGTGCCATGGTGTGCACTGCTAATATTGGAGCTAAAGACTTCCATGTAGAAACAGAAACAAGAGCTTTTACAGAGGTAGCACTACCAAATGACACCATGAGATGAATCATTCTCAAAATGAGGACCCTCTGATTGGAGCTAATCGGGCGTCTGCTTCAATAAAACTAACACAGAATCCTTGAGCCTATCAAAATAAACTTAAACTTAAACAGAAAGCACCAGGAAAGCGCATTACGAAGAGCGAGTTGCTCAAGAAAAACACAAGGACCTCTTAAACCATTAATAACTGTTGTTAAGCAACAATTAACCAATTGAGATGCTCTAATACTCAGAGCCCAATGCTCTGTGATGCCCTGCACAGGCCTGAAGAAGTCACTACAGGACCCCCCTCCCTATAGCTGGCACCTGATGGCCCAGGAAGACCTGAAAATGTGAGATCCAGGAATGACTCGAGAGACCTGGGGAACTCGAGAGCGAGGTATGGGGAACTCAAGAGGCAGGGAGACTCAGGAATCCAGGAGGACTGAGAGACCAGGGAATCCTGAGAGACCTGAGAACCCCAACAGACTAAGATCAAGAAACCTCAGGCAGGGCCGAGAGGGAGGCTTGGGACTCCTCGAGATGGGGAGGACATTGAAAAACCCTAAACACATTGAATAAGCTTTGGAAACAATCGGAAAAAGAAAACCCTGGGAAAATAGAGAAAAGTCCTTGGGAAACCTTGAAACCTGGAGAAGGAACTTTTTCAAGTCATTCTCAGTGTTTTATCTATCACAATTTTTCCAGAGGCATTTAGGATATACTCTCAATTTTACAGATCAAGACAGTATAGACAGGTTTCTTTCATCACCAAGCTAGCTGGCTCTCTGTTGATCTGTTTAATTTGCTACATGAAAGTTCAATTTTCCCAGTCTGTACCATGACTTTCATCAAGAGGTTAAAAATACTCTTGATAGGGTTACTTTACTTGTGTATTCGCACACTCCAGCCAGGGATCAGCTTTTGGAGTAGGGCTCTTCCAGAATTTACACTATTGACTTGAATAATAACTTATTGAATCAATTGATAAGCTTGCTTGAAGCGCTTATTTGTTATGCAGACCTGAGTCACTGGACCAGAAACCTGGGAACCTGGGTACTTGTGACTTGAAAAGCTTAGAATGGATACCGGAGAAACAACGTAGGCTAGAGAAGTTCGGTATGTAGACTCGGGACTCTCAGAACGTAGAGTCAGGACATGCACTGAGAGTATAAGCCACTGAGAATAGTAGTAAAATCTTTTTCAAGTGTGTAAAAAATAAAAGAGAGATGAGAGTGGATATAGGACCACTATAAAATGAGGCTGGAGAAATAATAACGGGGAATAAGGAGATGGCAGATGAACTAAATGGGTATTTTCCATCTGTCTTCACTGAGGAAGACACTAGCAGTATGCCGAGTATTGAAGGGTGTGAGAGACGAGAAATGAGTGCAATTACTATTGCAAAGGAGAAGGTGCTCAAAAATCTGAAAGATCTAAGCATACGTAAGTCACTCAGGCCAGATGAACTGCACCCTAGGTTTCTTAAAGAGGTAGTGGTAGAGATTGTGGAGGCATTAGTAAAGATCGTTCAAAAATCATTGGACTCTGGCATGGTGCCAGAGGACTGGAAAATTGCTAATGTCACTCCACTCTTTAAGAAAGGAGGAAGGCTGCAGAAAGGAAATTATAGACCAGTTAGCCTGACATCAGTGGTTGGCAAGATGTTGGAGTCAATTGTTAAGGATGAGGTTATGGAGTACTTGGACACACAGAACAAGATAGGACAAATTCAACATGGTTTCCTTCAGGGAAAATCTTGCCTAATGACGCTGCTGGATTTCCTTGAGGAGATTACACGTAGGATAGGTAAAGGGGATGCAGTGGAAGTTGTATATTTGGACTTCCAGAAGGCCTTTGACCAGGTGCCATACATGAGGCTGCTTACCAAGTTAGGAGCCCATGGTATTACAGGAAAGTTACTAACATGGTTAGAGCATAGGTGATTGGTAGGAGGCAGCGAGTGGGAATAAAAGGATCTTTTTCTGGTTGGCTGCCAGTGACTAGTGGTGTTCCCCAGGGGTCGGTGTTGGGACCACTTCTTTTTATGCTGTATATACTGTAAATGATATAGATGATAGAATAGATGGCTTTGTTGCCAAGTTTGTAGATGATACGAAGGTTGGTGGAGGGGCAGGTAGTGTTGAGGAAACAGGTTGGCTGCAGAAGGACTTAGACAGATTAGGAGAATGGGCAAGAAAGTACAAATGAAATAGAATGTCGTAAAATGCATGGTCGTGCACTTTGATGGTAGAAATTAATGTGCAGAAATAAATTTTTCTAAACTGGGAGAAAATCCAAAAATCTGAGATGAAAAAAGATTTAGGAGCCCTTTTGCAGAACACCCTAAAGGTAAACTTGCAGGTAGAGTCGATGGTGAGAAAGGCAAATGCAATGTTAGCATTCATTTCAAGAAGACTAGAATACAAGAGCAGGGATGTGATGCTGAGGTTTTATAAGGCACTGGTGAGGCCTCACCTTGAGTATTGTGAACAGTTTTGGTCTCCTCATCCCAGAAAAGACATGCTGGCATTGGAGAGGGTCCAGAGGAGCTTCACAAGGATAATTCCAGGAATGAAGAATGTTTGATAGCTCTGGGTCTGTACTCACTGGAATTTGGAAGGATGAGGGGGGATCTCATTGAAACCTTTCGAATGTTGAAATGCCTAGACAGAGTAGATGTGGAAAGGATGTTTCCTATGGTGGAGCAGTCTAGGACAAGTGGGTACAGCCTCAGGATAGAGGGGTGTCCATTTAAAACAGAGATGTTGGAGGTGAATTTGTGGAATTTATTATCACAGGCAGCTGTGGAGGCCAGATCATTGGGTGTATTTAAGTTTGAGCTTCATAGGTCCTTGATTGGACACGGCATCAAAGGTTACGGGGTGAAGGCCGGGGAATGAGTTACCTGAGGAAGTGGTGGATGTAGGCTCAATTTCAGTATTCAAGAGAAGTTTGGATAAGTACATTGATGGGATGGGTATAGAGCATTATGGTCCAGGTCTGGGTCAATGTAACCTGACAGATTAATAGTTTGGCATGAGGTAGAAGCGCTGAAGTGTCTGTTTCTGTGCAGTAGTTCTCTATCAGGAAATCAGCATCTAAGGAGGGAAATCTCTGGAGGGTGATACTGACTGTTTATTCTCCTCCAAAGATGCTGGCTGACCTGCGTCCTCCAGGATTTTATGTTTTTCTGAAGCTTTGTACAGATTCCAAAAAACACTGGTTTTGCTTATTTTCCAAGATCTTTAACAAGTGTGAGTGAGTGGATGATCAAAGCATCCTCATTAAATTCAGTTTCAGCATTAAGGACACCTCTGAGGAAATCTGTTTCAAATGTTCGTTTAGATGTAGTGAAATTAAATGGTAATGGTTTTATCTACATAACATCCAGTCAAAAAATCCATAAAATCTAAAGCTGAATCAAACACTGTAGTATTTTAATTATGTCGAAAAGGCAATACAGGTGTAAGATAAAAAAAAGTGCTTAATATCTTTACTTACCATTCAGCTTCCATTTATAGTCCAAATTTGAATCTATTCTGACATAATATCTTCACAAGAAAAAGAATGCTCCATTGATCTCTGATACATTCTTCATCAGTCTGGGAATCTCAAAGTAAATTAGATTTGTTACTACATTAAATGTATGTCACCAGAAACTGCCCTGTGATTCATTTTCCTGCTGGCATTCACAGTAAATAGAAAGATCACAATAGAATCACAAAGAAACCACACACACAACGGATAGACGACCAATGTGTAAAAGACAACAAGAAATACAAATAACACCAATAAATAAATAAGTGATAACAAGACCATAAGACCATAAACTGGAGGAACAGAATTAGGCCATTCTACCCATTGAGTCTGCTCTGCCATTTCATCACGGCTGATCCATTTCCCTCTCAAACCCATTCTCCTGCCTTCTCCACATAACCTTTCACGCCTGATTTATCAAGAACCTATTAACCTCCTCCTTAAATGCATCTAGTGACTTGGCCTCCACAGTCATCTGTGGAAATGAATTCTACAGATTCACCACCCTCTGGATAAAGAAATTCCTCCTCACCTTTGTTCTAAATAGACATTCCTCTATTTTGATGCTGTGTCCTTTGGTCCGAGACCTCCCTCATCCTTCTCGCATCCACTCTACCTAGGCCTTTCAACATACAAAAAGTTTCATTGAGATCCCCCCCCCATTCTATTAAATTCCAACATGTTTAGGCCCAGAGCCTTCAATTGCTGATCATTTGACAAGCCTTTCATTCTTGTTAATTTCCTTTGAACTCTCTCCAATGCCAGCACATTCTTTCTTAAATAAGGGGCCCAAAACTGCTCACCAGTGTCTTCTAAAGCCTCAACGTTGCATCCTTGCTTTTATATTCTTTTATATATGCCTACATCACCACCAACTCAACATGCAAATTAACCTGGACTCCCAAATCCCTTTGCACCTCAGAATTTTGAATTTTCTCTCCATTTAGAAAATAAACTGTCCTTTTATGCCTTCTACTAAAGTGCATGATCATGTATTTTCTGACACTGTATTCCATCTCTCACCTCTTTGCCCATCCTCCTAATCTGTTTCAGTCCTTCTGCAGCCTCTCTGTTTCCTCAACATTGCCTGCCCCTCCACCTATCTTCATATCGTCCGCAAATGTGGCCAAAATGTCTTCAATTCCGTTATGCAAATCATTGACATACAATGTAAAAAGAGTTGGTTCCAACACAGACCCCTGTGGAACACCAGCAGCCAACCAGAAAAGGCTCCCTTTATTCCCACTCTTTGCCTCCTGTCAATCAGCTATTGCTTTATCAATGCCAGAATCTTTCCTGTAATAGCATGGGTTCATAGTTTGTGAAGCAGCCTCATGTGTGGCACTTTGTCAAAGGCCTTCTGAAAATCCAAGTACACAGCATCAACTGATTCTCTTTTTTCTATCTTGCTTATTATTTCTTCAAAGAATTCCAACAGATTTGCTGATTTTGGCCTATTTTGTCATGTGTCCCCAAAACTGCATCCTTAACAATTGAACAACACATACAAAATGATGAAGGAACTCAGCAGGCCAGGCAGCATCTATGGAAAAAAGGACAGTCGACATTTTGGGCTGAATCCCTTCAGCAGGACTGGAGAAAAAAAGCTGAGGAGCAGATTTGAAAGGTGGGAGGAGGGGAGAGAGAAACACCAGGCGATAGGTGAAACTGGGAGGGGGAGGGGTGAAGTAAAGAGCTGGGAAGTTGATTGGTGAAAGGGACAGAAGGCCATGGAAGAAAGAAAAATGAGGATGGAGGAAGGAGCACCAGAGGGAGGTGATGGGCAGGCAAAGAGATAAGGTGAGAAAGGGAAAAGGGGATGGGAAATAGTAAAGGAGGTGGGGTAGTGGGCATTACAGGAAGTTGGAGAAATCGATGTTTATG
The DNA here is from genome assembly GCF_963921235.1 of Mobula hypostoma. NCBI lineage: Eukaryota > Metazoa > Chordata > Chondrichthyes > Myliobatiformes > Myliobatidae > Mobula > Mobula hypostoma. Next base: position 8,812,572 of record NC_086129.1, on the reverse strand, counting down.
CTATCAGGTTGCAGGCTACCCAAACGGAATATAAGGCGTTGTTCCTCCAGCCTAAGTGTGGCCTCATCATGACAGTGGAGGAGGCCATGGATGGACATATTGGAATGGGGATGGGAAGTGGAATTAAAATGGGTGGCCACTGGGAGATCCCGTTTGTTCTGGGGGATGGAGCGTAGATGCTCGGCGAAGCAGCCTCTCAATCTACGTCGGGTCTTACCGATATACAAGAGACCACACTGAGAGGACCAAACACAGTAAATGACCCTAGAAGACTCACAGGTGAAGTGTCACATCACCTGGAAGGTGTTTCTGTTTGGGGCCCTAAATTGAAGTGAGGGAGGAGGTGTAGGGGCAAGTGTAACATTTGTGCCACTTGCAAGGATAAGTGCCAGCAGGGAGATCAGTGGGGAGGGACAAATAGACAAGGGAGTTGCATAGGGAGCAATCCCTGTGGAAAGCAGAGAGTGGGGAGGGGAGGAAAAGATGTGCTTGGTAGTGGGATCCCGTTGGAGATGGTGGCGGAAGTTACGGAGAATTATGTGCTGAACATGGAGGTTGGTGGGGTGGTAGGTGAGGACAAGGGGAACCCTATCCCCGGGAGGGTGGTGGGAGGATGGGGGTGAGAGCAGGTGTGCGTGAAATGAAAGAGATGCGGTTGAGGGCAGTGTTGATGGCGGAGGAAGGGAGACTGCTTTGGCGAGCATCAACACTGTGTCCGCCAGAGGGAATCCACTTTGCCAAACATCTACGCTCATTACTAATGCCTCCACAATCTCTTTAGCCACCTCTTTTAGAACCCTGGGTTGTAGTCCATGAACATGAGATGAAGACTCCTTGTAAGTGTGTCCTGTCAATTAGCAGTCAACGCGGTTAAGATTCAATTAAGTCTTTGCTCTCCCAATGGTGCCATAAATCAATTTAATCCTATCAAAATAAATGCTTTCTCAGCTAGGTGAATCCATTAATATTATTATTTTATTTTCTTTAACAAGTTATACAAAGGGATTGAGTGGCTGCTTTATTAGGCACACCTGTACATCTGCTTGTTAATACAAATATCTGATCAGCCAATCATGTGGCGGCAACTCGACGTAGAAAAGCAAGCAGACATGGTCCAGACAAAAGGTTCAGCTGCTGTTCAGACCAAACATCAGAATGGGGAAAAATGACTTTCACTGTAGAATGATTGTTGGTGCCAGACAGGGTGGTAACTGCTGATCTCCCGGGATTTTCATGCACAACACACTCTGGAGTTTACCTGGAGTATGGTGTGAAAGAGAAAAAACCATCCAGTGAGTGGCAGTTCTGTGGGCAAAAACACCTTGCTAATGAAAGAGGTCAGAAGAGAACGGCCAGACTGGTTCAAGGTGGCAGGTAGGCTGACAGTAGCCTAAATAACCACGTGTTACAACAGTGGTGTGCAGAAGAGCATCTCTGAACTCACAACACATGGAACCTGAAAGTGGATGGGCTACAGCAACAGAAGACCACACCAGGTCCCACTCCTGTTTCCAATAAAGTGGCCACACAGCTACACACGTATGTGACTGCACAGTAACTTAATCGCTCCTGTGCACATGCCCTTTGTTGCTGCAAAGCTAGGATTTTCTTGTATATAATATTAATATAATTTTGAAATCTATGTAAATATTATTGTGATAACCTATCATTAATTATGTTAATATATATATTTTCTTTCTTTCTTTTTCAATAGTTTTATTGATTTCTATATAGAATACAGTCCAAGAGAATACATATTATAAAACAAAAGAAAAAATATGATAATACCAGATACAGTACATTGAATCACATTAATGAACTCCTTACTCTATATTCATATAGATTAGATTAATTAGTGTATTAGAATATAAACAATTTTATTAAAAAGAAGATCTACACCCACTACCAAAGTCGAAGCTGTTTGGGGAAAAAAAAGAAAAAAAACTTATCAGATAATAAAATATACTATTATCCAACTTCTGTACTTTAACAAGAAGTCAAAGATTATGAAAATAATTTAAAAATGACCCCCAACAAAATTTGAAAATCTTGGTGAGATTCAGAAATTGAATAACGATCTTTTCTAAATTTAGGCATGCCATAACATCTTGTAACCACTGAGCATGATTAGGCAGAACAGCACCCTTCCATTTAAACAAAAGCGCCCTCCTAGCCATAAGAGAGATAAAATCCAGAATGTGCAAATCAGATGTCTTCAAAATGATATCTTTCCTTCCAACAATACCAAATAGGGCAGTCAAAGGATTAGGCTTAAAATTTACTTTAAAGAGTACAAAAGAAGTTTGGAATACTTCCTTCTGATGTGTTCCAAGACTTGGGCACGCCCAAAACATATGAATAAATGAAGCTTCTGCATTGTTACACCAATCACAGTAGGGAGATATATCCATATAAAAACAAGATAACTTATCCTTGGTCATATAAGCCCTATGAGCCACTTTAAATTGTAGGAGGGAATGACAAGTACATAACGATGAAGTATTAACCAATTTAAAAATCTCATTCCAAGTTTCTTCAGAAATTGAGGTCTGTAAATCTTGTTCCCAAAGATTTTTGATTTTGTCTAAAGAATCATTTCTCATTCCCAACAACGTATCATAAATATTGGATATTGAGCCATTATAAAATGATTTCATCTTAAGAATTTCATCTAATACATTCTTATCAGAACTATTAGGAAATGTACATAATTGAGATTGCAGAAAATCTCTAATTTGTAAGTACCCAAAAAATATGTGTTTTTGGTAAAGTATATTTAGTTGACAATTGTTCGAACGAAGAAAGATTTCCTCCCACAAACAGATCTCAGAAACATGTAATACCTAGTCTTTCCCATTGTTTAAAAACTATATCAGTCATAGAAGGCTTAAAAAAAATTTTAAAAATGGGACTAGAAAGGGAGAATCCCAATAAACCAAAATATTTTCTAAATTGTATCCAAACCCTCAAAGTATGCTTGACTACCACATTTTCAGTTATCTTACTTAAGGATAAAGCAAGTGAAGATCCCAAAAGGGAGGTAATAGAAAAATTATTAACTGAGTTAGCTTCTAAAGAAACCCACCCAGGACAGTCCTCATGACTAATATCGTATAACCAAAATGTGAGATTTCATATATTAGCTGCCCAGTAATAAAACCTAAATAATAAATGCACCACAGCTTTTACTTTTAAACACTTAAGAGCTTCAACATATTTACATTGTCAGTGTTTTAAGTTACAAATTGTAACAATAAACACAGAATGGAAGTTGGTAGCTCATTGTTAATGAACAAACGAACTCAATGTGAAAGATTTTCTTTATTGTACTGTATTTCATTATACCCTTCAATTAATAAAGAAAATCAAAAGTATGTGATCTTTCAGTTTTCTTTCCGAACATTCATAGTATGCACGTAACAAAAAAAAAACATTTAAAGAGCCATGCAGTTTTCAGGACGTGTAAACGTTTCCTGCTCAGAGCAAAAGGCAGCTGTAAAAAAAAGAAATAAAAATTGAGGAAACATTGCCACTGATTCTGCTAACTTCAAATATCTAAATACTTCAATATTTCCAAAGGTTATCAAATAGATGCACCCTTTGCTGGTACAACAGGCAATTGTAATTTCATTTAATTCTTATTTTTATTCCATTTGCAAATGTCTCAATAAGTTTAATTCTATTTCTTAGGAATTCACAGCCTAAAAGTTATACATAGAAGATATACATTTTAAAACCTTAAAACAGAAAAACTTATAAATAGAAAAAAACTTTGGATTTATGAGTAAAACTTGAAAATCCTAGAACTACTCGGCAAGTCAGACAGCCTTTCTGGAGAAAGACATTTGAATTAATCTGTCAGGTGGGTTAACTTTTTTTGAGACTCTTGTGAGATTAATATCTTGCATTATGAAGAATTTGTGAAAGTATTTCCAAATCTTCAGAAAATATTGGTAGGCTTAATATTACATTTGAAATACTGTACTTAATCATCATATCTTTCTTACGCATCACAAAGGAATAATAAAATAAATATGAATAAATTGAAAATGAATATTAATTGCATGCTTCACTGATAGAGCATTGATTTTGTTTTTTGTTTGCAAAGGTATTAACAAACAAAGGTGGGAAAGATACCTGTGGATGCTGAACTATTGAACAAACATGAAGTGAATTTTGGAAGAGTTTACACTGAAGGCAATTTTATTTTGCTGGTGCTTAATCTTAATTGTTAATGTTGTGTCAAGCTTTTAGATTCCCTCAGCCTAATCACATCTGGGTTCCCTATGCTTCTCATCTCACAGGCCTTAGATCATCCTCCAATTCATCCACAAAACATGGTGCATCTGAATGCTTGGCTCCATTGCCTTGTAGAATAATATCAGAATATAATTCAGCTCTTGTGTGTTGTTTAAGGAAATAGATTTTATTAAACACCTTGCTTCTCTAATATTCAGTGAAATAGGCCCAACACCACAGTAGACGAATCCCTACAGTGAGTCTGCAGTGAATAACTGTGAGCATATTGGTGATGATTATTTTCTACATTATTTAGAAATTCCTCCCAGTAACAGGCTCTCCTGGCCAGTGAGCTCATGCCACCCAATTGCACCAATGTGATCAGTTAACCCACTAATCGGGTGCATCTCTGGAATGCGGGAGGAAGCCCAGCACCCAGTGGAAACCCACACGAGCATGGGGAGAATGTACAGAATCCTTACAGATAGTGGTGGAATTGAATCAGGTTTAAAATCACTGGCATATGTCATGAAAGTTGTTGTTCTGTGGAAGCAGTACATTGCAATACATAATAAAAATTGTGAATTAAAGTCAGTATACAGATATTTAAAAGTTAAATTAAATACAGTAATAAACAAGAGAAAATCTGCAGATGCTGGAAATCTGAGCAACACACACAAAATGCTGGAGGAACTCAGCAGGCCAGGCAGCATCTATAGAAAAAAGTACAGTCGACGTTTCGGGCTGAGACCCTTCAGCAGGACTGGGGAAAGAAAGCTGAGGAATAGATTTAAAAGGTGGGAGGGGGGAGGAGAGAAAAACACCAGGTGATAGGTGAAACCGGGAGAGGGGGAGGGTTGAAGTAAAAAGCTGGGAAGCCAATTGGTGAAAGAGATAAAGAGCTGGAGACAAGAGAATCTGATAGGAGGTGACAGAAGACCATGGAAGAAAGGGAAAGAGCACCAGGGGAGATGATGGGCAAGTATAAAGGTAAGGTGAGAGAGGGAAATGGGAATGGGGAATGGTGAGGGGGGCATTACCGGAAGTTCGAGAAATCGATGTTTGTGCGGTCAGATTGGAGGCTACCCAGATGGAATACAGGGTGTTGTTCCTCCAACCGGAGTGTGGCCTCATCATGGCAGTAGAGGAGGCCATGGATGAACATATCGGAATGGGAATGGGATGATGAATTGAAATGGGTGGCCACTGGGAGATCACACTTTTTGCTGGAGGACAGACATAGGTGCTCGGTGAAACAGTCCACCAATCTATGTCGGGTCTCACCGATCTACAGGACACCACACCAGGAGCAACGAACAGTCAATGACTCCAACAGACTCACAGGTGAAGTGTCGCCTCACCTGGAAGGACTGTTTGAATAGTAGTGAGGGAGGAGGTGTAGCACTTGTTCCGCTTGCAAGAATAAATGCCAGGAGGGAGATCAGTGGGGAGGGACGGACGGATAAGGGAGTCGAGTAGGGACGAATCCCTGTGGAAAGCAGAAAGTGGGGAGGGTAGGGAAAGATGTGCTTGGTGGTGGGATCCCATTGGAAATGGCGGAAGTTGTGGAGAATTATGTGCTGGACACAGAGGATGGTGGGGTGGTAGGTGAGGACAAGAGGAACCCTACTCCTGGAGGGTGGCAGGAGGATGGGGTGAGGTCAGACGTGTGTGAAATGGAAGAGATGTGGGTGAAGACAGCATTGATGGTGGAGGAAAGGAAGCCCCTTTCTTTGATGAAGGAGGACATCTCCTTGGCTCTGGAATAAAAAGCCTCATCCTGAGAGTAGATGCGACGGAGATGGAGAAATTGAGAAGAGGGGATAGTAACACCACTAGTCACTGGCAGCCAACCAGAAAAGGATCCTTTTATTTCCACTTGCTGCCTCCTACCAATCAGCCTATGCTCTAATCATGTTAGTAACTTTCCTGTAGTACCATGGGCTCCTAACTTGGTAAGCAGCCTCATGCATGGCACCTGGTCAAAGGCCTTCTGAAAGTCCAAATATACAACATTCCCTGCATCCCCTTTATCTATCCTACGTGTAATCTCCTCAAAGAATTCCAACAGGTTCGTCAGGCAAGATTTTCCCTGAAGGAAACCATATTGACTTTGTCCTATCTTGTCCTGTGTGTCCAAGTACTCCTTAACATTAGACTCCAATATCTTGCCAACCACTGATGTCAGGCTAACTGGTTTATAATTTCCTTTTTGCAGCCTTCCTCCTTTCTTAAAGAGTGGAATGACATTTGCAGTTTTCCAGTCCCTTGGCACCATGCCAGAGTCCAATGATTTTTGGAAGATCATTACTAATGCCGCCACAATCTCTACCGCTACCTCTTTCAGAACCCTAGGGGGCAGTTCATCTGGTCCAGGTGACTTATGTACCTTTAGATCTTTCAGATTTTTGAGCACTTTCTCCCTTGTAATAGTAACTGCCCCCACTTCTTTTCCCTCACACTCTTCAACACCTGGCACACTGCTAGTGTCTTCCACAGTGGAGACTTGCAAAATACTAATTTAGTTCATCGGCCATATTCTTGTCTCTTGTTATTATTTCTCCAGCTTCATTTTCTAGTGGTCCTATATCATATAACCATATAAACCATATAACAATTGTGACGAGAATACACATAAAATTAAGATGTTTGCTGGCGTGGGTTAGCATCAGTGGCATCAGCAGTTGGTCTGCCACCTGTCCTCCGGGGGAAGGAGAGATAAGGAACAATGAAGCAGCGTCTGGAGATGTGTAATGAAGGGACGGGAGAGAGAGCTGTCTGGAGCGGCTCCCCCTTTGAACCCTGAAATGTTTGAAGTGATGGACAGGCGATACCCCAGCAGGGGTATAAAAAGGGACAGGTTCGCTAAGGCAGGACACACACGCCACCCGAGGTAACGAGACCCTGGAAGCGGTGCGCCTCCCACGAGTCGGTGGGAAATACCGGACCTTAAACGCACAGGGCGGAAAGGTACGATCAGCGGGAACCCGGTGTGTGTCCACCCTCGCCTGGGTGCCGGGTTCACTGCAGAGGATCGACCGCATCTGGAGGAGGGGTCACAGTCGGTAACCTCAGGTGACATCACCAAGGACCTGCCCAAAAGCTGCTCGTGAGCCATATCGCCGGTCTGTGAGTGAAGCCGTGTCTGAATGATCAGTTGTTCCCGTTCTCTCTGTCTCTCTCTCTCCCCCCACATTGTCCATCGCCATGGCAACGATTACTGCGAACTGAACTAAATTGGACTGAACTTTGTGTTACTTTGAAATTGGTCATTTACCCCTAGACAACGATAGAGCTTGATTGATGCTGTTATCTTAATTCTGTGCACATGTGTGTTTATCATTGCTGAACTGTTGCATTTATTATCCTTTCGATTACTGTGTTGCTTGTTTCTTTAATAAAACTTTCTTAGTCCTAGTAATCCAGACAGTGTGTTTATCATTGCTGAACTGTTGCATTTATTATCCTTTCGATTACTGTGTTGCTTGTTTCTTTAATAAAACTTTCTTAGTCCTAGTAATCCAGACTCCAACTGAGTGATCCATTTCTGCTGGTTTGGCAACCCAGTTACGGGGTACGTAACACAATCCACTCTCATCTCTCTATTTTTTATACACTTGAAAAAGCTTTTACTATCCACTTTGATATTGTTTGCTAGCTTGATTTCGACCTTTCCCTCCCCCTTGCCAAGTTATTTAAACCCTACCCAACAGCCCAAACAAACCTGCCCTGAAGAATAGTGGTCTCCTTCGGGTTCAGGTGCAACCCATCACTTTTGAACCGGTCATACCTGCCCCAGAAGAGATCCCAATGATCCAAGAACCTGAAGCCCTGCCCCCTGCACCAGCTTCTCAGCCACACATTAATCTGCCAAACCATCCTGTTTCTACCCTCACTGGTGCGTGGCACAGATAGCAATGCAGAAATTACTACCCAGGAGGCCCTGGTTCTCAGCTTTCTATCTAGTTCTCTAAGTTCTTTCTTTAGGACCTCTTGCTTTTCCTTCCTATGTTATTGGTACCAATATGTGCTAACACATCTGGCTGCCCTCCCTCTCTCTCCAAAATGTTGTGAATGCAATCTGAGACATCCTTGACCCTGCTTCCTGGGGGACAACATATCATGTGGGTGTCCCGTTTATGTCCACAGAATCTTCCATCTGTTCCCTCGACTATTGAGACCTCTATCACTACCACTCCCCTCTTTTCCCTCTTTACCTTCTGCATCACGGACCCATGCTCAGTGCCAGTAACCTGGTCTCCATGGCATTCCCCTGGGAGGTCATCCCCCACAACAGTATCCAGAACAGTATACTTATTATAGAGGGGAATGGCCACAGGGGTGGTCTGCTCTAACAGTCTATTCACATTTCCATTCCTCCTGACAGTCACCCAGCTACTCATCTCCTGCAGCTTCGGGGTGATTACTTCCCTGTAACTGATCGATGATCTCCTCACTCTCCCGTACAAGCCGACGGTCATCCAGCTGCTGCTCCAGATCCCTAACATGGTTTTCAAGGAGCTGCAGCCACACCTCACACAGGTGTAGTTCCCTGAGAGGCTCTGGGTCTCCCAGGACTCCAACATCCAGCATGAAGAACACACAACGGCCATTTACTACACTAGGTACAGTAAGAGGGAAAAAGGAACCTTAGCCGAAGACTCCTTCAAGCCTAAACCTGACACTCCTAATCTCACCACTGGCCTATTCCCAACAATGGCCGCCCCACTTGTCCCTTCTGTACTTTTAAACAAGCATCACCGACCCGCGAGAAACCTCGTCGCTACCGTACTGCTTCTGCCGCTGATTGGGCTGTCAGAAGACATTTGTACATTCTCCCCATGACTGCGTGGGATTCCTCTGCATTTTCCAGTTTGCCCCCACATTCCAAAAGTGTACTCGTTAGGGCTAGCAAATTGTGGACATGCCATGTGGCAGTGGCAGTACGGCAAAACACGCCATACAAATCCCATCAATACCCTACCCATTATATGCTTGACACAAGCAACATACTTCATTGTATGTTTCGATGTGCATGTAACAAATAAAGCTAATCAGTTTTTTATCTTCCTCTCTGGGGAAATCACTGTGCATTCCTTGGGAGGAGTTGTCATAGTCCTTGCTTCTGCTGTTCATTAAACCCTGAATGTTCTTTGCTTTGCAATATATAGCTTGCCACAAGCCATATACAATGCCTATACAAGCATTCAACAACCCCCATTGGAAGTTTGAGAAGTCAGGCATGAACATTGACTTCTCTAACTTCTGCTAATGCCCCACCTCCCCCTCGTACCCCATCTGTTATTTATTTTTATACACACATTCTTTCTCTCACTCTGCTTTTTCTCCCTCTGTCCCTCTGACTATACCCCTTGCCCATCCTCTGGGTCACCCCCCCCTTGTCTTTCTCCCCGGACCTCCTGTCCCATGATCCTCTCGTATCCCCTTTGCCAATCACCTGTCCGGCTCTTGGCTCCATCCCTCCCCCTCCTGTCTTCTCCTATCATTTTGGATCTCCACCTCTCCCTCCCACTTTCAAATCTCTTACTAGCTCTTCTTTCAGTTAGTCCTGACGAAGGGTCTCGGCCTGAAACGTCGACTGTACCTCTTCCTAGAGATGCTGCCTGGCCTGCTGCGTTCACCAGCAACTTTGATGTGTGTTGCTTGAATTTCCAGCATCTGCAGAATTCCTGTTGTTTCCCCTTGGAAGTTTTCATGCTTTATTGCTTTACAACATTAAATCCATTGTGATTCAATTTAGCTATTATTGACACTGATCAACAGAAAAAGACTTTTGTGTCAAAGTGAAAACAGATCTCTACAAAGTGATCTAAATTAATTCCAAATATAAACACAAAATAATTGATTGCATAAGTATTCACCCCCTTCAAGTCAGTATTTAGTAGATGCACCTCTGGTCGCAATTACAGCCTTGAGTCTGTGTGGACAGGTCTCTATCAGCTTTGCATATCTGGACACTGCAATTTTTCCCCATTCTTCTATACAAAACTGCTCAAGCTCTGTCAACACACATCAAAGTTGCTGGTGAATGCAGCAGGCCAGGCAGCACCTCTTCCTAGAGATGCTGCCTAGCCTGCTGCGTTCACCAGCAACTTTGATGTGTGTTGCTTGAATTTCCAGCATCTGCAGAATTCCTCGTGCAAGCTCTGTCAGATTGCATGCTGATCATGAGTGAACAGCCCTTTTCAAGTCCAGCCACAAATTCTTAATCGGATTGAGAATTTGACTTGGCTATTCCAGGACATTAACTTTGTTGTTTTTAAGCCATTCAAGTGTAGCTTTAGCTTTATGCTTGGGGTCGTTGTCTTGCCAGAAAGCAAATCTTCTCCCAGGTCACAGTTCTCTTGCAGACTGCATCAGGTTTTCCTCCAGGATTTCCCTGTATTTTGCTGCAATCATTTTAACCCTCTACCTTAGCAAGTTTTCCATGGCCTGCTGCAGTGAAGCATCCCCCACAGCATGATGCAGCCACCACCATGCTTCACGGTAGGGATGGTGTGTTTTACATGATGTGTAGTGCTTGGCTTATTCCAAAATTAGTGTTTAGTCTGATGGTCCAAAAGCTCAATTTTGATTTCATCGGACCATAGAACCTTCTTCCAACCAACTTCAGAGTCTCCTACATGCCTTCTGGCAAACTCTTGCAGAGACTTCATGTGAGTTTTTCTCAACAGTGGCTTTCTCCTTGCCACTGTCCCATAAATCTGCGACTGGTGAAGCTTCCAGGCAGCAGGCAGTCTCTCCCATCTCAACCACTGAATCTCGTAACCCCTCCAGAGTTGTCATAGGTCTCTTGGTGGCCTCCCTCACACATCCCCTTCTTGCATACACTCAGTTTTTGAAGATGGCCTCCTCTGGGCAGATTTACAGCTTCTGTCATATTCTTTCCATTTTTTTGTGATTAGCTTAACTGTATTCCAAGGGATGTTAAGTGACTTGGAAATTTTCTCGTATCCATCTCTTGACTCGTGCTTTTCAATAACCTTTTCATGGAGTTGCTTGGAGTGTTCTTTTGTCTTCATGGTGTAGTTTTTGCCAGGATACTGTCTTCTTCTTCTTCCTTTTCCTCCCCAACTTAAAGGTGTCCAACTGGACTGGAGTGTGGTGTAGACATTTGGGAAATAAAACCCCTACTAGTTCTTTATCAACTGAAAACGAAATCACCCCAGAAACCCTATTGACTTTAAATAATGAAAGACAATATTGTGAATTAAATTAAAGTCCCTTCCATAACTTAGTAAAGTTTTTAAATGAAAACTGTCAACCCCCTAAAGCTAGTAGTGCAGCCTGCATTTGGTTTCTTTCTACCTTGTATGCTTCACATTGTAAAAGAATATGCACAATTGTTTCACAATGACGACAACACCGACACACACCAGAATGATGCTTTCCAACAAGGTATCAGGAATAATTAAGCATAGTGTGCCCAATTCTAAGTCGAGTCAACGCAATTCCTTCCCTTCTAGTTTTGCTCCCTCCCCCACCAATCCAACAGCTTTACGTATTCTCTAAAGGTGTCTCCTCTTAAACCCATTATCCCACAAGGCCTGCCAGAATCCCCTAATTCTTAACCCCACCAACCCTTTAGCTTCTGATTTACTAAGTGGAAGGTCTAAATCCACAGATGAACTTTTAACAGCACAGACACGAGGAAATCTACAGATGCTGGAAATTCAAGCAACACACACAAAAACTGCTGGTGAACACAGCAGGCCAGGCAGCATCTATAGGAAGAAGTACAGTCGACGTTTCGGGCCGAAACCCTTCGTCAGGACTAACTGAAAGAAGGAATAGTAAGAGACGCTCTGAATCTTTTCAATGACTTTAAATTCCCTGGTCCCCACCACTTTATTTTCACCATGGATGCTAAGTCCCTATATACCTCCATCCCCCACCAGGAAGGTCTCAAAGCTCTCTACTTCTTTTTGGATTCCAGACCTAAACAGTTCCTCTCTACCACCACTCTCCTCCGTCTAGTGGAATTAGACCTTACTCTTAACAGTTTCTCCTTTGGCTCCTCCCACTTCCTCCAAACTAAAGGTGTAGCTATGGGCACCCGTATGGGTCCTAGCTATGCCTGCCTTTTTGTTGGGTTTGTGGAACAATCTATGTTCCGTGCCTATTCTGGTATCTGTCCCCCACTTTTCCTTCACTACATCGACGACTGCATTGACGCTGCTTCCTGCACGCATGCAGATCTCGTTGACTTTATTAACTTTGCCTCCAACTTTCACCCTGCCCTCAAGTTTACCTGGTCCATTTCCGACACCTCCCTCCCCTTTCTAGATCTTTCTGTCTCTATCTCTGGAGACAGCTTATCCACTGATGTCCACTATAAGCCTACAGACTCTCACAGCTACCTGGACTATTCCTCTTTCCACCCTGTCTCTTGCAAAAATGCCATCCCCTTCTCGCAATTCCTCCATCTCCGCCGCATCTGCTCTCAGGATGAGGCTTTTCATTCCAGGATAAAGGGGATGTCTTCCTTTTTTAAGGCTTCCCTTCCTCCACCATCAACTCTGCTCTCAAACGCATTTCTCCCATTTCACGCACATCTGCTCTCACCCCATCCTCCCGCCACCCCACTCGGAATAGGATTCCCCTTGTCCTAACCTACCACCCCACCAGCCTCCGGGTCCAACATATTATTCTCCGTAACTTCCGCCACCTCCAACGGGATCCTACCACTAAGCACATCTTTCCCTCCCCCCGCTTTCTGCTTTCCACAGGGCTCATTCCCTATGCGACTTCCTTGTCCATTCATCCCCCCGCATCCCTTCCCACCGATCTCCCTCCCAGCTCTTATCCTTGTAAGCAGAACAAGTGCTACACATGCCCTTACACTTCCTCCCTCATCACCATTCAGGGCCCCAGACAGTCCTTCCAGGTGAGGCGACACTTCACCTGTGAGTCGACTGGGGTGATATACTGCGCCCGGTGCTCCCGATGTGGCCTTCTATATATTGGCGAGACCCGACGCAGACTGGGAGACAGTTTCGCTGAACACCTACGCTCTGTCCGCCAGAGAAAGCAGGATCTCCCAGTGGCCACACATTTTAATTCCACATCCCATTCCCATTCTGACATGTCTATCCACGGCCTCCTCTACTGTAAAGATGTAGCCACACTCAGGTTGGAGGAACAACACCTCATATTCCGTCTGGGTAGCCTCCAACCTGATGGCATGAACATTGACTTCTCTAACTTCCGTTAATGCTCCTCCTCCCCTTCTTACCCCATCCCTTATTTATTCACTTTATATATTTTTTAGATTTTTCTGTGACGGGGTCCTGAATTACCCCTATGAACTGTGCTTTTGAAAAGAGAAAGAGAAAGAAAGAGAGAGAGACGAAGACTAACTTTTGGATGTCTGCTGAGTTGGAGAGAGAGAGAGAGCTCATAAGTCGCCATGATGACCAAGGGCGGCATTATTTGATGGACAATCGAGGTTACAGTTTCTCTGGAGGTTGTTTATACTTCCTCCAAGGGCATTGCCTGCTAGTGCATTCTTACGCAGACAAAGAAAGGAGGAGTTATTTGAGAGACGGTTGGTACTCAGTACAGTGAGATAAATAGAAGGTCAGATGATAGACCTGCAGCACATGTTTTTGGACACCGAATGAGCTTTTTTGTCCCACAGAAAAAGTCGGTTTTTGGAGGGTCGATCAGGCGGATCGGTCAGTGGCTCTTGCAGTGAGAAAGAGGATTGACCGGTGGGGAGTTGTCCATGTGTCCGACCCTTGCCTGGGCTGATGATTCCACCACAAAAAAATGGTCCCCTTTGTTGTGGTCACAGTTGGTGACTTCTAAAGGATTTTGGAGGACAACGGGAAGATCGACGGCCTCAGCACACCTGAAAACTCAAATCTCTCCATCACTACTCAACTCAATACCACGAACTGAACTGAACTTTACTCATCATCGTAAGATTGTGCCTATTTACCCCTAGACTTGATGAATCTTGGTTTTCATAAATATTCCACACTTACTTATATATAATCATTGCTAACCTGCTTGATTTATCTGCATTTATATCACTGTATTGCGTAGTTACTAATAAATATTATTAGTTAATAGCAATACTGGATTCCAAAGTGTTTTCCATTTCTGCTGGTTCTTTAACCCATCATGGTTCCCCCCCCCCCTCTTTTTTTCCTCTCTTCTTTCTCCCTCTGTCCCTGTCACTGTAACGACTTGCCTGTTCTCCACCCTCCGGGCTCCCCTCCCCGCTTCTCTTTCTCCCCAGGCTTCCCATCCCATGATCCTCTCCCTTCTCCAGCTCTTGGCTCCACCCCTCCCCTCCTGTTTTCTCCTATCATTTTGGATCTCCCCCTCCCCCTCCAACTTTCAAATCTCTAACTATCTCTTCTTTCTGTTAGTCCTGACGAAGGGTCCCGGCCCGAAACATCAACGGTACCTCTTCCTAGAGATACTGCCTGGCCTGCTGCGTTCACCAGCATTCTTTGTGTGTGTTGCTTGAACTTTGAACAGCGTTTTTGGCCAAACAATCAACCCACTGATTCCCTTCAACACCTCTATTTGCAGGGACCCATAAGAAGAGACATGTAGACAAATAAAGTTTGAAAAGCTTCCAGCAGTAAATCAGACCTACTGCTAGAATGACCTGCTTTAAGTCTAGTCAAAACTGAAGAAGAATCTGAACAAATTATAACTTTGTAAGGATAGATTTCCTCTATCCACTGTAAGCCCAAAATGATGGCAACCAGTTCTGTAGTATACACTGATAAATAGTTAGTCAGATGTTTCTTTATTTTTACCTGTAATTCAGGCACAAAAACAGCCACACCAACATTCCTAGTGATTCAGGAACAGCTTCTTCCCCTCTGCCATCCGATTCCTAAATGGACATTGAATCTTTGGACACTACCTCACTTTTTTTTAATATACAGTATTTCTGATTTTGCATGTTTTTTTAATCTATTCAATACATGTAATTGATTTACTTGTTTATTATTATTATTATTATTATTTTATTATTTTTTTCTCTGCTATATTATGTATTGCATGGAACTGCTGCTGCTAAGTTAACAAATTTCACGTCACATGCCAGTGATAACAAACCTGATTCTGATCTTTAAATTACCTTTTGATCCATCAGTAAAAATAGTTAACATATCACAATAATTTTCCTTAACATACTGATGAACCTGCACAGGCATTACAGGATCGTTAGATTTCATTAAATTATGCAACCTAAAATCAACTAAAGCCATTGGAAAAAAAACATGGTGGGGTAACCGAAAAAGCTACAGTGGGACAAATTACATAATCCAGCATACCCATATTCCTAGCGTAATGAGAACCCAGCCACCCAAAACTAAAAACTCTCTTCTTGTGATGTTGCCAACAGCTTTTCAACACACTGTTAACAGGGCGATCATTCCTCTGTCCCCTCAAGTTAACCCAGGATGTTAACAGTGACTTCAGCCTCTGCTATTGTAAGGGTAATTGCCCCATTTCAACCAGTAAAGCTGAAACAGGAGGTGACCTTACTGCACCACAACAGTCTTAAATCCTGAGCTTGTATCATACCCAAACATTTTAGATTTGAAGATGAAGCTGATCCATAAGCCACACACCATAATCAAGTCCCGATCTAATTAAACAAATCTATAAAGTCAACAGAGATTTTCATGTAACACCCCAAGAAAACCCACTAAGAATATTTAATGCTCCTTTACATTTGTCAATTATCTTACTAATATGGTGCTTCCATATCAGTTTATCATCCTGCCACATGCCAAGAAATCTTACCACTGACACTTCTTCAAGAGTTTGACTGTACAATTTCAAATTAAATGCAGGTCTTTTGATCCTTTTTGTAAAACATATAGCTTGTGTTTTAGCTACTGGAAGCTTAAAACCCCTTCTATTTGTCCACTGTTCAAACTTATTATTTGCTAATTGTATCCCATACACAGTTAAATTGAATTTTTTTTCCTCTGACCCATAAAGCTCCATCATCTGCAAAAAGTGATTTACCCACCCTGGTGCCTACCTCAGAGAAAATATCATTAATCATAATATTAAACAATAAAGAGCTACAAATACTGCCTTGTGGAGTCCCATCCTCCATCTCATAGAAGCCCAAATATACCTTTCCTACCCTTACCTGCATAGACCGTACAAATAAAAAACCCGGAAAAATTTATAACCTTCCCCCCCCACTCCTAATTTCCATAATTTAATCAAAAGACCCTCCCTCCATAACATATCATGTGCTTTTTCTATATTAAAAATACTGCTATTACAACTTCTTTATTTGCCTGTGCTTTCCTAATATCATCTTCCAAACACAAAACTGGAATCCGTTCTGATAAAATGCTATATCACCTCTTTTTTCCAAAATACAATTCAACCACTCTATTACCATATGTTCCATAAGTTTACACAAATAGTGTGTTAATGTTATTGGTCTATAAATAGAAGGATCCGACGGGGGTTTTCCAGGTTTTAGAATAGGCACTACTACTGCCATTTTCCATGAGGAGGGAAGATGGCCTAAATTCCAAATATGATCTAAGCAGAGGTGGAATATAAGCTCATACATTATAACTAATGTACCCCAAACTAACTTTATTAGGGAGCTTCACTTCATCAAAACATATCAATATAGATAAACTATCCATCCTTTTCCCATTTCTGACTACTTGCAATCTCTTTACCTCCTTAACCTTGCTTCCATTAAATGAGATTTAACCTCTTCTCTCGAAATCTCCACCGGAACACCCGTTATAACACCCCTAATACCTCTATTGTCATGAGGCAACATAAATACTATCTTTTAGCCAAGTAAAGTCTTCAATCATAATGCCTTCTCATACTTAGATCCTTTTCATCCTTACAAACGATTAACACATTACCTCCACTTAAAGTATGAGCCAACCTATATTCCCTGTAGCCGATTTTAACTCTGTAGTTAATTTAATGGGATTGTTAGAGGGCAACTGTTTCGCATCAAATTTAAACAATACTTTGAAGTTTTCTTTACTTTTTTGAAAAAAAAATATCCTGCCTTTCCTCTTTATCACTTGAAATCATTCCAATATTATGCTTCTTTTTCTGTTTTCCAGATCTAGATTCCAGCTTCCTCCTGCCAAGCTCTCCTCGCCCAAACCCTCCAGCGCTACCAACCGCCGCTCCTCCCTAAAGTCCAATGAGCCGAGCTCTGCAGTTGGACCTTCCAGATACAGGTGCATTTTTACTATAGTAAATTGAAACACCTTGACTGCACACAGTAATCTCCATTTAAATAACTATGTGACTTCTAAAACCAATTGGCTGTACCAGTGATGACTTTGTGTGTCATATTAAAGGCGGTGAATACTTATGCAATCAATTATTTTGTGTTTTATATTTATAATTAATTTAGATCACTTTGTAGAGATCTGTTTTCACTTTGACACAAAAGAGTCTTTTTCTGTTGATCAGTGTCAAAACAAGCCAAATTAAATTTAATGCTACTCAATGTTGTAAAACAATAAGACAGGAAAACTTTCAAAGTGGGTAAATACCTTTTATAGGCATTGTACCTATTCCCCATCTCCAAATGTGGGCCAATGTGATGTGTATTAATACCAATAAACTTGAAGTTCCCAGCTCCAAATCATTAACATGCACTTAGTGGCCATTTTATCAGGGACACAAGCTCAATAATGCAAATATCTAGTCAGCCAATCATGTGACAGATAGACAGATAAACAAACAAACAAACAACAAGAGTTGAAGAGTCACACAGAAAGCAGTATGTTTATAGAGTAAGCTCAGAGGAAGTGGTACAATTACAATGATACCGTACATGGATTGGAAAGTTTGAGGTTCTGACACAGTTTTCCCCAGTGGAGATATCTATAGCTTAGGCACATCGTTTCAGAGTGAAGGGCTACCCAGTTTAGACAGAGGTGAGGAGGAATTCTTTTCTCTGAGGATCATGGGTAGAGTCACTGGTTTATTCAAAGTGGAGATTGACAGATAAATTAACTACAAACGAGGCAAGAGGTATGAAGAAAGTGGGAAATTTCTGTTATGACAGAGTTCAAAGTACATTTATTATCAAAGACATTATACAACCTTTGGATTTGTATCCTCACAGGAACCACAAAACAAAGACACCCAAAAGAGCCCATTAAAAAAGACCAACAAACACCCAATGTGCAGAGAGAGAGAGAGAAAAATAAAAATAAATTGTGCAAACAATATTAGTAAGGAAATAGCATTTAGAATGAAAGTGAGTTCTCAGACATGAAGTCTGGAGCGATCAGCAACAATTTTCTTCAGTGATGGAGCAACCAAGAGGACAGTTTCTACTTTTGTTTTTTTGTGTTCTTTATTCTTGTTTTTTTTTCCCTGCAACAATTCACATTTTATCTACCTGCCAATAGACACTTTCCTGCACTTAATAAACTGGCTACTGAGTGTATGTTTGTGGTCTTCTGCTGCTGTAGCTTATCCACTTCAAGATTCAACATGTTATGCATTCAGAGATGCTCTTCTGCACCACTGTTGTAATGTGTGGCTATTTGAGTTACTGTCACCTTCCTGTCAGCTTGAACCAGTCTGGCCATTCTCCTCTGACCTCTCTCAGTAACAAGGTGTTTTCTCCCACAGACTGCCACTCACTGGATGTTTTTTGGGGGGTTTTTTTGCACCATTCTCTTTAAACTCAAGAGACCATTCTGTGTGAAAATCCTGGGAGATCAGCAGCTACTGATCTACCCAACAACCATTCCACAGTCAAAGTCACTTAAATCATATTCTTCTCCATTCTGATGTTTGGTCAGAACCTCTTGACCATGTCTGCATGCTTTTATGCTTTGATTTGCTGCCACATGATTGGCTGATCAGATATTTGTATTAACATGCAGGTGTAAAGGTGTACCTAATAAAGAGGCCACTCAGTGTATTATAGCATCATATAATAATGACCATTTATTCCCTGGAGGACAGGAGAATGAGGGGAGATTTAACAGGGGTATAAAAAACTATGAACAGTATACACAGGGTAAATGCAAGCACACTTTTTCCACTGACGTCAGGTGAGATGAGAACGAGAGGTCATAGGTTATGAGCAAAAGTGGAAATATTTAACAGGGAATGTCTTAATAACAAGATTGAAGAATAAAGATTTAAAAATAAAGATTCAAGTTCATTTATCAAGTGTCAAAACATGAGGTGAAATGCATTGTTTGTGTTAACAATCAACACTTACCTTACAACACAGCATCATTACCTTTAAAGCAATCCACTTTCTCTATTTTTTCTCGAAAAGCCCATGTGCTGGTGTCTTCTTGATTAGGTTGGCGTTCTCACAACACTGAGCTACCCTTGAGAAAAGAAAAACAAAGCAGGCTGAATAATATCTTCCTGCTGCTCTGTGTATACTCACTCTGGTCCAGCTCCACATGCCTCCTCCTTGCCTGGTTAGTCTGTTTCCATTGCTGCAGCACCATCAGAGATGAGCACTCATCCCATACTGATGCGCAGTGTCGACAAATCCTAACAATGCAGTTAACGGCTCCATATTATTCAGCAAGACCTGGGATATCCTGATGGGGAGCTGGAATTAATTTAATTTTTCTTTATGTCATTCCTTTAGGGCAAAAGATAATCTGGTGTGTTGATAGCATTCTTGTTCTATGTAAATAGAGCACAGAATATCTCCAGTAAAACACACAAAATGCCAGAGGAAATCAGAAGGCAGGTAGCATCTATGGAATGAGTAAGCAGTGGACCTTTCAGGCTAAGACTCTTCATCAGTACTGGAAAGAAAGGGGAAATGGAACAGGAAGCCGTATCATTGAGAGGGGCAAGAAGCAAACAAGAAGTACCATCATACGGCGTGACAAAGAATGCTTCGTTTGGGGATAACAGCCTGGCATTTGATGCAGCGGAGAAAATCCTGCTGAGTCCCACCAAGTCACATTGTCTCTTGATCAGTTTTTCCAGGAGGTATAAATTGGTTTCTTTGGGATTGTAACTTAGAGGATGATGGAAAGATTGGAACCAAACTCCATACTGTGATCACATCAATATACTGCATGCAGCAAGTGACAAAGGCTTTCAGCAACACAAGGGATTCTGTAGACACTGGAAATCTTGAGGATCACACACAAAGTGCTGGAGGAACAGCAGACCAGGCAGCATCTATGCAGATCTCACAGGTTGTGACCCTTCACCAGGACTACGTATTACCCCAACACAGCACTGCAAACCACTTTTTATAACGCTGTTTACATTGTAAACACACACTGATATTTATGTATTTATGCACATTTTATTCAATATCTGTACTTTAACCTCTCACTTTATATGATTCTTTGCCCTTTATAATTGTTGAGTACTGTTGTTTTTCATTGCATGTCACACCTTGACCAACACACCACAACAAATTCCGAATACGTGCATGAGGAAAGAATATGGTGGATGTATACAGTGAATAACATTGATCTTTGATTAAGGACAGAAGGGGACAGAAGCCAAAAACGAAGGTGGGGGAAGGGGAAGAGTAAAAGCTGGCAGGTGATAGGTGAAACCAGGTGAGGGGGAATGTTTACAGGTGGGAGGCAGGGATGAACTGACAAGCTGGGAGGGGATAGGTAGAAGAGGTAAAGGGCTGAAGAAGAAGGAATCTGAGGGAAGAGGAGATTGGATCAAGGGAGAAAGGGAAGGAGGATGGGAACAAGAGGGAAGTGATGGACAGTGAGGACTATTTAGTTACCTCTACAATCGATAACAGTTTTATGTCGTTGAGCTGTGCAGCTGCTACAAAACTAATTTCATATCACCTGTCAGTGATAATAAGCTCAATTCTGATTCTGATAAAAATGCATGAATATTGGAAATATTGGAGAGGATGAAATTATTGATTACCTGATACAGATTAACTGAGTTTACAATGGACTTCATTGATAACAATGTTGGAGACCAAAGACAGAGTGCTCAGTGTGGGAAAGTGACAAAGATTTAAATCAGTCGACCACTTGAAGATAAGATATGTTCAACAATGCTATAGTCCAATCTACCTTTGTCTCCCCCACCGCCCCCAATGTAGAAGAATGTCAGGAGCAGCAATGTGTCTTGACACTTTTCTCTGTATCTTAAAGTTTTTTATTTTTCTTACATGTTCCAATTATCTCTCCATGGATGCTGCCTGACTAGCTGAGTATTCCGAGCACTGTTTATTTTGCTTTGTATTTATGATTTATTAATCTATCTGTTACTATTCTTTATCTTTTATTGTTTGTTAGTTTATTATTTATTATTATAAAGTGTGAATAAGCTTTTCCAGTCTAATGAGTCCATCAGACCACCTGTTTAACCCTAGCCTCATCACAGAACAACTTACAATGACCATTTAACCTATTAATCCATACATCTTTGTACTTCTTCACCACCTTCTTATTCTGTCTCCTCCCCTCTTCCTGTTCAGTCTTGTTAAAGGATCTCAGCCTGAAGTATCAACTCGTTATAGATGCTGCCTGACCTGCTGATCTCTTCCAGCATTTTGTGTGTTATTAGAAACCATAGAAAGAAACCATAGAAAAACTACAGCACAGAAACAGGCTTTTTGGCCCTTCTTCACTTTGCCGAACCATTTTCTGCCTAGTCCCACTGACCTGCACACGGAACATATCCCTCCATACAGCTCCCATCCATGTATCTGTCCAATTTATTCTTAAATGTTGAAAAAGAACCCGCATTTACCACCTTGTCTGGCAGTTCATTCCATACTCCCACCACTCTCTGTGTGAAGAAGCCTCCACTAATGTTCCCTTTAAACTTTTCCCCCTTCACCCTTAACCCATATCCTCTGGTTTTTTTCTCCCCTTGCCTCAGTGGAAAAAGCCTGCTTGCATTCACTCTATCTATACCCATCATAATTTTATATACCTCTATCAAATCTCCCCTCATTCTTCTACGCTCCAGGGAATAAAGTCCTAACCTATTCAACCTTTCTCTGTAACTGAGTTTCTCAAGTCCCGGCAACATCCTTGTAAACCTTCTCCGCACTCTTTCAACCTTATTTATATCCTTCCTGTAATTTGGTGACCAAAACTGAACACAATACTCCAGATTCAGCCTCACCAATGCCTTATACAACCTCATCATAACATTCCAGCTCTTATACTCAATACTTTGATTAATAAAGGCCAATGTACCAAAAGCTCTCTTAACGACCCTATCTACCTGTGACGCCACTTTTAGGGAATTTTGTATCTGTATTCCCAGATCCCTCTGTTCTACTGCACTCCTCAATGCCTTACCAATAACACTGTATGTTCTACCTTGGTTTGTCCTTCCAATGTGCAATATGCACACTTGTCTGTATTAAACTCCATCTGCCATTTTTCAGCCCATTTTTCCAGCTGGTCCAAGACCCTCTGCAGGCTCTGAAAACCTTCCTCACTGTCTACTACACCTCCAATCTTTATATCATCAGCATATTTGCTGATCCAATTTACCACATTATCATCCAGATCATTGATATAGATGACAAATAACAATGGACCCAGCACTGATCCCTGTGGCACACCACTAGTCACAGGCCTCCACTCGGAGAAGCAATTCTCTACTACCACTCTTTGGCTTCTTCCATTGAGCCAATGTCTAATCCAATTTACCACCTCTCTATGTATACCTAGCGACTGAATTTTCCTAACTAACCTCCCATGCGGGACCTTGTCAAAGACCTTACTGAAGTCCATGTAGACAATATCCACTGCCTTCCCTTCATCCACTTTCCTGGTAACCTCCTCGAAAAACTCCAATAGATTGGTCAAACATGACCTACCACGCACAAAGCCATGTTGACTCTCCCTAATAAGTCCCTGTCTATCCAAATGCTTGTAGGTTCTGTCTCTTAGTACTCCCTCCAATAACTTACCTACTACCGACGTTAAACTTACTGGTCTATAATTTCCTGGATTACTTTTCGATCCTTTTTTAAACAATGGAACAACATGAGCCACTCTCCAATCCTCCGGCACCTCACCTGTAGACAGCGACATTTTAAATATTTCTGCCAGGGCCCCTGCAATTTCAACACTAATCTCCTTCAAGGTCCGAGGGAACACCTTGTTTGGTCCTGAGGATTTATCCACTTTAATTTTCCTCAAGACAGCAAGCACCTCCTCCTTTTCAATCTGTACAGTTTCCATGATCTCACTACTTGTTTCCCTTAATTCCATAGACTTCATGCCAGTTTCCTTAGTAAATACAGACGCAAAAAACCTATTTAAGATCTCCCCCATTTCCTTTGGTTCCGCACATGGCCGACCACTCTGATCTTCAAGAGGACCAATTTTATCCCTTACAATCCTTTTGCTCTTAATATACCTGTAAAAGCTCTTTGGATTATCCTTCACTTTGACTGCCAAGGCAACTTCATGTCTTCTTTTAGCCCTCCTGATTTCTTTCTTAAGTATTTTCTTGCACTTCTTATACTCCTCAAGCACGTTATTTACTCCCTGCTTCCTATACATGTCATACAACTCCCTCTTCTTCTTTATCAGAGTTGCAATATCCCTTGAGAACCAAGGTTCCTTATTCCTATTCACTTTGCCTTTAATCCTGACAAGAACATACAAACTCTGCACTCTCAAAATTTCTCCTTTGAAGGCTTCCCACCTACCGATCACGTCCTAGCCAGAGAACAACCTGTCCCAATCCATGCTTTTTAGATCCTTTCTCATTTCTTCAAATTTGGCCTTCTTCCAGTTCAGAACCTCAACCCTAGGACCAGGTCTATCCTTGTCCATGATCAAGTTGAAACTAATGGTGTTATGATCACTGGAACCAAAGTGCTCTCCTACACAGACTTCCGTCACTTGTCCTAACTCATTTCCTAACAGGAGATCCAATATTCCATCCCCTCTAGTTGATCCCTCTATATATTGATTTAGAAAACTTCCCTGAACACATTTTACAAACTCTAAACCATCTAGACCCCTAACAGTATGGGAGTCCCAATCAATATATGGAAAATTAAAATCCCCTACCACCACAACTTTATGTTTCCTGCAGTTGCCTGCTATCTCTCTGCAGATTTGCTCTTCCAATTCTCGTTGACTATTGGGTGGTCTGTAATACAATCCCACTAATGTGGCCATACCTTTCCTGTTTCTCAGCTCCACCCATAAGGACTCAGTAGGCAAGCCCTCTAATCTGTCCTGCCTGAGCACTGCTATAATATTTTCTCTAACAAGCAATGGTACTCCCCCACCTTTCATTCCCCTGCCTCGATCACATCTGAAACATCAGAACCCTGGAATATTAAACTGCCAGTCCTGCCCCTCCTGTAGCCAAGTTTCACTAATTGCTATAACGTCATAATTCCATGTGTCAATCCACACCCTCAACTCATCCGCCTTCCCCGCAATACTCCTAGCATTGAAATATATACACCTCAGAAGATTTTCATCACCACTCACAACCTTTCTATTAGTGGATTTGCTTGAACTTTTAACATCATTTATTTTCACCCCAGCCACACTGTCAGCTCTGGCACTCTGGTTCCCATACCCCTGCAAATCTAGTTTAAAGCCTCCCCAATAGCACCAACAAACCTCCCTGAAAGGATATTGGTCCCCCTGTAGTTCAAGTGTAACCCGTCTCTCTTGTACAGGTCCCACCTGTCCCAGAAGAGGTCCCAATGATCCTGAAATCTTAAACCCCGCCCCTACACCAGTTCCTCAGCCACTTGTTCCTCCTCCAGAGCATCCTATTCCTACCCTCACTGGCACCTAGCACAGGTAGCAATCCTGAGATTACCACCCTTGAGGTCCTGCTTTTCAACTTCCTATCAAGCTCTCTATACTTACTGTCCAGGACCTCCTCACTCTTCCTTGCTATGACCGATGTGCACCACGACATCTGGCTGATCACCCTCCCACTTCAGAATGTCATGCAAGCAATTAGAGAGACCCTTGACCCTGGCACTCGGGAGGCAACAAACCATCCTGGATTCTCTGTCACGACCACAGAACCTCCTATCTGCACCTCTAACTATCGAATCCCCTATCACTACCGCTCTCCTCTTTTTCCACCCTCCCTTCTGCACTGCAGAGCCAGACTCAGTGCCAGAGATCCGGCTACTGCAGCTTGTCCCAGGTAAGTCATCCCCCCCAGCAGTATTCAATGCGGTGTACTTGTTGAGGGGAATGGCCACAGGGGAACCCTGCTCTGCCTTCCCTTTCCTCTTCCCTCGCCTGACAGTGACCCAATTTCTTGTCCTCTGCTCCTTTGGCATAACTATCTCCCTGTAGCTACTATCTATAATCTCCTCATTCTCCCAAATGATCCGCAGGTCATCCAGCTCCTGCTCCAGTTCCCTAACACGGTTTGTTAGGAGCTGCAGCTGGATGCACTTCTTGCAGGAGTCGTTGTCAGGGAGACCGGAGGTCTCCCTGACTTCCCACATCCTGCAAGAGGAGCATTCCAACATCCTGCCTGGCATTCTCTCTACTCTAAACAATCTGAACAAAAAAAAACTTACCGGAACCTACCCTGGCCTCTGCCTGTTCTCGCCGAAGCCTGTTTGAGCCAAAGCTGTCCCACTCTGACTCAGTCCACTCCGACGATGGCCGGTACAACGATGGCCGCTGTATATGGTGGTCTGCTTTTAAACCTTGGCGCGCTACGTCACGCGTCTGCGCAGTGCAGACCCTTCTCCTCGAGCAGTGTTTAAAAAAAAGACGACTTTTTCTACCCGATTTCTTCACTCCCTTCTTCTCAGCTGCTTGCTTCGACTGAAACAGAAATCCAGGGAGTTGTACATCAGCTAAGCAAATAAAAAACAGTGACAAATTCTTCAACGGGCATCTGTTATTATGCATGATATTCAGTGAAACACAAAGAAATTTGATGAATATATAGAGCAAGAGACACATTCTCAGAGACGTCAAGAAACTGAACTGCTAATATTTCAGGTGCTACAGACCACTGCTTACGATCACAAGTCACTGCTGGACACCAAGAACATCAAGTCCTGCAGGATGATTCCAGCAGCAAGTTGCTCAATGTAATGGACTGGGACTTATTGTGTTCCATTGTTGTGTTGTGTTGTCTCCTGGACTTGCTGGGTACCATTGAGCCAAGAAGGTGCATGGCCCAACAAGTGAAGTCTTGGACATATTTATTGGGATCACAAGACCCTGTGGGTAACATAGAATACTGAAACTCTGATTCACTGGTTAATTTGTGAGACCGACAGGGATATGTTGCCTCAGTAGTGGTGAGGCCTAGGCCACAGGGTCAGCTTGGATACAGCAGTCTGTTGCAGTTGCCCAAGGGAGGAGAGCTGAGGCAGTGTGGTGTGTGAGGTACGATCTGATGTTTAGACTATTCAAACACTGGCTCAGATTGGAGGTGAGAGCCATTATCACTCGCTCTCCGCGATGGTTACTCCTCTGTCTATGGTACTGAGGTTATGAAGACTGTCCCGGCTGCTGTGCTCTGTGCCCGCTAATATGATGAACTGACACCGAGGCTTTGGGGCCTACTCTGGGGTTTGGATCTGAGGATTCAATTTGGTTTGGAATGTTGTTACTCGCTTCAATTGTTTGCATGATTTGTGTCTTCTTCCTTTTCTCTTGTGCAACGAATGTCTGTTTGTATTTTTATTCATTGGGTTCTTTTGGGTTTCTAATTTTGTGGCTGACTATAAGCAAAGAAATCTCAAGGTTGTATAATCTATACATTCTTCGATAATAAATCTACTTTGAAACTTGAAATTTTTGAGAGAGCAACTTCTGAGACAACAGATTTCATGACCTATGTCAGCGATAATAAACCTGATTCTAATTCTGTGAAAACTAGCAATAGAGAAGCAATATGGCTCACACCAGAAGTGAACAGCATATTAGTGAAAATAGAATTGGACACTAATTCAGCTGTTTCGGTTTTTCGACAAAATGAGTTTGAACGGCATTTGAAAGATACGGGAAACTGAGGAGGTGATAGGTAGGGGTTACAGGGAGGTAGTCACCCCTAGGTTGCAGGAGGCAGGTACCTGGGTGATTGTCAGGAGAGAAAAAGAGAACGGGCAGCCAGTACAGAGTACTCTGAGTCTGGTGATGTAGCTTAGAAGGGAAAGGAGGAAGAAGCGGACGTTGCTGACCTCCACACCTGGGAGGCAACATACCATCTGGGTGTCTCTATAGCATCCATAGAATCTTGTGTCCCCATATTACTCTTCTAATTATGGAATCCCTTATCACTACTGCAGTCCGTACTCAGTGTTACCTGGATGACATTATTGGTCCCAGTGAGGATGACAAGAAACATCTCCAAAATCTCAGGACAGTGTTAAGAAGATTAGAAGATTTTGAGCTCAGAGCACTGCACAAGAAATGCGAATTCTTTAAACCAAACATCACTTATTGTGGTCACCTTATTGAAATTAAAGAATTAGACAAGTGTGTCGAGAAAATTTAGGCAGTGGTGGATGCCCCAAGGCCAAAGGACGTGTCACAGTTTTGGCTCTTTTTGCAGGATCTGTCAACTACTCTGATAGGTTCGTGTGAAACCTGGCTACTGTACTCAACCCCTTGAACTCATGATTGCAGATTGGGAAGAAATGGCAATGGCCAGAACAGTGTAAGGACATTTTCCAAAAGACAAAAGAAATGTTGACATCAGACACTATACTCACACATTATGATCTACACCATCCAGTGAAATTTGCCTGTGATGCCTCACCTTATGGTATAGGTGTAGACATGTCACATGTTATGAGTGAATGCCCCATTGACTTTGCATCATGATCCCTACTACACAGATTGACAGAGAGGATTTGAGTCTGGTTTGTGGTAGAAAATCTTTCAACCAGTAGCTGCATGGGACTGAGTTTACCCTCATTACTGATCATCAACCACGGATGCCTATTTTCAATCCACATGAACAGCAGCAGCACAAATGCAAAGATAGGCTCTGTTTCTTGGAAGACACAAGTACAAGACTGAATTTAGGAGGACAACTTGTCATTTAATCATGGAAGTGCTGATACATTGTCCCATTTATTCTGAACGTATTCTCCCTAATCCAAATTGAAAGCCTCCCGATCACGGCAGAGATGATCCAAAGAGAAACCAGAAAAGACCCCCACACTGTCTCAGGTCTACATGGCCACCCAAAATGAAGCATAAATTCCAGTTGTCCCATTTCTACTAGTGCCAGGATGAATTTGCCATTGACAGGGGTTGTCCCATGTGGGGATTGAGAGTTGTTGTACCATCCCAGCTGAGAGCTAAAGTGTTGGACGAGCTACATTCTGGTCACCTAGGTGTGATCAAGTTGAACATCGTGGCTCGAAGCTTTATCTGGTGGCCTGGGATAGATCAGCAGATTGAACAACTTGCCATGCACTGCTAGGGATGCCAACATGTCCAGAAGATGCCAAGAGCCATGTCTCTCCACCCTGAGAATGGCCTGCAATGCCCTGGTAGAGGATTCATGTGGATTTTGCTGGACCATTCATGGGCACGAGTTTCTCAGTAGTAGTGGATGCAGCTACAAAGTGGCCAGAGGTGTTCCCAGTAGCCTCCGCTACAGCCTCACACGCTGTTGATGTGTTGAGAAGCCTCTTCTCAACGACTGGTGTTCCAGAGCACTTAGTCAGTGACAATGGACCACAGTTTGTGGTGGAACAGTTTCAGTCATTCCTGAAAATGAATGGAATAAGATATATTACAGCTTAATGTGAAAAAGACTAAGGAGCTGGTGGTAGACCTGAGGAGACCTAAGGTACCGGTGACCCCTGTTTCCATCCAGGGGGTCAGTGTGGACATGGTGGAGGATTACAAATACCTGGGGATATGAATTGACAATAAACTGGACTGGTCAAAGAACACTGAGGCTGTCTACAAGAAGGGTCAGAGCTGTCTCTATTTCCTGAGGAGACTGAGGTCCTTTAACATCTGTCGGACGATGCTGAGGATGTTCTACGAGTCTGTGGTGGCCAGTGCGATCATGTTTGCTGTTGTGTGCTGGGGCAGCAGGCTGAGGGTAGCAGACACCAACAGAATCAACAAACTCATTCGTAAGGCCAGTGATGTTGTGGGGATGGAACTGGACTCTCTGACGGTGGTGTCTGAAAAGAGGATGCTGTCCAAGTTGCATGCCATCTTGGTCAATGTCTCCCATCCAGTACATAATGTACTGGTTGGGCACAGGAGTACATTCAGCCAGAGACTCATTCCTCCCAGATGCAGCACAGAGCGTCATAGGAAGTCATTCCTGCCTGTGGCCATCAAACTTTACAACTCCTCCCTTGGAAGGTCAGACACCCTGAGCCAATAGGCTGGTCATTGACTTATTTCCTGGCATAATTTACATATTTACATATTACTATTTAATTATTTATGGTTTTATTGCTATTTAATTATTTATGGTCCAACTGTAACGAAAACCAATTTCCCCCAGGATCAATAAAGTATGACTATCTGCACCATACCACCCAGGTACACATGGCTTGGTGGGAAGGTTTGTCCAGGGTCTATAGAATGCACTGTGAGCAATCTCAGCAAACACACTATGGGAGCACTGAATCAGAAGCTCGCCAATTTCCTCATTGCATATCGCAATGCAGCACACTCCACAACCAACAACCCACCAACTATGCTGTTCCTCGGTCATCCCTTTTGCTCACGCTTCAATCTTCTGTAACCCAATCTCAGGAGAAGGATGCAGGACAAACAGCTGAGACACATTGAGGGCTCATCAAACATGGAGGTCTGATGTTTCACTCCTGGACAAGCAGTCCTGGTGAGGGACTACAGAGGTGATCAAAAGTGGGTGCTGGGGAAGATCAAGACAGAACTGGACCACTCTCCTACACAGTGGAGATTGCGTCTGATATCATCTGGAGGTGACACATCGATCAGTTGAGGAGAGCAGAGTCAATTGTTACAGAAGAAAGGTGTCCAGAGCTGTCAGAACCACTTCCTGTAGACCCAGACTCAACTCCTACAAGCACCATGGAGGAGACCCCAGAAGCTGAGATTGTTTCACAGCCTCAAGTCTCACTTACCAGGAAAAAGGGAACCCCTCTTGTCAGGAAAGATGCTATCCTGCAAGAGTAAGAAATTCTCCACAGTGATTAAATCTTTATGCCTGAATGGGACAATTTAAAATTTACTATGCTGTGGATGTCTATGTATAGTTGAATAGACTTTATTTCTTACATCCTTCACATATATGAGGAGTAAAAATCTTTACTTTACGTCTCCATCTAAATGTGCAATCATATTAATTTATAATAATTTCTAATAAGTAGAACGGTCAATGTAATATAGAGTACACGCAAATCAGTGTGAGTTAATCAGTCTGATGGCCTGGTGGAAGAAGCTGTCCCGGAGCCTGTTGGTCCTGGCTTTTCTGCTGCAGTACTGTTTCCCAAATGGTAGCAGCTGGAACAGTTTGTGGTTGGGGTGACTCGGGTACCCAATGATCCTTCGGGCCCTTTTTATACACCTGTCTCTGTAAATGTTCTGAATAGTGGGAAGTTCACAACTACAGATGCGCTGGGCTGTCCACACCACTCTCTGCAGAGTCCTGTGATTGAGGGAAGTACAGTTCCCATACCAGGCAGTGATGCAGCCAGTCAGGATGCTCTCAATTGTGTCCCTGTAGAAAGTCCTTAGGATCTGGGGGCCCATACCAAACTTCCTCAACTGTCTGAGGTGAAAGGGGCGCTGTTGTGCCTTTTTCACCACATAGCTGGTATGTACAGTCCACGTGAGATCCTCGGTGATGTGGATGCCGAGGAACTTGAAAGTGTTCACCCTCTCAACCCCAGATCCATTGATGTCAATAGGGGTTAGCCCGTCTTCATTCCTCCTGTAATCCATAACCAGCTCCTTTATTTTTGTGACATTGAGGGAGAGGTTGTTTTCTTGACACCACTGTGTCAGGGTGATGAATTCTTCCCTGTATGCCACCTCATTATTGTTTGAGATAAGGCCAATCAATGTAGTGTCATCGACAAATTTAATTAGCAGATTGGAGCTGTGGGTGGCGACACAGTCATGGGTATACAGGGAGTAAAGGAGGGTACTCAGTACGCAGCCCTGAGGGGCTCCTGTATTGAGAGTCAGAGGGTTGGAGGTGAGGGAGCCCACTCTTTCCACCTGCTGGTGATCTGACAGGAAGTCCAGGATCCAGCTGCACAAGGCAGGGTCAAGGCTGAGGTCTCTGAGCTTCTTGTCGAGCCTGGATGGAACTATGGTGTTGAATGCTGAACTGTAGTCCAAGAACAGCATTCTTCTTCTCCAGATGTGTAAGGACGGTATGTAGAGCAGTGGCTGTTGTGTCGTCTGTTAATTGGTTGTGTAGGTAGGTGAATTGTAGGGGGTCCAGTGTGGGTGGTAGCAAGCTACAGATGTAATCCTTGACCAGCCGCTCTAAGCATTTGCTTACTATTGAGGTGAGCGTGACAGGATGCCAGTCGTTCAGACATGTTACCTGGAGAGTAGTTGCACTAAAGAGCAATGTTTGAGTTGAGATGTATTCTAAACTGAGTTAGAGTTTATAGCTGAGCAGGGAGAAGTGTAGTACATTTAATATTTCAGTAATATTATAAAAAAAATACTTTATTTGTTTGTTCACATTATTCATTATGGATTACCGGCAGGAAGCATGTGAATGGTATACGTCATTACTCCACCATATCATATGAGATCAGCTTACTAAAGTAAATGTAAATAGACCCGTTTCCTGGTTCCCATGTTTTCCTTTTGTTTAGTTTCTGGACTTACAAAACATAACAGTAACCAGAATGGAGAATGGAAAAATAGAGATTACTGGAAGTTAGAGAAATCGATGTTCATGCCATCAGGTCGGAGACAAACAAGCCAAACTACGAGGTGTTACTCCTCCAGTCTGCGTTTAGCCATATCGTGGCCGTGGAGCAATGAATACCCAGCAGTTTTGCCCTGCCTGTCACTGAGACCAAATTGTTTTCAGCTCCACATTTATTTAACTTTGTGAATTTAAATTTCACAGCTGCTGACGTGGGATTTGAAATACAGCATTTCTAATCCAATGCTCTGGAATTCTGAATCCAGTTCCGAAAATTTAAATCCCTGTCCATTGTATCCACTCATCAGCAAACAACAAAATAATAGGAACGTCATGAGGACCAGAATATTTGTAAGTCTGCCTGCTTTCCACACTCTACTACAGCAGAAACAGATCCCTACATTCTGTGTGATCTGCAGGGTCCAAAAGACAATTAGCCACAGGAGTCGCATGAAGCCATTTAGCTCATGAAGTCTGCTGTCACCATTCCATCATGGCTGCTTTATTATCTCTCTCAACCCTGCTTCCTTCTTCAACTTCCCATAACCTTTGATGCCGTTACGGATCAGGAACCTATCAGCCTGCAATTTAAATATATCCAATGGCTGACATCCACATCCATCTGTTTCCACAGATTCATCACCCACTGACTGACAAAATTCCTCCTCATCTCTGTGAAAAAGTGCAATTGTTGTATTATGAGGCTATGCCCTCTCATCCTAGACTGTGAAGCTATGTCCTCCAGTCACCGACTGTGAGGCAATGTCCCCTGGTCCTTAACAGTGAGGCTATGCCCTCTAGTCAAGGACTGTGAGGCTATTTCCTCCAGTCATAGACTGTGAGGTGATGCCCTCTAGTCCTGGACTGTGAGGCGATGCCCTCTAGTCCTGGACTATGAGGCGATGCCCTCTAGTCCTGGATTGTGAGGCGATGCACTCTAGTCCTGGATTGTGAGGCGATGCACTCTGGTCCTAAACTGGGAGGCTATGCCCTCTAGTCCTAGACTGTGACGCAATGCCCTCCAGTCACCGACTGTGAGGCAATGTCCCCTGGTCCTTGACGGTGAGGCTATGCACTCTAGTCACCGACAGTGAGGCTATGCCCTCTAGTCCTAGACTGTGAGGCTATGTCCTCTGAAGGCAGAAGGCTGAAGAACAGGACCTCAAGGGTGGTGTTCTCAGGATTGCTGCCAGTGCTACGTGTTAGTGATGCTAAGAATTGGAGGAGATGGCAGTTGAATGCGTGGCTGAGGAGTTGGTGCAGGGAGCAGGGTTTTAGACTTCTATATCATTGGGATCTCTTCTGGGGAAGGTGGGACCTGTACAGATTGGACGGGTTGTACCTGAACTCGAGGGGGAGCAATATCCTTGCAGGTAGGTTTGCTAGCATGGTTCGGGAGGGTTTAAACTAATTTGCAAGGGGGATGAGACCCAGAGCGATAGAGCAGTGAAAGAAGTGCATGGAGTAAAGCCAGATCTAACATATAGAGAGGCTTTGAGGAAAGAGAAGCAGAATAAAATAAACAGTGTAAAGACAGTAAGGTAGAAGGGCTGAAATGTGTGTACCTCAATGCAAGAGGCATCAGGAACAAAGGTGATGAACTGAGAGCTTAGATACGTACATGGAATTATGATGTAGTGGCCATTACAGAGACTTGGCTGGCACCAGGGCAGGAATGGATTCTCAATATTCCTGGATTTCAGTGCTTTAAAAGGGCTAAAGAGGGAGGAAAAAGGGGAGGAAGGGTGGCATTACTGGCCAGGAATTCTCTTACAGCTACAGAAAGAGTAGCAGGATCCTCTTTTGAGTCAGTATGGGTGGAAGTCAGGAACAGGAAGGGAGCAGTTACTCTATTGGGGGTATTCTATAGGCCCCCTTGTAGCAGCAGAGATACAGAGGAGCAGATTGGGAGGCAGATTTTGGAAAGGTGCAAAAATAACAGGGTTGTTATCATGAGTGACTTTAACTTCCATAATATTGATTGGCACCTGATTAGTTCCAATGGTTTGGACGGGGCAGAGTTTCTTAAGTGTGTCCAGGACAGATTCCTGTCACAGTATGTGGACAGGCCCACCGGGGGAATGCCATACTAGATCTAGTACTAGGTAATGAACTGGTTCAGGTCACAGATCTCTCAGTGGGTGAGCATCTGGCGGACAGTGACCACCGCTCCCTGGCCTTCAGCATTATCATGGAAAAGGATAGAATTAGAGAGGACAGGAAAATTTTTAACTGGGGAAGGGCAAATTATGAGGCTATAAGGCTAGAACTTGCAGGTGTGAATTGGGATGATGTTTTTGCAGAGAAATGTACTATGGACGTGTGGTCGATGTTTAGGGATCTCTTGCAGGATGTTAGGGATTAATTTGTCCCGGTGAGGAAGATAAAGAATGGTAGGGTGAAGGAACCATGGGTAACAAGTGAGGTGGAAAATCTAGTCAGGTGGAAGAAAGCAGCATACATGAGGTTTAGGAAGCAAGGATCAGATGGGTCTATTGAGGAATATAGGGTAGCAAGAAAGGAGCTTAATAAGGGGCTGAGAAGAGCAAGATGGGGGCATGAGAAGGCCTTGGCGAGTAGGGTAAAGGAAAACCCCAAGGCATTCTTCAATTATGTGAAGCAAAAAAGGATGACAGGATGACCGATTAGAGATAAAGGTGGGAAGATGTGCCTAGAGGCTGTGGAAGTGAGCGAGGTCCTCAATGAATACTTCTCTTCAGTATTCACCAATGAGAGGGAACTTGATGATGGTGAGGACAATATGAGTGAGGTTGATGTTCTGGAGCATGCTGATATTAAGGGAGAGGAGGTGTTGGAGTTGTTAAAATACATTTGGATGGATAAGTCCCAGGGGCCTGACGGAATATTTCCCAGGCTGCTTCGTGAGGTGAAGGAAGAGATTGCTGAGCCTCTGGCTAGGATCTTTATGTCCTCGTTGTCTACGGGAATGGTACCGGAGGATTGGAGGGAGGTGAATGTTGTCCCCTTGTTCAAAAAGGGTATTAGGGATAGTCTGGGTAATTATAGACCAGTGAGCCTTGCGTCTGTGGTGGGAAAGCTGTTGGAAAAGATTCTTAGAGATAGGATCTATGGGCATTTAGAGAATCATGGTCTGATCAGGGACAGTCAGCATGGCTTTGTGAAGGGCAGATCGTGTCTAACAAGCCTGATAGAGTTCTTTGAGGAGATGAGCTGGCATATAGATGAGGGTAGTGCAGAGGATGTGATCTATATGGAGAAGTGTGAGGTGGTACACTTTGGAAGGACAAACTCCAAAGCAGAGTACAAAGTAAATGGCAGGATACTTGGTAGTGCAGAGGAGCAGAGGGATCTGGGGGTACATGTCCACAGATCCCTGAAAGTTGCCTCACAGGTAGGTAGGGTAGTTAAGGAAGTTTATGGGGTGTTAGCTTTCATACGTCGAGGGATAGAGTCGCGGGATCAGCCTTAAACACACAGGGTGTAAAGGTACGATCAGCGGGAACCCGGTGTGGGTCCACCCTTGCCTGGGTGCCGGGTTCACTGCAGAGGATCGACCGCATCTGGAGGAGGGGTCACAGTCGGTGACCTCAGGTGACATCACAAAGGACCCGCTCGAAAGC
This sequence comes from Mobula hypostoma, assembly GCF_963921235.1. Taxonomy (NCBI): domain Eukaryota; kingdom Metazoa; phylum Chordata; class Chondrichthyes; order Myliobatiformes; family Myliobatidae; genus Mobula; species Mobula hypostoma. The sequence continues at coordinate 8,776,894 of NC_086129.1, read as the reverse complement.
TGCTTGTGAACAATATCGCAGGTCTGTGAGTGGAAGCCGTTTTGAATGATCAGTCGTTCTTGTTCTCTCTCTCCTTCCCCCCACCTTGTCCATCGCCCTGGCAACGATTACTGCGAACTGAACTAAATTGGACTGGACTTTGTGTCACTCTGAAATTGGTCATTTACCCCTAGACAACGATAGAGCTTGATTGATCCTGTTATCTTAATTCTGTGCACATGTGTGTTTATCATTGCTGAATTGTTGCATTTATTATCCTTTCGATTACTGTGTTGCTTGTTTCTTTAATAAAACTTTCTTAGTTCTAGTAATCCAGGCTCCAACTGAGTGATCCATTTTCTGCTGGTTTGGCAACCCAGTTACGGGGTACGTAACACTATCTAACTATCTGCCTGTCTGTTGAGCTGTTTACGTCTTGCACTGTACTGCTGCCACAAAACATCAAGTTTCACAACTCAGTACAAGAGCTTCTCACCGACTTGTGAGAGGCGCACCGCTTCCAGGGCAGTTCCGTTCAGTATGGTGTTGAGCATCTTGAGTGCTGTTGAAGCTGTGCTCCTCTGGGCAAGTGGAGGGTGTTCCAAAACATTTCTGACTTGATCTTTGTAGGTGATGGCAGGTTTGGGTAGTTAAGAGGTGAGATATTCCTATGTGACTCCAGGCTGGGTTTAACTTTGTCTGTGGTGGATATTCACTTTCCAGGACCCGAGAGGTGATTGCTAACCTCAGCTTTCAAGCACAGCATCATGACCTTTCCAAATGGTCAGAGATGTTGGTGATAAAGTTAAACTTTTAACATATATTCTTTGCTCTGCTTTTTGTTGTCAACAAGAACCAATCCACAGATTTTAATGTACTTTGCAAGCAATAATCACTTTGAAGTTGGAGTCACAGATTTGCAAAATAAAGAGACCAGGAGACTTCACTCCATTGCCCAAACACAAGGCACAAGGGGATATGTCACTTAGCTCATCAAACGTTGGGATGTTTGTGTACTCAGGGGGTCAGCCTCACAGCATTAATTACAGATGTTTGGGATCTCTGTCACCAGAAGCTTTTAAGGCCATCTGTGGGACTAGGTGAGAGTAAGTGTTCAGCACAGACTAGAAGGGCCGAGATGGCCTTTTTCCGTGATGTTTGGGATCTCTGTCACCAGAAGCCTTTAAGGCCGTCTGTGTGAGTTTCTTTGACCCAGCCAAACTTCACATGCAGATGATGTCATCCAGTCGAAAATAGTACAAATACTTTCACTTATCTACATGAATACATCATATCCATTATCCAATTTTTTTCAGGAGACTTACACACCTCTATCAAGTTGTGTCTCATCCTCCTTCACTCCAAGGAGAAAAGCCCTTGCTCACTCAGCCTTTCTTTATACGAGATGTTCTCTCATGCAGGCTGCACCCTCTCTAAAACCTCCACACCCTTCCTATAATGAGGTGAACAGAAGTGAACACAGTACCTTAAGTGTTATAGAGCTGCAACATTAGCTTGTGACTCTTGAACTCGGCCCCCAGGGAGATCTGGCATGTCACCAAGTAGTCCAGCAGAATTCGACAGATGCGCTGTTGGAAATTTCCTGACCGGTCACATCACGGCCTGGTAGGGCAATTCCAATGCACAGGAACACGAGGCTGCAGAGAGTGATGGACTCTGGTTATGTCCTTGTTTTGCACTCATTTATGCACATTCATTTTTTATTCTCTCTCCTCACTGTCTTGTATAATTTATGTATGATTTATGCTCTGTGTGCTGTCCGTACCTCTGGGCCTGTAATGCTCCTGCAAGCAAGTATTTCATTGTCCCTGATCGTAATTGTGCACATGACAATAAACTCAACCTGAGGAAGAATATTTGCTCCCAAGAAACCATTATTTCCATGCAAATATTTTCTTGTTAATTAATGACTATCACTGAATGCAGTAAAGTTCTCCAGCTAAATAATAAATAAACTGCACAGAGGCTCATTTTTGTGCCTGCCAATGGATGAAGTTTGGATTTAATTATGTCCTCCTTTCCTGCTGTTCAGATGATTCATTTACTTCCTGCTGATCTCTGGTGCTAGATCTGGCTTTGTTGTGTGGACCTTGTGTATTAATGGTGATGTGTAAATCAGTGAACTGGAATATTGCACAGATGCATTACGTTTGTTGAAATGCATCATGTGACTTTAATCTTACTTTAACTGCCTAAACCGGAATATATTACACAAATCTGAAGTAATATGTTCCATAATTTTTATTGTTTATCTTTGACAGCTTAACAACGATTTGCATTCTATTAAGGACACTGGAATTCAGTACAGATCCTTCGGCCCATGATGTTGTACCATCTGTTCTGTATGCGCGGAGCAAGAATGACAACAGAGTAGTATGATTGAACACTTTTACTGAGTCATGTTAGTAATGGTACACACTGGGCAATTTACAGTGCGGGAGCAGAGATCCAAGATGAAAAACATGCACGCTTCAAACCCCATGCCCAAAAGGGAGTGGTTCCCTCATGCAGGGGGCCTAATTGATTCACCGTGTGATCGATCAGCCATATGCACATTCGCCATATTCTCACAATTGATCTTTTAAGCTTATCCAAGATCAATCTAATCCTTCCCTCCAACATAGCCCTCCATTTTTCCTTGCATCCATGTGCCTATCTAAGAGTCTCTTAAATGTCCATAATGTATCTGCCTCTACCATCACCCCGGCAGTACGTTCTATGTACTTACCATCTTCTGTGTAAAATCCTATTTTTGACATCCCTCTCTATACTTTTCACCAATCACTTTAAAATTATGCCCTCTTGTTTCAGCAAATGTTACCCTGGGGAAAAAAGTTTCTGTCTGTCCACTATGCCTTAAGTACACTAAATGACCTGGCCTCCACAGCCACCTGTGGCAACAGATTTCACAGAGTCACCACTCTCTGACTGAAGAAATTCCTCCTCATCTGCATTCCAAAATGACAACAACCTGGCCCTTAACTCCCAGAAGACGAAGGAGATCATTGTGGACTTCAGGCATGCTAGGAGCCACACTCACGTCCCCATCTACATCAACGGATCTGTAGCAGAGTGTGCGTCAAACTTCAAATTCCTAGGTGTCCACATTTCCGAGGATCTCACTTGTTCCCCGAACTCCTCCATCCTGATCAGAAAGGTGCAACAGTGCCTTTATTTTCTGTGGAGCATGAAGAAAGCTCACCTCTGTCCCAGGATACTGACGGACTTTTACCGCTGTACCATTGAGAGCATACTCACCAACTGCATCTCGGTGTGGTATGGCAATTGTCCCGTATCGGACCGCAAAGCACTCCAGCATGTGGTGAAAACTGCCCAGCGGATTATCGGCACCCAATTGCCCACCATTGAGAACATCTACCGTAAGTGCTGCCTGGTCAGGGCAAAGAGCATTATCAAGGGTGCATCTCACCCGAACCATGGACATTTTACTCTCCTCCCATCCGGTAGGTGCTACAGGAGCCTCTGCTCCCACACCAGCAGGCACAGGAAGAGCTTTTTCCCTGAGGCTGTGACACTGCTGAACCTCACATCACAGCGCTAAGCAGTATTGCATCCGTATTGTACTGTCTCAGTACTTTTATATTTGTGTGCTGTAGCATTTACTTTTTATTCACAGTTATTTTGTAAATAACACTATTATTTGCATTTCTGGTCAGATGCTAACTGCATTTCATTGGCTTTGTATCTGTACTCGGCACAATGACAATAAAGTTGAATCTAATTGGGTCTTTATTCTTTGGAGCATAGAAGGTTGAGGGGGGACTTGATAGAGGTATTTAAAATTATGAGGGGAATTGATAGAGTTGACGTGTATAGGCTTTTTTCCATTGAGAGTGGGGGAGATTCAAACAAGAGCACATGAGTTGAGAGTTAAGGGGCAAAAGTTTAGGGGTAACATGAGGGGGAACTTCTTTACTCAGAGAGTGGGAGCTGTGTGGAACGAGCTTCCAGCAGAAGTGGTTGAGGCAGGTTCGATATTGTCATTTAAAGTAAAATTGGATCGATATATGGACAGAAAAGGAATGGAGGCTTATGGGCTAAGTGCAGGTTGGTGGGACTAGGTGAGAGTAAGAGTTCGGCACGGACTAGAAGGGCCAAGATGGCCTGTTTCCGTGCTGTAATTGTTATCTGGTTATATGGTTATAATCTAATATCCCCCTGTTCTAATATAAGCCTATTATAGCGATACAGCACTTTATAAGTTTTTTATTATGAGAAATAGTTTGGACTTTTCGTCCATCTCCATCAGTAGGTAGGCCTCAGCTAAGTTCACTTTGCTGAAGTGTTTTCCTCCAGAAAGGTTTGCAAAGATATCCTCTATCCTGGGCAAAGGGTATTGATCTACTTTCAGTACAGGGATGATGGTGACCTTAACATCACCACAGATCCTGACAGACCCATTCTTCCTGGCTACTGGAACCACTGGCATTGTCCATGGGCTCCATCCAACCTTAGAAAGAATTCCTTCAGCCTCCATATGATCTAGCTCACTGGCTGCTTTATCAGCCATGATCATAATAAATGGCGGTGCAGGCTCGAAGGGCCGAATGGCCTACTCCTGCACCTATTTTCTATGTTTCTATGTTTCTATCACAGATGGTATAATGAACCATATAGGCTTTGTAAAACTTGGGTTTGGCATTTTCATTTAACACTATTCTATCCTTGATATGTTTGAGTTTTCCAATGCCATCTTTGAACATTGCTGTGGCATCATCCAGTACCTTCCTAATTCACTTTCAGTTGATCCTGTTAACATATATAACCATACAACAATATAACAATTACAGCACGGAAAAAGGCCATCTCGGCCCTCCTAGTTCGTGCTGAGCTCTTACTCTCACCTAGTCCCACCGACCTGCACTCAGCCCATAACCCTCCATTCCTTTCCTGTAGGTACAGAGGAGATGTTTTTTACGCAGAGAGACAGGTGAGTGCGTGGAATGGGCTGTCAGTGGTGGAGGCAGATACAACAGGGCCTTTTAAGAGACTCCTGGACAGGTACATGGAGCTTAGAAAAATAGAGGGCTATGGGTAACCTGAGGTAATTTCAAAATAAGTACATGTTCGGCAGAGCATTGTGGACTGAAGGACCTGTATTGTGCTGTAGGTTTTCTATGTTTCTAAAGAGTTACTCACCATAACCACTCACAAAGGACTTTATCGCTATAAGAGGCTTATGTTTGGAGTCGCTGCACTCTGGCAGAAAGCTATGGACCAGGTGCTGTACTCAGTGTTACCTGGATGACATTATTGGTACCAGTAAGGATGACAAGAAACATCTCCAAAATCTCAGGACAGTGTTAAGAAGATTAGAAGATTTTGAGCTCAGGGCACTGCACAAGAAATACAGATTCTTTAAACCAAACATCACTTATTGTGGTCACCTTATTGACATTAAAGAATAAGACAAATGTGTCGAGAAAATTTAGGCAGTGGTGGATGCCCCAAGACCAAAGGACGTGTCACAGTTTTGGCTCTTTTTGGAGGATCTGTCAATTACTCTGATAGGTTTGTGTGAAAATTGGCTACTGTGCTCAACCCCTTGAACTCATGATTGCAGATCGGGAAGAAATGGCAACGGCCAGAACAGTGTGAGGACATTTTCCAAAAGACAAAAGAAATGCTGACATCAGACACTATACTCACACATTATGATCTACACCATCCAGTGAAATTTGCCTGTGATGCCTCACCTTATGGTATAGGTGTAGACATGTCACATGTTATGAGTGAATGCCCCATTGACTTTGCATCATGATCCCTACTACACAGATTGACAGAGAGGATTTGAGTCTGGTTTGTGGTAGAAAATCTTTCAACCAGTAGCTGCATGGGACTGAGTTTACCCTCATTACTGATCATCAACCACGGATGCCTATTTTCAATCCACATGAACAGCAGCAGCACAAATGCAAAGATAGGCTCTGTTTCTTGGAAGACACAAGTACAAGACTGAATTTAGGAGGACAACTTGTCATTTAATCATGGAAGTGCTGATACATTGTCCCATTTATTCTGAACGTATTCTCCCTAATCCAAATTGAAAGCCTCCCGATCACGGCAGAGATGATCCAAAGAGAAACCAGAAAAGATCCCCACACTGTCTCAGGTCTACATGGCCACCCAAAATGAAGCATAAATTCCAGTTGTCCCATTTCTACTAGTGCCAGGATAAATTTGCCATTGACAGGGGTTGTCCCATGTGGGGATTGAGAGTTGTTGTACCATCCCAGCTGAGAGCTAAAGTGTTGGACGAGCTACATTCTGGTCACCTAGGTGTGATCAAGTTGAACATCGTGGCTCGAAGCTTTATCTGGTGGCCTGGGATAGATCAGCAGATTGAACAGCTTGCCATGCACTGCTAGGGATGCCAACATGTCCAGAAGATGCCAAGAGCCATGTCTCTCCACCCTGAGAATGGCCTGCAATGCCCTGGTAGAGGATTCATGTGGATTTTGCTGGACCATTCATGGGCACGAGTTTCTCAGTCGTAGTGGATGCAGCTACAAAGTGGCCAGAGGTGTTCCCAGTAGCCTCCGCTACAGCCTCACACACTGTTGATGTGTTGAGAAGCCTCTTCTCAACGACTGGTGTTCCAGAGCACTTAGTCAGTGACAATGGACCACAGTTTGTGGTGGAACAGTTTCAGCCATTCCTGAAAATGAATGGAATAAGACATATTACAGCTTAATGTGAAAAAGACTAAGGAGCTGGTGGTAGACCTGAGGAGACCTAAGGTACTGGTGACCCCTGTTTCCATTCAGGGGGTCAGTGTGGACATGGTGGAGGATTACAAATACCTGGGTATATGAATTGACAATAAACTAGACTGGTCAAAGAACACTGAGGCTGTCTACAAGAAGGGTCAGAGCCGTCTCTATTTCCTGAGGAGACGGAGCTCCTTTAACATCTGTCGGACAATGCTGAGGATGTTCTATGAGTCTGTGGTGGCCAGTGCGATCATGTTTGCTGTTGTGTGCTGGGGCAGCAGGCTGAGGGTAGCAGACACCAACAGAATCAACAAACTCATTCGTAGGGCCAGTGATGTTGTGGGGATGGAACTGGACTCTCTGACGGTGGTGTCTGAAAAGAGTATGCTGTCCAAGTTGCATGCCATCTTGTACAATGTCTCCCATCCAGTACATAATGTACTGGTTGGGCACAGGAGTACATTCAGCCAGAGACTCATTCCACCGAGATGCAACACAGAGCGTCATAGGAAGTCATTCCTGCCTGTGGCCATCAAACTTTACAACTCCTCCCTTGGAAGGTCAGACACCCTGAGCCAATAGGCTGATCCTGGACTTATTTCCTGGCATAATTTACATATTACTATTTAATTATTTATGGTGCAACTGTAATGAAAACTAATTTCCCCCAGGATCAATCAAGTATGACTATGACTATGTAACGTTCTGGTAAATCTTCTCTGGACTCTCTCTATTTTCTTGACAACTTTCCTATAATTCGGTGAACAGAACTGTACACAATACTCCAAATCTGGCCTTACCAATGCCATGCACAATTTCAACATTACATCCCAACTCCTATACTCAATGCTCTGTTTTATAAAGGCCAGCATACCAAAAGCTTTCTTCACCATCCTATCCACATGAGATTCCACCTTCAGGGAACTATGCACCATTATTCTTAGATCCTTCTGTTCTACTGCATTCTTCAATGCCCTACCATTTACCATGTATGTCCTACCAAAATGTAGCACCTCACATTTATCAGCATTAAACTCCATCTGCCATCTTCCAGTCCACTCTTCTAACTGGCCTAAATCTCTCTGCCAGCTTTGAAAACCTACTTCATTATCGACAACTCCACCTATCTTAGTATCATCTGCATACTTACTAATCCAATTTACCACCCCATCATCCAGATCATTAATATATATGACAAACAACACTGGACCCAGTACAGATCCCTAAGGCACACCACTAGACACCGTCCTCCAATCTGACACACAGTTATCCACCACTACTCTCTGCGTCTCCCATCCAGCCACTGCTGAATCCACTTTGCTACTTCAATATTAATATCTAACAATTGAACCTTCCTAAGTAACCTTCCTTGTAGAACCTTGTCAAAGGGCTTACTGAAGTCCACATAGACAACATCCACTACTTTACCCTCGTCAACTTTCCTGGTAACCTCTTCAAAAAATTCAATAAGACCTTCCATGCACAAATCCATGTTGACTGTTCCTAATCAGACCCTGTCTATCCAGATAATTATATATACCATCTCTAAGAATACTTTCCATCAATTTACCCACCACTGACGTCAAACTCACAGGCCGATAATTGCTAGGTTTACTCTTAGAACCCTTTTTAAACAATGGAACCACATGAGCAATACGCCAATCCTCCGGCACCATCCCCCTTTCTAATGACATTTGAAATATTTCTGTCAGAGCCCCTGCTATTTCCACACTAACTTCCCTCAAGGTCCTAGGGAATATCCTGTCAGGACCCAGAGACTTATCCACTTTTATATTCCTTAAAAGCACCAGTACTTCCTCTTCTTTAATCGTCATAGTTTCCATAACTTCCCTACCTTTTTCCTTTACCTTGCACAATTCAATATCCTTTTCCTTAGTGAATACCGAAGAAAAGAAATTGTTCAAAATCTCCCCCATCTCTTTTGGCTCCTCACATAGCCGTCCACTCTGATTCTCTAAGGGACCAATTTTATCCCTCATTATCCTTTTGCTATTTATATAACTGTAGAAACCCTTTGGATTTATTTTCGCCTTACTTGCCAAAGCAACCTCATAGCTTTTTTTAGCTTTTCTAATTTCTTTCTTAAGATTCTTTTTACATTCTTTATATTCCTCGAGCACCTCATTTACTCTAAGCTGCCTATATTTATTGTAGATCTCTCTCTTTTGCCGAACCAAGTTTCCAATATCCCTTGAAAACCATGGCTCTCTCAAACTTTTAACCTTTCCTTTCAACCTAACAGGAACATAAAGATTCTGTACCCTCAAAATATCAACTTTAAATGACCTCCATTTCTCTATTACATCCTTCCCATAAAACAAATTGTCCCAATCCACTCCTTCTAAATCCTTTCGCATCTCCTCAAAGTTAGCCTTTCTCCAATCAAAAATCTCAATCCTAGATCCAGTCCTATCCTTCTTCATAATTACACTGAAACTGACAGTATTGTGATCACTGGACCTGAAGTCCTCCCCAACACATACCTCCGTCACCTACCCTATCTCAGTCCCTAACAGGAGATCCAACACTGCCCCTTCTCTAGTTGGTATCTCTATGTATTGCTGCAAAAAACTATCTTGCACACATTTTACAAAGTCCAAACCATCCAGCCCTTTTACAGAATGGGTTTCCCAGTCTATGTGTGGAAAATTAAAATCTCCCACAATCACAACCTTGTGCTTACTACAAATATCTGCTATCTCCTTACAAATTTGCTCCTCCAATTCTCACTCCCCATTAGGTGGTCTATAATACACCCCTATAAGTGTTACTACACCTTTCCCATTCCTCAATTCCACCCAAATAGCCTCCCTAGATGAGTCCTCTAATCTATCCTGCCAAAGCACCGCTGTAATATTTTCTCTGACAAGCAATGCAACACCTCCCCCTCTTGCCCCTCCGATCCCCCGATTCTATCACACCTGAAGCAACAAAATCCAGTTGCCAATCACACCCCTCCTGCAACCACGTTTCACTAGTAGCTACAACATCATCTTTCCAGGTATCAATCCATGCTCTAAGCTCATCCACCTTTCTTACAATGCTCCTAGCATTAAAATAGATGCATTTAAGAAACTCTCCACCTCTTCCTCTCTGTTTATCCCTAATGGTGCAAACAACTTTGTTATCTTTTTCTTCCTTCTCCCCTACATCTTTAGTCTGAGCGCTCCTGATCTCTGTCCCCTGCCTATCCTTCCTCACACACTGTCTACTAGCTTTCTCTATTTGTGAACTAACCACCTCTCTCCTAGTCTCTTCAATTTGAATCCCACCTCCCAACCAGTCTAGTTTAAATTCTCCCCAGTAGCCCTCGCAAATCTCCCCGCCAGGATTCCTAAGGTCCCCCTAGGATTCCGGTGCAACCCGTCCTTTTTGTACAGGTCATGCCTGCACCAAAAGAGGTCCCAATGATCCAGAAACTTGAATCCCTTCCCCCTGCTCCAATCCCTCAGCCACGCATTTATCCTCCACCTCATTTCATTCCTACTCTTACTGTTGTGTGGCACAGGCAGTAATCCCAAGATTACTACCTTTGCAGTCCTTCTTCTCAACTCCTTTCCTAACTCCCTATATTCTCCTTTCAGGACCTCTTCCCTTTTCCTGCCTATGTCATTCGTACCTGTATGTACCACGACCTCTGGCTCCGCACCCTCCCACTTCAGGATATCTTGGACACTATCAGAAACATCCCGGACCCTAGCACCAGGGAGGCAAACTACCATCCAGGTCTCCTGACTGCATCCAGAGAATCGCCTATCTGACCCCCTTACTATCAAGTCCCCTATTACTACTGCCCTCCTCTTCCTTTCCCAACCCTTCCGAGCTACAGGGCCGGACTCTGTGCCGGAGGCTTGGCCACTGTTGCTTCCGCCAGGTAAGCTGTACCCTCCCAACAGTACTCAAACAGGAGTACCTATTGTCAAGGGGCACAGCCACCGGGGTACTCTCTAGTACCTGACACTTCCCCTTCCCCCTCCTAACCATGACCCACTTGTCTGCCTCCCGTGGCCCTGGTGTGACCACCTGCCTGTAATTCCTCTCTATCAACTCCTCACTCTCCCTGACCAGATCAAAGTCATCAAGTTGCAGCTCCAGTTCCCTAACACGGTCTCTTAGGAGCTGCAGCTCAGTGCACCTGGTGCAGATATGGACGTCCGGGAGGCTAGGAGACTCCAGGACCTCCCACATCCGACACCAAGAACAACAAGTTGCCCTTTCACTCATACTTCCCCCTTTCCTGAAATAACAGGAAAAATTGAAAACCAAACCTACTTTGCCTTGCCCGTTTCAGCCTAAGCCCGTTGACCCAAAGCCCTTAAGCCTTCACTCTGCTCCCGGCTCACTGCACCGCCCGCAAAACGATGCTGCCCGCTGTATAATGCTGTGTTCCTTTTAAATCTTCTGTGCTTCACTGCCCGACGTCATATGCCTGTGCAGTCCTGCCTCTCTTAACTCCGATGAGAAAAAGAAAAAAATCAAAATGGCTTCTGCTGCACTCCCGCTCCGATTCTCAGACTTCCTTCTCCTTCTCTGTTACAGGGGATGTGGCATGTAAATGGTGGATCGATCTCCAATCAAGTTGTTGTTTTCTGAGCTAATGCAGTCCCCACAATGCTGGGGAGACTTACCACATTCAAGCCCTGAGTGTCTTTTTGGTTGTTGTATTTCACTGTTATAAATGCCATTCCCACAGGAATTATCTTGTCTCCACTATAAGTTCTTCATTGGGTACCTGCAGGTTTCAGTTCAGTATGAGACCTGTAACCCTCAGGTTCAGCTAACAGCTTAACCTAGGGGAAGACAGCCTCCACAGTGGCCAAACTTGAGAAATTTTGTTTGGGTGGATGCTGCGTGATGTGTCCCCTGTTACAAATTAGTACCACGAAATAACAAACAGTCACAATATGCAATTAAACGATTGAGCTTTATAATTCTTAATTTGACTATAGGGTTAGTAAAGAAACATAAAAAGAAAAAGGGCCCATTCACATGAAACATTCTAATGTGCATGTTGGAGCTCATGGCTCCATCTATCAACCTCCTTCGAGTGTTGCCGACCCTCAGACACTCGCTCCAAGTCCACTCCATCAGGCAGTCTACCAACTCTCTCCACTCACATCTTCTCTCTTCATCTCTCACCGACAAAAGCCCGCAAATCCCTTCTCTCAGATCCACAAGAAAGAACAACATGCCTCTCATTGGATGGTGTACATTCCAAAGCCCCCGTTATCTGTCGTCATAACCCAAACATTGCTGCTACAGAGAAACCATTACCATAGCAGTGAAACCTTACAGAGAGACCATTACCTTAGCAGTGAAACCTTACAGAGGCCATTACCTTAGCAGTGAAACCTTACAGAGAGACCATTACCTTAGCAGTGAAACCTTACAGAGAAAGTATTACCTTAGCAGTGAAACCTTACAGAGAGACCATTACCTTAGCAGTGAAACCTTACAGAGAGACCATTACCTTAGCAGTGAAACCTTACAGAGAGACCATTACCTTAGAAGTGAAACCTTACAGAGAGGCCATTACCTTAGCAGTGAAACCTTACAGAGACCATTACTTTAGCAGTGAAACCTTACAGAGAGACCATTACCATAGCAGTGAAACCTTACAGAGAGACCATTACCATAGCAGTGAAACCTTACAGAGAGACCATTACCTTAGCAGTGAAACCTTACAGAGAGGCCATTACCTTAGCAGTGAAACCTTACAGAGAGGCCATTACCTTAGCAGTGAAACCTTACAGAGAGACCATTACCATAGCAGTGAAACCTTACAGAGAGACCATTACCTTAGCAGTGAAACCTTACAGAGAGACCATTACCATAGCAGTGAAACCTTACAGAGAGACCATTACCTTAGCAGTGAAACCTTACAGAGAGACCATTACCATAGCAGTGAAACCTTACAGAGAGACCATTACCTTAGCAGTGAAACCTTACAGAGAGACCATTACCTTAGCAGTGAAACCTTACAGCCTGTTACGAACCATAAAACCAGAAGACATTGCAGCAGAATTAGTCCATTCAGCCCATCTAGTCTGCTCTGTCATTCCATCATGGCTAATCTATTTTCCTCTCAACCTCATTCTCCTGTCAGCTCTCCATAACCATTCCCACCCTGACTAATCAAGAACCTATCAACCTCCATCTTAAATATACCCAATGACATGGTCTCCATGTTTGCCTGTGGCAATGAATTCCACAGATTCACCCTAACCTTGATCTCTATTTTAAGTAGCCATTCCTCTATTCTGAGGTCGTGCCTTCTGGTCTTGAATCCCCCACTAAAGGAAACTTCCTCTCTGCATCCTCTTCTATCTAGGCCTTTCAACATTCAATAGGTCTCAATGAGATCCATCCTCATTCTTCTGAGTTCCAGCTTCGTACCATTTTGAATTTCACTTGTCAATTATACACGCCTTCTGAAAGGTTATTTGTACATCTGTGTGTTTTGTTGCAGGCTGCCCCTCTGTTAATCCTTCAATTATGGAGGTATCTACAAATTCTGAGATTGAACTTCTGACTCCTGAATTTCAACTGTTTCTGTAAGCGATGAACAACAATCGTTCCGGTACGTCATCAGGTTCAGGACCAATCATTAGCCTTCACTTACCTCAACACTGAACTGATTCCATAACCTCTGACTCACTTTACAGGAATTTACCACTCATCTTTTCAGTATTATTTATTATTGGTATCTTTTTTGTATTTGCAGTTTGTCTTTTTTTTACTCATTGGCTGTTTGTCCAACTTTCTTTGTGTGCAGCTTTTCATCAATTCTATTGCAGTTCTTTGCTCTACTTTTAATGCTGCAATAAAGTGAATCTCAGGGTAGTATATGGTGATATATACTTACTTTGAAAGTAAATTTATTTTGAACTTCGTGTTACATACCTGAAGGAGATCTTGTGACTTTCTTGTGAGAATGATGTGATGGTCTTTTGGAGGTCACCTGATGTAATTTTCCCGCCAATGTGAGGTCACGTGATGACATGTTCACCACGGGTATAAAACGGAAGACCCCTGGAGACGCAGTTAGTTTTCCAGCTAGAACGTTAGTCAGAGTCTCCATTCAGTTGTGTATTTGCTTTATGACGCAGTTTCATTTTTAAAATGGAGTTTTACGTTCTATTGTAAGGTACAATAGTGCTGGACTGGCAGTTTACCCATTTCTGCCAGATTTGTTGATGTACCTTTTCAGTAGTATTGGAGAGTGAAGACTTTATCGAAGTACAGGACCTGAAGGATTAAGAGCAGTTGGTATCGTTCGGCAGTTTAACAAAGGATCGACCTTATTGAGTCTTCGTTGAAGAAGTAACGACCTGCATTGAAGATAACTCCTGCCAAAAGAAAAGGAAGTTCATGCAAGGTTTGGTCTCTAGAAATAAAGGTCAGTTGCTTTTTAGCCGTTTATTTCCTTTGTTGTGAATCCTTTGGACAGAACCAGCAGGAAAGTCGCGCCTATGAAGAAATCCTTCTCCAGAGAAGTCTCTCTCAATTGAATGTATATATCTGTTGGACTTTCGAATTCACCATTTTAAGAACTGTATTTGACTTTACCACTTTAAGAACTGTTTTCGCATTTATCGCTTTAAGAACCAGTACCAAGTGGCGATTTGTTGAATGGCCGCATATTGGTTAACTTCCAGTTAAGGTTGTCGTTTGATTTTTTTATTGTTTATCTGTGTTTAATAAATGTTTGGTTGTTTTTATATAACCTGACTCGGTTGATATTCATTGTTGCCAGTTACATAACATTAGAAATTTGAGGAAGCCCATGGAAGCGTATTTATCAAATCTGAGAGAAAACTTTTAAACCTTCTTCACTGGTTCCTGTCCTGCCTCTAACCCAAGTCCACATCACCTTTTGTTCCTCTGGAAATCATTACTGGCTTGTTTCTTCATGCAGTTCAAAGTATAATAAACTGGGGCCCAATCCATCACAGGCAAAGCCTTCTCCACCATTGATCTCATCTACACAGAGTGCTACTACAAGAAAGCAGCATCCATCATCCAGGCCATGGCCACCTCACACTGCTGCCATCAGGCAGGAGCTACAGAAGCCTTGGGTCCTACACCACCAGTTTCAGGAGTAGTTACTACCCTACAACCATCAGACTCCTGAACTGGTACGATTAACTTCACTGATCACTACTCTCAACTGATTCTCCAACCTACAGACTCACTTTCAGGGACACTTTACCACTCATGTTCTCAGTATTACTTTTATTTGCAGTTTGTCTTCTTTTGCACATTAGTTGTTTGTCAGTCTTTGTTCATGCACAGTTTTTTGTAAAATTCTATTGTAGTTCTTTTTTCCTGTAATCACCTTCAGTAAAATAAATTTCCAGATAGTATAAGGTAACATAAATATACATTGATAATAAATTTACTTCGTACTTTGTTCTACAATAAAGATGCGCCAATGGGATAGTCACATTTGGTGGGGCTGAATGTAACTGAATTGAATTGAATTGACTTGACTTGATTACCTACATCCTTCATATACACGAGGAGTAAAAATCTTTACGTTACATCTCCGTCTAAATGTGCAATGTACAATTTATAGAAGTTTATAATAAATAGTATGTACAACAGGACAGTCAATATAACATAGAACTACAGTTGTGTCAGCATGAGTTAATCAGTCTGATGGCCTGGTGGAAGAAGCTGTCACAGAGCCTGTTGGTCCTGGTTTTTATGCTGCGGTACCGTTTCCCAGATGGTAACAGCTGGAACAGTTTGTGGTTGGGGTGACTCAGGTCCCCAATGATCCCTTCGGCCCTTTTTACACACCTGTCTCTGTAAATGTCCTGAATCATGGGAAGTTCACAACTACAGATGCTCTGGGCTGTCTGCACCACTCTCTGCAGAGTCCTGCGATTGAGGGAGGTACAGTTCCCATACCAGGCAGTGATGCAGCCAGTCAGGATGCTCTCAATCATGCCGCTGTAGAAAGTTCTTAGGATTTGAAGTTCTTCAACCATCTGAGGTCAACAACCACTGTGTCAGGGTGGTGACGGGGTGTGTATAACTCGGCTGGAGAATATTCAGGCTCTCTAACAGCAGCATTCTTCAATTTCTGAAGCATTAGTGGAAAATTTGGCTGAAAGAAAATGAATTCAGGGTATTAGCTTCAAGATTCAAGATTACTTAATGTCATTTCTAGTAGACAGAGTGTCTGTAAATCATGTGATTGACAGGAAATAATAAAGTAGCAGTGATGGGAGTGTGGTTGGGTGGTTAGTGGGTGGAGATGCTGATCAGCTTTACTGCTTGGGGAAAATAACTGTTTTTGAGTCTGGTGGTCCTGGTGGGGATGCTCTGTAGCCTCGTCCCGGATGGGAGAGGGACAAACAATCCATGAGCAGAGTGACTGGGATCCTTCATGGTGTTCCTAACCCTTTCCAGCACCTTTCTGTATACATGTCCTTGGTGGCAAGTAGGCTGGTGCCAGTGACACATTGGGCAGTTTTGGCTACACATTGCAGAGTCTTTCTGTCTGCCGCAGTGCAGTTCCTGTACCAAACAGTGATGCATCTTGTTAGGATGCTCTCTACTGAATAACATGAGGAATAACTGTAGATGGGCATAGTCTTCAGCCTCAGAAAGTAGGGACATTGGTGAACTTTCCTGATTGTGTAGAATGTATTCTGGGAGCAGAAGAGATTTTGCACTCCCAGGAGCTTGAACTGCTCACAGTTTCCACTGATGTAAAGAGGGGTGAATGCTATGAGATCTCCTAAACACCTCCTTTGTCTTGTTGACATTGAGACAGAGAGTATATAGTAATATAAATGTATTTTGATAGAACTTTACCTCTATTTATATAGTGTGTCAGGGTTCTGTGCTTCTATTTGTGGTCAATGATTGATGATTGAATAATTATTCACTGCCAGCTCATTCCATTGCCCAAACAAAATCATCAGTATGATATTTAATTCTCTGTCTGAGAGATGAAATACTGAGGAGTTTAAGCGATCATAAAGGCATTTTCACATGTTGTTCATTCAGCTCAGGCATGGGAAATAACATTTTTATTGGGAAGAGTATTCTTTCAGAACCTTCCGGCTTGGCTGTCCTTATATTTACAAGTAACAGAAGTACATCACAGTTCAAGACCAACAAGAACATTACAGCATAGAACAGGCCCTTCAGTCCATCTAGTTTGTGCCAAACCATTAATCTGCCTAGTCCCATCAACCTGCACCCAGACCATAGTCCTCCATACCCCTCCCATCCATGTATCTATCCAACTTCTGTCAAATGTTGAAATTGAACCTGCATGGACCACTTGTGCTGCCAGTTCATTCCATACTTTCACCACTCTCTGAGTGAAGAACTTTCCCTTCATGTTGCCCTTAAGCATCTCACCTTTCATCCTTAGCCCATGACCTCTAGTTGTAGTCCCACCCAAGCTCAGAGGAGAAAGCATTGACTCTAACTATCCATACCTCTATAATTCTATGTTCGAGGGAACAAAGTCCTGACCTATTCAAATCAGGTCCCCAAATCCTGGCAATATCTTTGAAAAGTTTCTCTGTACTCTTTCAAACTTATTGACATCTTTCCTTTAGGTAAGTGACCAAAACTGCACACAATACTCCAAATTAGGCCTCAACATGGCGGGACCTGTACAAGATAGATGGGCTACACCTGAACTACAAGGGGACCGATATCCTTGCAGGGAGGTTTGTTAGTGCTATTGGGGAGGGTTTAAACTAGATTTGCAGGGGGTTGGGAACCAGAGTGCCAGAGCAGACAGTGGTGCAGGGGTGAAAATAAATGATGTTAAAAGTCACAAATAGAAGGGCTGTGTGTGGTGGTGGTAATCTTCTGCGGTGTGTCTATTTCAATGCAAGGAGTATTGTGGGGAAGTCTGATGAGCTGAGGGCGTGGATTGACACATGGAATTACGACATTATAGCCTTTAGTGAAACTTGGCTATAGGAGGGAGAGGACTGGCAGCTTAATGTTCCAGGGTTCCGATGTTTCAGACGTGATAGAGGCAGAGGAATGAAAGGTGGGGGGGGTGGGGGGGGGGTGGCATTGCTAGTCAGGGAAAATGTTGCAGCAGTTCTCAGGCAGGACAGATTAGAGGGCTTGTCTACCAAGGCCATATGGGTGGAGCTCAGAAACAGGAAAGGTATGGCCACGTTAATGGGGTTGTATTATAGACGACCCAACAGTCAGCGAGAATTGGAGGAGCAAATCTGCAGAGAGATAGCAGACAACTGCAGGAAACACAAAGTTGTGATAGTAGGAGATTTTAATTTTCCACATATTGATTGGGACTCCCATATTATTCAAGGTCTAAGTGGGTTAGAGTTTGTAAAATGTGTTCAGGAAAGTTTTCTAAATCAATATATAGAGGTACCAACTTGAGAGGATGCAATATTAGATTTCCTATTAGGAAACGAGTTAGGACAGGTGACAGAAGTGTGTGTAGGGGAACACTTTGGTTCCAGTGAACATAACACCATTAGTTTCAACTTGATCATGGATAAAAATAGATAAAGATAATTTGTGCGTGGAAGGTCATGTTTGACAAATCTTATTGAATTTTTTGAAGAGGTTACTAGGAAAGTTGATGAGGGTAAAGTGGTGGATGTTGTCTATATGGACTTCAGTAAGGCCTTTGACAAGGTCCCACATGGAAGGTTGGTTAGGAAGGTTCAATCGTTAGGTATTAATATTGAAGTAGTAAAATGGATTCAGCAGTGGCTGGATGGGAGACGCCAGAGAGTGGAGGTGGATAACTGTTTGTCAGATTGGAGGTTGGTGACTAGTGGTGTGCCTCAGAGGTCTGTATTGGGTCCAACGTTATTTGTCATATTGTAGCGATGTGCTACACACAGCGCTAGAATAACAACACGGAGTCGGTGAGTTGAAGCTGCAATAAAAGAGATTTATTCAAAATTCGCGGCCTCCTTTAAAGCCTTCCCATTCCCGCCGTCCCTGGGCGGGACTGCTATGGGGAATGCATATTCCCAGACCCTTTCCGCACGCGGGATTTTCCCCCTGCTGGTGAGGATGGCCTGGCGCCCATTTTGGGGCCGGCCCTCTGCCTGCGCGCGCTATTTCATGGCCAGTTCGTGTGTGCTAGAAAGTGGGTCGCCACAATATACATTAATGATCTGGATGATGGGGTGGTAAATTGGATTAGTAAGTATGCAGATGATACTAAGATAGGTGGTGTTGTGGATGATGAAGTAGGTTTTCAAAGCTTGCAGACAGATTGAGGTCAGTTAGAAGAGTGGGCTGAAAGATGGCAGATGGAGTTTAATGCTGATAAATGTGAGGTGTTACATTTTGGTAGGACTAATCAAAATAGGACATACATGGTAAATGGTAGGGCATTGAAGTATGCAGTAGAACAGAGGGATCTAGGAATAATGGTGCATTGTTCCCTGAAGGTGGAATCTCATGTGGATTGGGTGGTGAAGAAAGCTTTTGGTATGCTGGCCTTTATAAATCAGAGCATTGAGTATAGGAGTTGGGATGTAATGTTGAAATTGAATAAGGCATTGGTGAGGCCAAATTTGGAGTATTGTGTACAGTTTTGGTCACCAAATTATAGGAAAGATGTCAACAAAATAGAGAGAGTACAGAGAAGAATTACTAGAATGTTACCTGGGTTTCATCACCTAAGTTACAGAGAAAGGTTGAACAAGTTGGGTCTTTATTCTTTGGAACATAGAAGGTTGGGGAGGACTTGATAGAGGTATTTAAAATTATGAGGGGGATAGATAGAGTTGACATGGATAGGCTTTTTCCATTGAGAGTGGGGGAGATTCAAACAAGAGGACATGAGTTGAGAGTTAAAGGACAAAAGTTTAGGGGTAACATGAGGGGGAACTTCTTTACTCGGAGAGTGGTAGCTGTGGGGAATGAGCTTCCAGCAGAAGTGGTTGAGGTAGGTTCGATGTTGTCGTTTAAAGTTAAATTGGACAGCTATATGGACAGGAAAGGAATGGAGGGCTATGGGCTGAGTGCAAGACGGTGGGACTAGGTGAGAGTAAGAGTTCGGCACGGACTAGAAGGGCCGAGATGGCCTGTTTCAGTGCTGTAATTGTTACATGGTTATATTATATGGTTATATCTGGTCCTCGGGTTGAGGTACTGAACTGGGAAAGGCCAAATTTGAAGAAATGAGAAAGGATCTAAAAAGCATTTATTGGGATAGGTTGTTCTCTGGCAAGGATGTGATTGGTAAGTGGGAGACCTTCAAAGGAGGTATCTTGAGAGTGCAGAGTTTCGCATGTTCCTGTCAGAATTAAAGGCAAAGTGAATAAGAATAAGGGACCTTGGTTTTCAAGGGATATTGGAATTCTGATAAAGAAGAAAAGAGAGATGTATGACATGTACAGGAAACAGAGAACAAATTAGGTGCTAGAGGATTATAAAAAGTGCAAAGAAAACTTAGGGAAGAAATCAGGAGGGCTAAAAGAAGACATGAGGTTGCTTTGGCAGTCAAGGTGAAGGATAATCCAAAGAGCTTCTACAGGTATACTAAGAGCAAAAGGATAGTAAGGGATAAAATTGGTTTTCTTGAAGATCAGAGTGGTCGGGTATGTATGGAACCAAAAGAAATGGGGGAGATCTTAAATGGGGTTTTTGCGTCTGTATTTACGAAGGAAACTGGCATGGAGTCAATGGAAATAAGGCAAAGTAGTGAGGTCATGGAACCTATACAGATTGAAAAGGAGGAGGTGCTTGCTATCTTGAGGCAAATCAGTGTAGATAAATCCCCAGGACCTGACAGGGTATTCCCTCGGATCTTGAAGGAGACTAGTGTTGAAATTGCAGGGGCCCTGGTAGATATATTTAAAATGTCGGTATCTACAGGTGAGGTGCCGGAGGATTGGAGGATAGCTCATGTTGTTCCGTTGTTTAAAAAAGGCTCTAAAAGTAATCCGGGAAATTATAGGCCGGTAAGTTTGACGTCCGTTGTAGGTAAATTACGTGAAGGAGTACTAAGAGATAGGATCTACAATTATTTGAATAGACAGGGATTTATTAGGGAGAGTCAACATGGCTTTGTGCGTGGTAGGTCATGTTTAACAAATCTATTAGAGTTTTTTGAGGAGGTTACCAGGAAAGTGGATGAAGGGAAGGCAGTGGATATTGTCTACATGGACTTCAGTAAGGCCTTTGACAAGGTCCCACATGGGAGGTTAGTTAGGAAAATTCAGTCGCTAGGTATACATGGAGAGGTGGTAAATTGGATTAGACATTGGCTCAATGGAAGAAGCAAGTGAGTGGTAGTAGAGGATTGCTTCTCTGAGTGGAAGCCTGTGACTAGTGGTGTGCCACAGGGATCAGTGCTGGGTCCATTGTTATTTGTCATCTATATCAATGATCTGGATGATAATGTGGTAAATTGGATCAGCAAATTTGCTGATGATACAAAGATTGGAGGTGTAGTGGACAGTGAGGAAGGTTTTCAAAGCTTGCAGAGGGATTTAGGCCAGCTGGAAAAATGGCAGATGGAGTTTAATACAGACAAATGTGAAGTATTGCACTTTGGAAGGACAAACCAAGGTAGAACATACAGGGTAAATGGTAAGGCACTGAGGAGTGCAGTAGAACAGAGGGATCTGAGAATACAGATGCAAAATTTCCTAAAAGTGGTGTCACAGGTAGATAGGGTTATAAACCAAAGTATTGAGTATAAGAGCTGGAATGTTATGGTGAGGTTGTATAAGGCATTGGTGAGCCAGAATCTGGAGTATTGTGTTCAGTTTTGGTCACCAAATTACAGGAAGGATATAAATAAGGTTGAAAGAATGCAGAGAAGTTTTACAAGGATGTTGCCGGGACTTGAGAAACTCAGTTACAGAGAAAGGTTGAATAGGTTAGGACTTCATTCCCTGGAGCGTAGAAGAATGAGGGGAGATTTGATCGAGGTATATAAAATTATGATGGGTATAGATAGAATGAATGCAAGCAGGCTTTTTCCACTGAGGCTGGGGGAGAAAAAAAAACAGAGGACATGGGTTAATGGTGAAGGGGGAAACGTTTAAAGGGAACATTAGCGGGGGGGGGGCTTCTTCACACAGAGAGTGATGGGAGTGTGGAATGAGCTGCCAGATGAAGTGGTAAATGCGGGCTCACTTTTAACATTTAAGAAAAACTTGGACAGGTACATGGATGAGAGGTGCTTGGAGGGATATAGTCCAGGTGCAGGTCAGTGGGACTAGGCAGAAAAATGGTTCGGCACAGCCAAGAAGGGCCAAACGGCCTGTTTCTGTGCTGTAATGTTCTATCGTTCTATGGTTCTAACAACACCTTAAGCAACTTCAACATAACTTCCCATCTCCTGTACTCAATACGTAGATTTATGAAGGCCAATGTGCCAAAAGATTTCTTTATGACCTTTTTCCACCTGTGACACCACTTTCAAGAAATTATGTACCTGTATTCCCAGATCCCATTGTTCTACCACACTCTTCAGTGCCCTGCCTTTCACCATACAAGACCTACCCTGGTTGGTCCTCCCAAAGTGCGACACATGTCATCATTAATTTCCATCTGCCATTTTTCTGCCCAGTTTTCTAGCTGTTCCAGATCCTGATAGTTTTCCTCACTGTGCACTACATCCATAATCTTGGAGTCATAACCAAATTTGCTGATCCAGTTCACCACATTATCATCTGAATCATTGATATAGATGACAAACACTAATGGACCCAGAACTGATCCCTGCTGCACTCCGCTAGTTAAAGGGCTCCAGTCAAGGAGGCAACCAGCTTCTACCGCTGTCTGCCTTCTCCTATGAAGTCAATGTCCAATCCAACTTACAATGTGAACTTGAATGCTAAATGCTTCAACCTCCCTGATCAACCACCCATACGGGACCCTGTCAAAGGCCTTGTTTAAGTTAATGTAGACAACACCACTGTCTTACATTCATCAACTTCCCTGGTAACTTCTTCAAAAAACTCTATAGGATTGGTTAGATATGACCAACCATGCTCAAAGCCATTCTAATTATCCTTAATCAGTCCCTGTCTATCCAAATGCTCATACATTCAGTTGCTCAGAATAACTTCCAATAACTTATTCCTTACTGATGTCAGGCTCACCAGACTATAATTTCCTGGCTCGTCAAAGAGCCTTTCTTAAACAACAGAACAACATTAGCTATCCTCTAATCCTCCGGCACCTCACCCGTGCCTAAGGATGTTTTAATACCTCTGCTAGGGCCCCTGCAATTTGTGCATTTGCCTCCCAAATGGTCCAAAGAAAGATCTTGTCAGGCCCTGAGGATGTATCAGGGCCCAAGACAGCAAATAGTCTCTCTTTTGTAATCTGTATAGGGTCTATGACCTTACTGCTGCTTTGCCTCACATCTATAGACTCTGTGTCTATCTCCCAAGTAAATACAGATGCAAAATTTTCATTTAAGATCTCTACCATCTCTTTTGGCTCCACATATAGATTAGCAGCCTAATCTTCCAGAGGACCCATTCTGTCCCTTGCTATCCTTTTGCTCTTAATATGTATCTCTGTAGAAACATTTAGGATCCTCCTTTACCTTGTCTGCTACGGCAAACTTATGCCTTCTTTCAGCCTCCTGATCTGTTCCTTAACTGTTCTCTTGCATCTCTTACATTCCTCTAGTACATCATTTGTTCCTACCTACTTTTTCCTGCTATGCATCTCCTTTTTTTTGCTTAACCAGGGCCTCAATATCTCTCAAAAACCACAGTTCCCTAAAACTGTTATCCTTGCCTTTTATTCTGACAGAAACATACAAACTCCATACTCTCAAACTTTCACTTTTGAAGGCCTCCCACTTACCAAGTACACCTTTGACAGAAAACAGCTTGTCCCTAACCACACTTATCAGATCCTTTCCGATACCATCAAAATTGACCTTTCACCAATTTAGAACCACAACCCAAGGACCAGACCTCTCCTTTTCCATACTTACTCTGAAACTGATGGCATTATGATCACTCTATGCAAAGTGTTCCCTACAGAATCTTCTGTCAGTTGCCCTGTATCATTCCCTAATAGGACACCAAATATTGCACACTTTCTTATTGGGGCTTTTATGTGTTGATTAAGGAAACTTTCCTGAACACATTTAATAAACTCTTTCTCTTCCAGCCTTTTTACAGTATGGGTGTCCTGGACAATATGTGGAACGTGAAAAATCACCTACTAATTACAACCTTATGTTTCATGCAACAGTGTAATCTCTCAACAAATTTGTTCCTCTAAATCCTTCGGACTGTTGGGTGGTCCATAATATAATCCCATTAATGTAGTCATACCTTTCTTAATCCTCAATTCCACACATAAAGACTCACTAGGCGAGTTCTCCAGTCTGTCCCGACTGAGCACTGCTGTGACATTTTCCCTGACTAGTAACACCACCCCTCCTGTTCTATCACGTCTAAGACAATGGAACTCTGGAACACTGAGCTGCCAGAACTGCCCCATCTGCAACCAAGTTTCACTAATGGCTACAATGTCATAATTCCAGGTGTTGATCCATACCCTGAGCTCATCCGCCTTTCCTGCAATACTCCTTGCATTGAAGCATACGCAGCTGAGAATATTAGTCCCACTGTGCCTGAACTTTTGATTCCCAACTGTATGTAGGCATAACAACATCTTCCTCCACAACCTCTCCACTATCTGCTCTGGCGTTCTGGTTCCCATCCCCTTGCAACTCGAGATTAAACACCCCCCTGTGCAGGACTAGCAAACCTTCCCACTAGGATATTAGTCCCTCTCTAGTTCAGAAGCAAACCACCCTTTCTGTACAGGTCTCAGTTGCCCTGGAAGATAACCCAGTGACTCAAGAATCTGAAGCCCTCCCTCCTGCACTATCTCCTTAGTCACGTGTTAAACTGTACGATTTTCCTATTTCTGGATTCACTGGCACGTGGCATGGGTAGCAATCCTGAGATCACAACCTTGGAGGGCCGGTCCATTAAGTTAACCTAACTCCCTGAACTCACTTTACAGGACCTCGTCACCCCTCCTACCCATGTCATTGGTACTGACAGGACCACGATCTCTGGCTACTCACCCTCCCACTTAAGAATACTGTGGACTTGATCTGAGACGTCCTGACCCTGGCACCCGGGAGGCAACATTTCATTCAAGAATCTCATTCTCATCCATAAAAACTCCTTTCTGTTCCCCTAACCAACAAGTCTCCTATCACGACAGCTCAGCTCTTCCCCTTCTTTCCCTTCTGAACTACAGAGCCAAACTCAGTGCCAGAGACCTGACCGCTGTGACTTTCCTCTGTTAGGTTCTCCCCCCGCCCAAAGCGGTATACCTGTTGTTGGGGGGTGTGGCCACAGGAGTACTTTGCTCTGGCTGCCTATCCCCTTTCCCCCCCTGACAATCACCCAGTTACCTGTGTCCTGCACCCCAGGTGTAACTATCTCCCCATATGTCCTGTCCATCAACCCCTTATCCAGTTCCAGCTCCACTCCTTAACGTGGATTGTTAGAAGCTGCAGCTGGATGCACTTATTGTAGTTGCAGTCATCAGGGACACTGGAGGTCTCCCTGCATTCCTACATCCTACAAGAGGAGCATTTCACTATCTTGCCTGGCATCCCTACTGCTGGGAATGTGCAATAAGAAAGAAAGAAAGTATAAATCATTTAAAACCGTGTCCTATACCTCTCCTCCCTGCGGTCTCAATGAGCCAAAGCCTCAACTCCCCACTGTAATACTGGTCCATCGAGTCTGCTCCACCATTCATGGTTGATCCTTTTTTCCCCTCCTCAGCCCCACTGCCCGGCCTTCTCCCTGTAACCGTGTCTAATCAGGAACCTATCAAGTTCTACCTTAAATACACCCAACAACCTAGCCTCCACAGCTACCTATGCTAATAAATTCCACAAATTGACCTCCCTCTAGCTAAAGAAGTTTCTCTGCATCTCTGTATTAAATGGACTCCCCTCTATTCTGAGGCTGTGCCCTCCTGTCCTAGACTCCCCACCATGGAAAACATCCTTTCCACATCTACTCTGTCTTGGCCTTTCAATATTCAAAAGGTTTCAATGAGATTCCCCCCTCATCCTTTTGAATTCCAGCGAGTACAGGCCCAGAGCCATCAAATGTTCCTCATATGATAAGGCTTTCATTTCTGGAATCATCCTTGTGAACCTCCTCTGAACCCTCTCCAATGCCAGCACATCTTTTCTCAGATGAGGAGCCCAAACCTACTCACAATACTCAAGGTGAGGCCTCACCAGTGCCTTATAAAGCCTCAACATCACATCCCTGCTCTTGTATTCTAGACCTCTTGAAATGAATGCTAACATTGTATTTGCCTTCCTCACCACCAACTCAATCTGCAAGTTAACCTTTAGGGTATTCTACACAAGGACTCCCAAGTCCCTCTGCATTTCAGATTTTTGGATTTTCTCCTATTTAGAAAATAGTCTGCAGATTTATTTCTACTACCAAAGTGCATGACCATGCATTTTCCAACATTATCTTTCATTTGCCACTTTCTTGCCTATCCTCCTAATGTATCTAAGTCCTTCTGCATCCTATCTGTTTCCTCAACATTACCTGCCCCTCCACCAATCTTCATATCATTTGCAAACTTGATAACAGAGCCATCTATTCCATCATCTAAATCATTGATATACAGCATAAAAAGAAGTGGTCCCAACACTGACCCCTACGGAACACCACTAGTCACTGGCAGCCAATCAGAAAAGGATCCTTTTATTCCCACTCGCTGCCTCCTACCAGTCAGCCAATGCTCTAACCATGCCAGTAACTTTCCTGTAATACCATGGGCACTTAACTTGGTAAGCAGCCTCATGTGTGGCACCTTGTCAAAGGCCTTCTGAAAGTCTAAATATACAACATCCACTACATCCCCTTTATCTATCCTACTTGTAATCTCCTCAAAGAATTCCAACAGGTTTGTCAGGGAGAATTTTCCCTGAATTTTCCATGCTGACTTTATACTATCTTGTCCTGTGTCACCAAGTTCTCGATCACCTCATCCTTAACAATTGACGACAACATCTTCCCAACCACTGAGGTTGCATTGCTGCAACCGTTTTCGACTCAGCGTCTTGGACTATATATTTTTCTGTATGACTGTATTTTCCTGATATCTTATACGTGCTTGCTATCTTATACGTACTA
This sequence comes from Mobula hypostoma, assembly GCF_963921235.1. NCBI lineage: Eukaryota > Metazoa > Chordata > Chondrichthyes > Myliobatiformes > Myliobatidae > Mobula > Mobula hypostoma. Next base: position 8,749,983 of record NC_086129.1, on the reverse strand, counting down.
ATGTGCTCTGTGCTCTGTGTGACTGTTGGTACTGTGCTTTGAACCCTGGCCCTGGAGTAGCACTATTTCATTTGGTTGTATTCATGTTGAATGGTTGAATAACAATTAAACTTGAATATAAAGTGAACTGAACTTAAAAGGAAGTTTTTTTACACGGGGAATAATAGGTACTTGGAATGCTCTGCCAGGGTGGTGATATAATAGGGACAGATGAATACAAACGGAGGATTATTGGTTGTGCAGGAGAGAAGAGTTAGATTGACCATACAGTAGGTTTATATTGGTTGTGGGCTGAAGGACCCAAACTGTGTTAAACAGGGTGACTAACCCTGAATCTAGAGACGATGGGAGATTATGGCCAGGCCATTTCTAATTCCTTCGGTTACGTTTCTCAGCAATTTGGGATGTATTCCATCTGGATGGGGTTTATCTGCCTGAAGTTGAGCTGACCATTGTAATGTCTTCCCTTTATCAGTTGTTAGTCCATCCAGAGTCTCAACTGCATTTCCCTTTGCTGAGACTTCTCCCCTGATGCAGAGGGATACAAAGTAGTGCATCAACCATGCCCTCTACCTTCATGACTAGATTTCCATTTTGGTCTCTCCTACAGCCCGATCTCCACTGACATTAGAATACACTTCAGTTCTATTTTATATTTGCTGCCAACCTTTTCTGGCACTTGTGGAGGCAATGGGATAGTCAATGTTTCAGGTTGAGATCCTGCATCGGATCTTGTCTTAATTGAGGGTCTTGACTTGAAGCATCAGCCATTCCTCCATTTCCTCGAATGCTGCTTGGGTCACTAAATTCTTCCTGCAGTTTTTTCTGCTCCAGATTTCAGCCTCTTCAGTCTCTGGTGTCTCCTCCTTTTTGCATACTTTCTTTGCCTCTCCCACTTCCCCCATACTTCCTATGGTCTGCCTGGTTGTCTCACTTGTGTTCACAACAAGAAACAGGACAGTAGCATGGCGGTTAGTGTAATGCTATTGCAGCATCGGCTGTAATATCGGGGCTCACTTCCGGCCATGTCTATACGTTCTCCCTGAGAATGTACCGGTTTCCTCCAGGTCCTCTGGTTTCCTCCCACATTCCAAAGATGTACGGGTCAGGGTAAGTAAAGGGCACGCTATGTTGGTGCAGGAAGCCCCCTTGTGGGCACTTGTGGGCTGCGCCCAGCACATCCTCTGACTGTGTTGGTTGTTGACATAAACAACATATTTCACTTTCTGTTTCAATGTACATGTGGCAAATAAAGCTAATCTTTGATTTTTAACAGCTGACTACAGGTTTCTTGTGGTGCCCCTTCTCCTTCCCCATCTCCAATGGTCCGCTGTCCTTTCCTTTTGGACTTATTCTTCTTCAACCCTTTATCTCACCCACCTCCCCCCTCCCCAGCTCTTTATTTCATTCAACTCCCCCAAACCACCCACCTTCCCCTTCACCTGGTCTCTCCTACCCCTTACCAGCTTGTACTCCATCCTCTCCCCTCACTTTTGCCTCTTAACTTTCCAGTCCTGACGAAGGGTCCCTGTCTGAAATGCTGACTGTTTTTCCCTTACATAAATGCTGCTTAACCTACTGAGTTCCACCAGCATTTTGTGTGTGTTGCTCAATATTTCCAAAGTTCGTGACTATGTGCCATGTGCTCTTTCTTCCCCTGCTCTGTTTTACTCTCTATCTCTCAGTAATACAGAGAGCCTTTGCCATAATTTCCCAACGCTTCTCTCTCATGGGACGTATATGTGATGTATGTATGAGGAGAATTAGGCCATTTGGCCCTTTGAGTGCTCCGCCATTCAATATGGCTGAACCTTTGTTTGCCCTCCTAATCCCCACTCCCCAGCCTTCTCTCCAAAACCTTTGATGCCATGTCCAATCAAGAACCTATCAAGCTGTGCCTTAACTACACCCAGTGACCTGGCCTCCACAGCTGCCTGTGGTAATAAATTCCACAGATTCACCACCCTCTGGTTGGAGAAATTACTCTGCATCTTTGTTTTGAATGGACGCCCCTCTATCCTGAGGCTGTGCCCTCTTGTCCTAGACTCCCCGCCATGGGAAACATCCTTTCCACACCTACTCTGTCTAGGCCTTTCAACATTCAAAATGTTTCAATGAGATCCCCCCTCATCCTTCTAAATTCCAGCAAGCACAGAGCCAGAGCCACCAAATGTTCTTTGTATGGTAACCGTTTCATTCCTGGAATCATCCTCTGACCTCCCTCTCCAATGCCAGCACATGTTTTCTTTAATGAGGAGTTCAAAACTGTTCACAATACTCAAGGTGAGGCCTCATCAGTGCCTTATAAAGCCTCAACATCACATCCCTGCTCTTGTATTCTAGACTGCTTTCCAAATCTCTTATTGCCTGACTTCTGAAATCAGCATGTGCTTTGGGGGTTTTTTGGGTAAATTGGTAAATTAGTTTATTGTTGTCACATGAACTAAGCTACAGTGAAAAACCTGTCTTGCATACCATTCATACAGATCATATCACGACATCACTACATCAAGGGAGTCCATGGGAAAAACAGTAACAGTATAAAAATATTGCATTACATTTACAGTTACAAGCTGTTTTCTGGCAAAGGTACACTTGGTAAGAGGGAGGCCTTCAAAAGTGAAATTTTGAGAGTAAAAAGTTTATATGTGCCTGTCAGAATAAAAGGTAAAGAGAACAAGTTTAGGAACCTTAGTTTTCAGGAGATATTGAGGCCCTGGTTAAGAGAAAAACGGAGGTGCATAGCAGGAATGGGCAAGTTGGAACTATTGAGGTACTTATGGAGTACAAAAAATGCAAGAGAACACTTAAGAAAGAAATCAAGAGGGCTAACAAAAGGCATGAGGTTACCCTAGCAGACAAGGTGAAGGAGAATCCTAAGAGATTCTACAGATATGTTCAGAGCAAAAGGATTGCAAGGGATAAAATTGGACATCTGGAAGACCAGAATGGTAATCCATGTGTGGACCCAAAAGAGAAGGGGAAGATCTTAAATAGTTTTTTGCATCTGCATTCACTCAGGAGACAGACACAGATTTTACAAAAATGAGGCAAAGTGACATCAACTTCAGGAAATTGTACACAGTACAGAGGAGATGTTTGCTACCCTGAGGCAAATCTGGGCGGATCAATCCCCAGGACTTGACAACATGTTCCCTTGGACTCCACGGAAGGCAAGTGCAGAAATTGCTGAGGCCCAAGCAGAGATACTTAATCCTTAGTGACAGAAGAGGTACCAGACGATTGGAGGATAGCCGATGTTGTTCCGCTGTTTAAAACTGGTCGAAGCATAAACCAAGAAATTATAGGCTGTTAAATCTGACATCAGTACTGGGAAAGTTACTGGAAGGTGTTCTAAGGCATATAAGATATATAAGCATTTGGATAGACATGGACTGATTAAGAATTGTCATGTGTGGTAAGTCATGTCGGAGTCCTGACAAAGAGTTCCGGCCCGAAACGTTGACTGATTGTTTCCATGGATACTGCCCGACTTGCTGAGTTCCTCTGGTGTGTTGTCAATGGGCTGAAGTCTGTTCCGATGTCTTATGGTTTTGTGGTCTTATAAATAGGTTTAGTAAATGGGCAAAATATTAACCAAAGGAGTATAAAGTGGTAACATGTGAAGTAGATCACCTTGAGAGGAAGAACAATAAAACAGGTTATTATTTAAACATAGTAAGACTGTGGATTTATGAAATACAAAAGCTCTGAAGGCAATCAGAGAGCTGATGGAATGCTGGCTTTACTTTAGGGGGATTAGAGTACAAAGTAGGGATGACAATACTTCAAGCATACGAGGTAACTCCATCAAGGATTGTCCCAAGGCCAGCTAAGAAAGGAGAACATAGAAACATAGAAAATCTACAGCACAATACAGCCCTTCAGCCCACCAAGCTGTGCCGAACATATCCCTACCTTAGAACTACCGAGGGTTTACCCATAGCTCTCTATTTTTCAAAGCTCCATGTAGCCATCCAGGAGTCTCTTAAAAGACCCTTTCGTTTCCGCCTCCACCACTGCCGGCAGCCCATTCCACGCACCCACCACATTCTGCATAAAAAACTTGCCCCTGACATTTCCTCTGTACCTACTTCCAAGCACCTTAGAACTATGCCCTCTTGTGCTAGCCATTTCAGCCCTGGGAAAAAGCCTCTGACTATCCACACGATCCTTGTAAATCTCCTCTGCACACTTTCTATGGTTTTCACGTCCTTCCTGTAGTGAGGCGATCAGGATTGAGCACAGTACTCTAAGTGGGGTCTGACCAGGGTCCTATAGAGCTGCAACATTACCTCTCGGCTCTTAAACTCAATCCCATGATTGATGAAGGCCAATGCACCGT